>NC_141812.1:9748661-10068661 GCF_057944985.1 Cucurbita pepo subsp. pepo | reverse complement strand
GACGCGTTTTAAAAACCTTGAGAGAAATCCCGAAAAGCCCAAAGAGAATAATATCTATTATCGGTAGACTTGAGCTGTTACAAATGGTATCAGAGCCAGACACGGGACAATATGTCAGCAAGGAGGCTGAACCCCGAAAGGAGGTGGACACTAGACAATGTGTCAACGAGAACACTAGGTCCCAAAGGAGGGGGATTGTAAGAACCCACATTGGTTGAGAAGAATAACGAAACATTCTTTATAAGTGTGTGGAAAATTCTTCATAGCAGACGCATTTTACAAACCTTGAGAGAAATCCCGAAAAGTCCAAAGAGAATAATATCTATTATCGGTAGACTTGAGCTGTTACAAATGGAATTAGAGCCAGACACGGGACAATATGCCAGCGAGGAGGCTGAACCTCAAAAGGAGGTGGACACCCGACAATGTGCCAGCGAGGACATTGGGTTCCAAATGAGGTAGATTGTAAGATCCCACATCGGTTGAAAAGAAAAACGAAACATTCTTATAAGGGTGTGGAAAACTCTCCATAATAAACGCGTTAGAAAAATTCCGAAAGGGAAAACCCAAATATGACAGTATCGACTAGTGGTGGGCTTGAATTGTTACACTGTGAATACTCGAATCTTTGACATTTCGTCGATAATATATATTTAAATAAAAAATATAATTAAAAGACATTGGTTTTTATTTATTTATTATTATTATTAATCTTAAAATAACCAAAAAATATATAGAAAATAAAATTGAGATATTTTTAGTTTAAGATAAATATAGGCACACGTTGTATGTGTTTGGTAGAACCAACTTAATGTATATTATATGGTGCCTCCACCATCCAACATAACCACGTAACTTAATCATATTTGAATTATACATTGTATTATATTATATTATATAGTTTTTTATTTTTTATAAATGTCATTCCATGTTTTTACCTAACAAGGAGACAAAGAGAATTCGGCCAAACGTGTTTGATTAAATATGAAATCGTTTTCAATTTACCGTATAAAATCTAAATTATGGATATTCAGACGTCAATTGAAATACAATTCAGTAGATACACTTAGAGATGTATGCGGGGTGTCACAATCGCACTCTTGCAATAGAGGGACATTGGACAAGTCAGCCGTGAGAAATTCGGACTTCACGGATAACGTTGGCGTACGCTCGAGCCTCGAGTCACGTTTGTAAAAAATGTTTTAAAAACATGAACAATGAAATACGTAAAAAGGAAATTCCAACGACCATGGTAGCATTATAACCCGGGTAGGAAGAAGTGACAACTAGTTATTTCTCGCAGTACTAGATTTCGGGACGGTTTAATCCTGGCGCGTGTAGATATGATTTTGGTGAACGATTGTACACCCGAGTATTGATACAACGTGGAACATTAAAAGTGGGCATGCGACCATAGACAACACGTCTAGTATAAATAAATTTCAAAATTATTTCTCTTTCTAATTAAGGAACTCCAAAGTCAATTTTATTTTCTCTATATCAAACAAAATATTTATGTCAGTTTCCTAATTATTCCATTATTTAATTTTTGTCAGAAATTTGTTAGCCTTTTTTTTACAAAAAATAAAAAAAAAATAATAAAATTAATTAATTAATTAAATATGAAATATGTAAATATTAATTTTTAAGTTAATATAAAATATATATTATTAATTAGATATATATATATATATAAAATGAGAGTATCGATCTGAGTTATTGTCAAATCGATTATTTTTCAACTAGAGATAACTTAAAAAAAAGGAGATCGATGGCTTCGGTATTCCTCTACATCTCCTACGATATGGTTACATTACTTACTCCTCGTTTCTTAGAGTGAAGACTGTCCCTACATACCAACATGGGTCATTCTAGCACGCTTTCATTCAGATATAGTATCAGTTCATTCATGTACTCCTTATTTTAGTCGAGTGTCACATGTCCACTGACTTCCGCTTTGGTTCATCCTCGGACCACAACTTATTGGGTGAGAAACTGCTCTGATACCACTTGTAACGACCCATGTCTAAGATTCGAATATGGATTCGAAATCCATATTCGACACCTGATGGCCCCGACATTCCCTTATGATATGGCTACGTTACTCACTCCTCACAGACCAATACGAGCCATCCAACATGTTTTGCCCTAATTCACATGCATCAAAGGAAAAATAGAGATCGCCCAATATAAAATTGCTTAAAGAAGCACGTTTGACTATGAAGTTCCTATGATCGAGTTATCGAAAAATAAGATATATATATATATATATATATAAAAGAAATAATATATAATTTTAAGAAAATTAATTTTTTTAGTAATTAAAAGAGTCAAAGGTCAACCATATGGGCGGCTCAACGTTAATAGCAAAAATTGATTTGAAAAAGGAAAAAGAATAACGAATTTTTTTTTCTGAAAAAAGAATAAAGAAAAAAAAGCTTAGGGTACGCGATGCTCACCACGTGGGAAGACATGCACCGTCGATTTCACTGTCACGTGGGGCCGGACCTAAGAAGAGCACGTGTTGGTAGATACACGTGGCGAGATATGAGCGGTGCTAGAGAAGAAAAATGGGAAACGCTTTATTTTATTTATTTATATTTGTTTTTTTGCAAGAAAAAGGGAAGAAAAATATTTTAAAAAGAGCTTATCCACTCTCTCATTGAAGTCATTGTCTTGAGGCTCAATAAAGGCTAATGGGCCATCATTAATTATAAGAGAGGGCCCATTAATGTTTGACAATGAATGTCCTTTTTTGTCATTTCACAATAATGAATAGAATCCCGCTCGATAATCGTCGTTTAGACGGGAAATAAAAGAGAGAGTGAGGAGAAATTTCTTTTCGTTAAGGAGCTAAAGTCGGGAAATGGACGAAGAGAGAGTGAGGAGAAATTTCTTTTCGTTAAGTTAACGAAACAGGAGATCGGGATTGCATTCCTCTCTCCATCCTGTCCTCGACCCGACCCGACCCGACCCCAAGCCCCACACCCACCTCTATCCCACTTTTATATATTAAAGACTAGACACAAAACTCGATCTCCCGAAAACAAAGTATTATTTTTTTTTTTTGGAGACGGAGAATTAAATAATATTATATGAATGAATTCATTAAAAAGAACATTTAATAGCACTCGAAATATCAACATCCAATTAATTTAAAAGATCTCATTTCAGTGTTAAAAATCCTCATTTATAAATTTGGTAGGAAGACGAGAAATAATGTCAATGAGATTCAAACATCTTTAAATGTCGACGCGGGCTCTGCCCGTTGCTCAAATACCATGTTAATGTTAGGAATCACGGCTCTCCACAATGGTATGATATTGTCCACTGTGAGCATAAGCTCTCGTGGCTTTGCTTTGGGCTTCCTCAAAACGCCTCGTACCAATGAAGATAGTATTCCTTGATTATAAACTCGAGATCATTCCCAAAATTAGCCAATGTGGAACTTTCATCTAATACGAATTTCTCGAGTTTCTAGAAAGTCGAAGAAAATGGTTAAGTCAAACGTTTTTAAAATAAAGTGTGTTTGAAGGGTGATTTATACCCAATTTTCTCAAAGTTGATTATATATGAGACAAATTAGAGGGAGAAGAATTTGTTGAATATAAAAGGGCAAAAATGGGCGCCAATCATGGCTATGGCTTGTGGACAATTTCTCTAATTAAATAATAATAATAATAATATTTAATTAAAAAAAAAAAAGCAAATTTCTTTTATTAACTATTGATCCACGGAGGAATTTAGGGGAAATTCCGCAGTTTATGGCTTCCAAGCTTGCATGATTTATTGTCTCATTCCCGTACCATAATCCCTTCCCTCAAAACTCATTGTTAGCGGATATTGTACGATTTGACCCGTAAAAAGTTAAATTGGAACTTGTATTAACGTAATAGTCTAAACTCACCGCTGGAGGATATGTTGGTGAATATTGTCTATTTGCCCACATATCGCCGTCAGTCTTACGGTTTTAAAACTTGTGAAAAATACTAGGGAGAGGTTTCTACACCCTTCTAATAAATGTTTTGTTCTCCTCTCCAATCCAGTCCCTTGGAGGTCCAACATCATTGCTGGCACACCGTTTGGCGTCTGACTACGATACCATTTGTAACAGCTCAAACTCATCGCTTGCAGATTGACCTGTACGTATTGCCGTCAGCTTTACGATCTTAAAACAACATCTACTAGAGAGAGGTTTCCGCGCACATATGAAGGATATTTTGTTCCCCTCTCAGTCTACTAGAGAGAGGTTTCCACCCCCATATATGAAATATTCTTTAATTATGTCTCGTGTTTGAACGTTGTTTAAAAATGCGAGAGCGTATTTGAAATTATATTTAAACTCGAAGGTCCTTGTGATTTGTGATGTAGTTTATGCATCGTTAAGGAAATAAATTTTTGTGAGGGCCTATACAATAGATTGGGCCAAGCCTTGATTGATCTAAATCTCAAAATGTTTTTTTGAGTAAATTTAAATGTTGGAGTAAAAGTTAAAGTTTTGAATTTAAATTGAAAATTTAAAATCCCCTTTTGACGTTCGACTTTAAGCCAAATTCGAGTTAAACTAAGGTAATTTTGAGCCATAAAAGGGTCGAAACTAGATTAGAGTGAATAACTAGAATGTTGAGATCTAACGTCGGATGAAAATGGCTGAGATAGAACACTGATGACATGTTTAAGAGTGATTTTGAAATGGTTATCGAATCAAACCTTAGCACTTGAGACACCGCCATCACTTCAACGTCTACTCTTCCCCAAGGCTCGATCCATCAAAAGTCAATTTTCGATGCGAACGTTATAACAGATTAGCATATGGGATCTCGAATTCAAATAATCAAATAAACTCAGCTGCATTCTCATCATTCCAGACCCATTTTTCGATCCATTCTTATGGCCATACTCTACAAGCATTCCCCAATCTAAGGTGGTCCATTCAGGTTCAGTCTTAATCACAATGGCGTATGCAAACAAAAGGGAAGAGCTCTACCTCGTGTAGAATCTCACTTCGGTCGAGCCATGTTATCTACCGAAACATTCGACCCAATATGAGACAACCCCGAGGACCCCTACAAAATACAAACAAAAGGGAAGAGCTCTACCTCCTGGTCGAATCACTTCGGTCGAGCCATGTTATTTACCGAAACATTCGACTGCAATCGAGACAACCCTGAGGACCCCTGCAAAATGTTCTCTACTCCTCTTGAAGTTACTAACCTAGCTACTACCTGATTGTTATGTAGCGATTTGTACCGTGTCGTGCCCAGTGGTCCTTAAGATCCACTGGTACCGAGAGATCGTGACCTGCTGCAGCTAGACGACTAAGCAGCTTCGTGAAAACACTTCCACTCATTTTCCGCCCGCCCATTCGGACATGGCGTTTATTCGGCATATGTGGAAGCGGATACATGGACATATGGGTGGTACAACAGGATGATTGCCAACCTCCATTCCCCCATTTGTAGCACTGCCTTGCAAGTCCAGTACACGAGCAAACTGGTGCTGGCATAGAAGAGTCATCGAAACTAACCAGGTTCAAACCGACATCCTGACCATCCCAGTCCGTTCTGTATTTCGTGCCATCGGTAGCAGCCTGTCTATTCAAATCTTCGCCAACTTTCTTCCTCGGCAGCTTCGATGTCTTTGATGAAACTGCCTTGTTATCCTTTGTTGTTCGGTTTCCCTGTCGAGACTTAACAGCTTCAGAAGCTATAACTGTAATTGGAAAGGCATCAGTTATATGCACGTCTTTTGTACCATAGGGAGTTTCAGACATGCTTGGCATATGATTAGATAAATGGTGCAATCGCTTCGTTTTGCGTTGAATCCCATTGCCAAGAGGAAAGTTCGAAGCGTTGTCACGAATTTCAAGGGCTGCAAGGGCATTGTCCCGTTCCATTAATGCCGAATCACGCTGTGCAATCGCCTCATCACGCTGTCGAAGAGCCTCGTCGCGTGCAGCCAATGCACCTTTCTTCTCAGATAGTGCTAAATTTCGCTCCCGAATAGCAGCATCTCTCTCGGCTATAATAGACATGATCTTCTTATTCATGACCAAGGCGTTCGGTTCCTTTACATGATGAGGGGGCGCCATATGCCACTGCATACATCGTTTCCAATTCATTCGATTTTAGAAAGAACATCTTAATTGAATGCATTAAAAATAGACAGGCAAATTACCGGCGAGGGGCTCCCTCTGAAGTAGTCTAGCTTGTGCCTCCCATTTTCATGATGCCGGCCATCATCCATAGTCTCAGAAAATAATGGCACCAAGGTGAATGGATTCAGAATGCTCCAAATGCTTTCACCATCAACTAATCTTTCTCATAATCATCTATTCTGATTTAACATAAATCGATCACATCAGCACGAATCAGACAACAGGAAGATCGAAACTAAGTGAAATGAAACCTCAACAACTAAGAACGAGTAGTAATTCGACGTCACAAACATTTTCTTTTGTAGGTAAAGTCACAAACCTTTTAAAGAAAAATTAAACCTATACTAATAATGTAACCGCTCAAGCCCACTGCTAGCAGATATTGTCCGCTTTGGCCTGTTACGTATTGCCGTCAGCCTCACGATTTTAAAACGTGTATGATAGAGAGAGGTTTTCACACCCTTATAATGAATGCTTCATTCCCCTCTCCAACAGATGTGAGACATCACAATCCACCCCCTTGGGGGCACTGCGTCCTTGCTAGCACACTGCCCGGTGTCTGGCTTTGATACCATTTGTAACAGCCCAAACCCACCGCTAGTAGATATTGTCTGTTTTGGCCCGTTACGTATCGCCATCAGCCTCACGGTTTTAAAACGCGTCTGTTAGGGAGAGGTTTCCACACCCTTATAAGGAATGCTTCGTTCCTCTCTCCAACAGATGTGGGATCTCACAATCCACCCCCTTGGGGGCCCAGCGTCCTTGCTAGCACACTGCTCGGTGTCTGGCTCTGATACCATTTGTAACAGCTCAAGCCCACCTCTAGTAGATATTGTCTGTTTTGGCCCGTTACGTATCGCCGTCAGTTTCACGGTTATAAAACGCGCCTGCTAGGGAGAAGTTTCTGCACCTTTATAAGGAATGCTTCATTCCCCTCTCCAACCGATGTGGGATCTCACAATCCACCCCCTTGGGAGCTTAGCGTCCTTGCTAGCACACTACCTGAAGTCTGGCTCTGATACCATGTAACAGCCCAAACCCACCGCTAGCAGATATTGTCTGTTTTGGCTCGTTACGTATTGCTCTCGGTCTCACAGTTTTAAAACGCGCCTGCTAGGGAGAGGTTTCCACACTCTTGTAAAGAATGCTTCGTTCTCCTTTCCAACCGATATGGGGATCTAACAGATCAACCCAGACTAAAGAGAGACTATAGTTTGGACAATGTGCAGACATATGATAAAACTACTGAAAACTCACAAAGAAGATCGGACTCGTCCCACACCACGATGAATTCGTTAAGCTACATCAACTGAAATAATTAAAAACGATACTCTCTTTACATTGACAATTTTAGGATCATAAGTTTTGGATAACAGGAAGTTACAGCATGCTCACATCTGGCATTCCATGGGGGCTCAATTTAAACATTTCAGCACAAAACAAAAGCCTACAATGGCATGGTTTTCCAAATAAGGAACAAAATTAAAATATGAAATATGAGAAGAACATTCAATTATATCTTTACAAATACATGTATAACGATACGTACAAACAATTTCATCAGAGCTCTGAGCATAAGACGTACAACACAAGCTAAACTGAAAATAGTGTCATACGTTACTCACTCAGCTTCTGCTTAAAAATCCACAAAAAAAAAAAAAAAAAAAAAAAAAAAAAAAAAAAAAAAAAATCTAGCGTATAGAGTAATGAAATTGATACCAACACTCGCAGATCAATATTTATCACCATTTCCTTCGCATTGAACTTACGAAGACAGCAAAATTTACATCAAACAAGTCATACGAATCCTAATGAGTAACGAAATGTCGTTAAACAACAGTACGAAATGTTCAAAACGGAAGTTTGTTCAAAGGAAAAAAGAGAAACCGTACCGGAATCAAACAGCAGAGGAAGCAGCTCGATCAACTCCTAATAGACAGAGAACGAAGAAAACCTAACAGCTGAAAGAAAATCAAATGAAGTAACGGCATCAATGGGAGAAAACTAGGTACATGAACCAGAAAAACGAATGTTCGTAAGGTAGGAGTGACAGAAGGGTAGGGTTTTGGAGGAGAAACTTGAAAACGGAGAAAAACAACTGAGCAGGAGAGGAATCAGGAAGTGGAAATGGAAGAACGGAATACTAGCGAATGCAATCGCGAGTGGAAATGGAGAAGAAAATCGCGATCGGACGGCGATTTGCAGAATGAAGAAGGAATTGGTGTTCTTGTGATTGACACAGTCGGAGAAGAGAGAACAGAAAGGGAAGTGGTGAAGGAATGGTGGGTGGCTTCGTTCTCATCCGAAACGACCCCGTTGCCTTCAAACGCCGTCGTTTTACAAATTTTTTTAATCCTTAAAAACTGAAAAATCTAAAACGCGCCTTTTCTTTGACGTTTTGAAGTTCGCTTTTAAAATGGTCCAAAACTAATATAAAAATTTATGGTAAATTAATAAAAATACTCACAAAATTTAACTTAATTTTAAAAATATCTTTAAATTTTTAATAGGTTTAAAAAATACTTTTAAATTTTTTAATTTAAATTTTTTAAAGTTTCACTAATACCCTCCAATTTTTAAAAAATACGCTTGCATTCATTATATTTGAAAAATACTATAAAATTTTAAAGTACTATTAGCACAATTTACTTATATAAAAAAAAGTAAAAAAAAAATTATAACCATCCATGTATGGACAAAAATCATCTATCCACTCCTTATAGATTAGCTTGAAAGGTTAGTGATAGACGAACCGAAAATCAAAGTTTATCAGAAGCTTGGTATAAAATTATTGAAAAATTAACTTTTTATGATTACATCCGGAGTAATCTCGCAAAAGGTGGATTATTCAAAGCGGGTGCCATAGAGAATGGTTGGGTGGTTAGGCCACCCTGTTTTTAGAGATAAAGAAGGGCGTGAACTAAGCGGGTTCCATAGAGAACAGGGATGAAATAGCGGTTGGGTGGTTAGGACACCGGAATTGTTTGAGTCGATGTCAAACTTTTTAACTACCGTTCAAATTTCATAAATATTAATGAAAGATAGTACTAAGGTATTTGAAGTTTATTTTGAAAATTTATTTTTTACCCATTTTTTAAAATAAAATATTAACCATATCCACTCTTTTTAAAATAAAATATTAACGATTTTTTTTTAATTTAAAAGTATTTTTTAAATTTTAGAAAATTTAGAAATATTTATTTAGAAAATATGTAAAGTTCAAAATGTATTTTTATTAATTTAGTCAAAAATTTATCATTAATTTTATTAATCTAATTAGTTTTAAACTTATCTAATTATTTTTAATAATTAAATTAAATTAGTTGTGAATATTACTTATAATCAAAGTTGAATATGGCAAGCAAAAAACAACCAAAGAAGGGAAAAAAAACTGTTAAATTTGTTCGATCTTTGACAAGAAACTGCTTTAGGAACTACAACAAAAAAGATGAAACAGTTCAAAAGTTTGTAGTAAATTTAAGAACCACTGATAAGGCAAGGGTTATTTATGCAGGGTATATGACTACCTAAGCATATAAATCGATGCCCCAGAACTTCGCGGGTTGGTTCGTTCGATATTTCCTATCGATTCCATTGATCAGATCCATGTCCTCTTTTGCAAGCTCAAAATCAAATACCTGGAAATTCTCTTCCAATCTCTCGGGTTTCGATGTCTTCGGAATCACGACGGTGTTCCTTTGGATGCCCCACCTGAGGGCAATTTGTGCAGCACTCTTCCCATGTTTCTTGGCGAGTCCCTGACACAAAAGAGGGCCCCATGTTAGGAATCACAACTCTCCACAATGGTATGATATTGTCCACTTTGAGGCATCAGCTTTCATGGCTTTGCTTTAGGCTTTCCCAAATAGCCTCGTACCAATGGAGATGGAGATGTATTCCTTACTTATAAACCCATGATTATTCTCTAAATTAACCAACGTGGGACTCCCTCCCACCAATCCTCGAACAGATACGAATTGTGTGGAAATTTGAATATTGAAACTGCGAAGTATTGATCTCAGTTGTTCATGAAAGAAGGGAAGAGCAGCTAACTTACTTGAAGAACTGGATCTTCCAGACAAGAAACTGTACCAAACCATTCATGGTTAGCAGCAGCACCCCCTAGAGGAGTATGAGCTGTGACACAAATCCCATGTTTCTGGCAAAATTTGACAAGAGATTCTCGTTGAAAGTAAGGATGTGTTTCAATTTGGTTCACAGCAGGCTTCACTTTTGAATACGCTAAACAGTCTCTGGTTAAAAAGATGTCGTAATTGCTGCACGGAATCGTTCCATCACAAAATAATGTTCAAATGCAGCAAAATTCATCAGCAAGAAATCTTAAAGCAAGCAAGCAAAATATTGAATAATGTTCAAATCCAGCAAAATTCATCATAAATCCTAAAGTAAGCAATATTGGGTCGAGTTGTGGTGTTCTTTTATGAGAATTGTGTTCTTCGAAAACTACTTATGTTATCAGGATTTCAATCAAAGTTCTTGATAATCAAGCAAAGAATCTTATTGTTTAGTTCTGATATTCAAAATTGCCTCAGATACAAGTAGAATATACCTTTGAAAATCAATATTTACTTGATAAATGTTTCTAAACTTGGTAATTTACCAAAATGAAAATAATCAACACTATAAAAGTTACCAAAATAAAGTAAATTGAATTTAAATTAAGAAAAAAACAGTGCACGAAAGCGTGTATAATGCGACGAGTAAGAAAAAATGCATGTATATTGTTCAGACGTATCAACTTTAAGGTTTGTGTCTACTTAATCTCTGAATTTTCTAATTTTTTTAAAAGCCACCGACGTACTATACACGACATTGAAAGCTTAAGGTTCCATTAGACAAAATTCAAATCTATGTCTAATAGATCAAATCATTTGTTTTCAAATTTTTCGTAGAATTATTAGACACAAAATTGGAAGTTTACTAACCTTCTAGACACAATAATGGAAGTTTCTGGACCAACCCGAAATTTCACGGACTAAATTGTAATTAGACCAACATGTAATCAAACGTTAGTGAGAGTTACAATACCTGATGCCAATGCTGCGAACTAAACCATTGGAAACAAGATCTTCCATGGCATGCCAAGTGGTCTCTAAGGATATGGTCGTATCAATGTCCAAAACCCCATCTTCAGCCAATTCACTGCTAGTATTGCCGACTCCTTCATAAATTCGAAATGGAAAAAGGGGGAAAGGTAAAGAAACAGAAAAGGAAAATGAGAAATATTTGATGAACAGCCATGAGAAAGGGGCGATACGGTACCAGTATGCTTTACGGCAACCGGGAAGTGCACCAGGTACAGATCCAAGTAGTCTAGTTGAAGCTTTTTTAAGCTGTCCTTGCAAGCCCCAAGAACATGTCCATGGTCTGAATTCCAGAGCTGCCATTGTCGTGAAAACCAACAACAGTGATTTAAACTTGATTTGAGATTACTTTGTCTAGAAATTCTAGTTAAATGTTCCTTTTAGAAGCAGTTTTTCAGTGTTTTTTAAATTTTCAGTTGGCTAAAAGCGTTTATGATCCTTCAAAATCATGCCAAACTCATCCTTAGGCTCCTAACTGTTTGAACTTCAAGCAAGAAGGATTCAAAAAATGTAGACAATAAGAATTCTGAATCAAACTCACCTTTGTGGTGATGAAGAGTTCTTCCCTCTTGACAAGGCCGCTCTTAAAAGCTTCTGCTAGAGCCTCGCCAACTTCAGCTTCATTTTTATAATCAGCTGCAGGAAAACAACATCCATTACAAAACTAATCCACTCAAGATTTCCGCAGACAAGACATTAATGCTTTAAAGCGGTTGCATGTTCGATATCAATTCTGTGATTAATTACTTTTGTTTTAAAAAGTAAAACAAACATTAATTCCTAAATTTAAACCTTACCAAATCCTTAAACTAAACGATTGATCTTGAAGTTTGAATATGTAAAGATTAGAAAAAAGCTGCATAATCCATTGGATTTGCGAAGTCTTCTGATATCAATAATGGACACAAATCATGGTTAATTGTCTGAAAAGTACTCCTAGATCAGAGGTCTAGGAGAAGGCGTCAAACATTTTCATACACAATCATGCATGCTATTATTTCTACACACCAAACTCAAGAAAATCGATGAAAATCCAATTAATAAAAAGAAAATTGCGAGATCTTCCATGATTTCGTCCCGATTTCTAGGTTCTACTCGAGGAAAATCAAAACAAGTCCAGTCTCATCGAAGACAAAATGATAATGTCAGAAAAAGAAACTACAGGGAAGAAATAGAAGCAAGAGAAACTGAAGAACAAATCGATTAAAGGACGGTACCGGCGCAGTCGAAATGGCGATAACCAATCTTAATAGCGTTGATAATCAGATCTCTGACTTGGTGCTTCTCCATGCGCCAAACTCCCAGCCCTATCACCGGCATCTGGAAGCCATTGTTCAGAGTTATCGCCATTTTTGATCGGAGCTTCTCAATCAATTCAACTAGCTCTGCTTACAAAGCTGCTAAGCTTTTGCTTGTGAGTTTGTGATTTTAAGTTCCTCGATTTTTTTTTTTCTTTTTTTTTATTTATTATTTTCTTGTTTCTGCCGTCGACTTCCTTTATCCACACCAAACGACGTCGTGTGAGAAGCCGGTGCAATCATTGATCGATAGTCCTATTAAACTGTTATTTATTTATTTATTTATTTATTTATTTATTTAACGATGACGTTAAATTAATAATTACATAAAAAATAAAAAATAAGACTATCAAACGTTGAAATTCTCATATTTTATTTAATTTAGTGAAAAAAAATATGAGTAAATTTCTAAATTTTAATTAAAACGAATTTGCATTATATGTGTTTTACCTTTTTTTTTTATTTTAAAAATTTAGATTATAAATTTCTTTTATCACCCTCAAATATTAAGTTTAGAAAAAAAAAATTATTAGTAAAATTTGGCTAAGAATTCAAAGGTTAATTTAACGAATTTATAAAAAAAAAAAAGTAACAAAAATTGATATTTTACCTTTATTATTGTAAATATAAAAACAAAATTGTTATTTTTAAAATTATATAATTTATATATATATATATATTTAAATTGATTATAAGCAAGTTTGTTATAATAATAATAATAATTATTATTATTATTATTATTATTTTTTTGTATTTAGTACATTTGACATATTTTCTCAACCTTAATTATTTGGCAAATTAAAAGTGTTTTTACTCATACAAAAATTATTAAAACGTATTCAATTTTTATTAGCTAAAAACCTATTACATTAATAATTTTTTTTATTAATGTGCGTTACACTCGACACATTGTTGCTATTAAAAAGAATATAAATAATAAAGGTAACCTAATTCAAAATCTAAAGAGGTCATTTTTTCTTTTATAAAACTGGACAACGAAGTAAATACGCTCCTATTTATAAAACTATCAAAGTAAACATGCGATCCGGGCTATTTATAAAACTATCAAAGTAAACTTGTTTAAGATCGGGGCCCACAAAAATCTGCTTGCGAAAGAGATGGTCTGAATCAAATTTTTTTTGAAGCAATTCTGAAAAAAAAAAAAAAAAAGTTTGGTGAAACATAGGAAAGATCATTTTGTCATTTAATGAATAAATTATTCTAATTAGTAAGAGCTCAACGGGACCTACACCTCCTTTTTCTGATTCGAGGGGATCTTGTTGAGTTCTTACGCTTTCATGTCTGCAACTCAGCTCAACGGGATCTACCCCCTCTTTTTTTCTGATTCGAGGGGATCTTGTTCAATTCTTACACTTTCATGTCTACAACTCAGTTCATCCGATTAGTACATAGATGAACCTAGAATATGAACCATAAAAGAAAATACCGACTAAACCTGTAACGCCCATAATTTTCTTTAACCTAATTAGTGACGTCACCCATGCATACTTATCTCATTAGGCGGAAGCTCATCATAAATAACCTTGAAATAGTCTTTCATAAAAATTCATGAATCCAAAACAAAACCTAAACTCCGAAAATAAACCTTCAATACTGAATTCAAAATAAATCTAAATAAAACAATACTCAATCCTATAACTTAAAACAGTAAAGTAAACTCCTAAAAATATCCCGTCTCCAACTTCCATGGTGGCCTCAGCTCCGCCGTCAGCCGTACATTGGCGCCTTGCCTTTACCTAAAAAAATGTAGGTAGCACATGGCTTGAGTATTTTATGAAATACTCAGTAAGTCATCCCACTGTTGGGGTTAGGAATGCAAACACATGCAACATATGAGCGGGACCTAACTTTTCATAAACTTTTCATAGCCTTGGGCGCTTTTCTATTCCGGGTAGGGTTGGATGTGTGGTACTCCTTCACACATGGCCCATGTACGTGTACATGAACCCACCAGGCGAGCTCTTATACGTACCCCCTGGGCCTGACTTGGTCGGGCACAACGTGTTACACGTAGCCGGACACCACAGAACAGCAAAGGGCCCGCAGGATATCATGGCGAACATAAATATCGTATTTCATTCTTTCGTATCATAAAGGGGAAGAATCCCGATGCACGTGACATACATATATGCATGAGGTCCCTTAACATATTTAACATGGCATTACATAAGCAGTGCTAACATCGCATTTACGTTTCTTACATCACATGGCATCTCACATGACTTACATTACATGGCATATTACATAAACATTCCAGTTGCATAAACATCTCATGACATGACTCAATAATTCTACGTGTATCTATGGCATCAATCAACATATTCATGGCATACAATACTAACATCTCATTCATGACATAACATAAACAGTCAACAGTCAACGCAAGTTCATACGTCACATAACATACACAATCTACGGTCAACACAATCTATACATCACATAATCATATCACATAAAATATGGTGCATGCAGGGGCCACAGGGCACGCACCATCATACAACACGTAGAAAGCTAACTCCAACAGTAAGGTCACTTACCTCGATGGTCTTGGTTGAAGTCACTCGCAACGAGCTAATCCCCGCGGTTAAATATGTCCTATGATAACCACATAAAAATTTAGAACCTTTCATAAGGTACCCTAGCTAAACCTCATGCTATTTATCAAAATAAACCCTCGACCTAATCTGTCTTTAACGTTTAGGAGCCATACTGACCTCGGATGGTAAAACTAAGGGCAGAAACGGCTTCGGAAGGACCAAAAACCTTGGAATCGATATATTATAGTGATACCGATTCACCAAGCCGAGCTGCCGAGCCGACCAATTAAGCCGCCAAGCTGAGCTGCGGGATTTGACGGAGCCGAGCTGCGGGTTTTGACGGAGCCGAGCCGCGTACACGTCAAGCCGAGCCGAGAGCACGCGTGCAGAGCCGAGACCAAGGCTGCAGCGCGCGTCCGCGTTGGGCCGAAACGCACAGGGCCCGCGTTCGTTCCGTGGGCTGGTCCAGAGGCCAAACGTGAACCCAACCCGTTTTCCTTCGTCTTCCTTACCCGAATTCTCGCAAAAACCCTAATCGTCGCTGCGCCGCCAACGACGTCGTCACAACCCCGATTCCGACGACGCGACGACACCCCTTGCCTATTCCGACCGACGCGCAACGATATTCAACACCGATAGCCTCGGTCGCTTCTCCCTCCGGCCACTCACCGAAGAAAATCCAGCGAACCACCTCACACGTTTTTTCTGACTAACCCTCTCGATTTTTCCGTACTCTCAGACACCCTTGAAAACCCTAAACGTTTGGAGAGCAAAAGTTGTTTTCAATGAAGGAGGAGAGTTGTATATGGGAATATAAAAGTCTTTATGACTTTTCCATTAAGGCAGTAATTTTCCTTGCTAGAAATCATTCCTTTTCCAGCGACAATAAATGCAGTATAATATCTTTTAGTTTTGGCAGCAAAAATAAAGATATTAGCATAAAATCTAAAATAAATAAAACAAAAATTCGAATCCTTACAAAACCGATCACAGAAATGCCAGTTACAGTACCTATTATCCAAAGAGGAATCTTTCCAGTAGTCTCGGCCATTTGTACCACTCCCCTCTCCATTTCATCAAGTGGTCGTGCTAGAGACAGATCAATTTTTTTTAAAGGATGTCTTCTAAAAAATATATATATATATATAAAATGAAAAAAAAAAACCCGTAATAATCCGATACTCACAAATTTGTCGGGCAAGCTACTCACAAAACTAGCTATAAAATTGAAGATGAAGGTAAAAAATATGGGTGTTCATATGAGTTGATGACCTCAACAACCGACTACTCATTCCAAACAATAACGACTGTGTTGGGTTAAATTCAATTTTTTAAACATAAAATTTAGTTTGGTTTAGGTTTGATTTTTTTTTTCTCGAACCCAAAAAATAGTGTTCACAGCTCAAGTTAACCAAGCGTAATGGTCATAACCTCTTCGATGGCGTCACCGTCATTTTGAGTGCTTCAAATACATAGTCTCCATAGCTTTGTCGTGACGGCTGCCGTCCTTAGACCGTCCTGTGTCGATATCCTCCGATTAGTAAAATACGAGCCTAAGCTAATGTTCGAGACTCTCAAACTATAATGAAGACTAACGCCGCTTTATTTTTATTTATTTTCATGAAAATAAATATGATGATTTCAAGAAATTGGATTTTATAATAAAATTTTCTAATGTTTTTTAAATATATACTTATTTTAATAATTTATATTATTTTAAGAATGAGAAATAAGATTTTCCTGGAGAGTCTATTCTCATTATATTCATATAGTCACCAATATAGGAAAATATAAATTAATTAAATATTGAAAATATAATAACATATACTATAAATTAAATTATTAAGAAAATAATATTTAAGATATATTTCATAAATAATATATTTTCAAAATATTATTTCTAATCTACTAAAAAAATTTAAAAGTATAGTAATAAATTTAATCCTATTTTATAAAATATATATAAATATATAAAAGTTACACTCCCGTTAGACATTATACATAATTATTATCTAATTTATAATATAAAAAATTCGTAATAGGATAAAATAATGAAATAATATTTGAGGTTAATATTATATTAAAGATAAGAATTATAATTTGAGGTATAGCGTTATTTTTTAATTAAAAATAAAAATTTATATTATTTTAAACAAATTTATAACCATTACAAATAAATTTTTGATAAATTCGTTTTATCTTTATTAATAATTTTTTATTTAATTTCTATTTTTCAAATAAATTTTGATAATGATTTTATTTTTTATCTTTATTAATAATTTTGATTTAATTTTCCTGATATTATTTGGAGTCAGGGCCCAGGCCCAAATTTATATATATGGCGTGATCTTTACGAAATCGATCTGCTTTTACCGGGTATTCAAATCGGGCGCTCACAAGTGAAACCGATCAACTATCTTCTCCGCATTGTTCTTCCTCCCGCCATCGATCATTCATCGGCGACTCGTTCTCGTCTTCGGTACGACTCTACATTCGCATTCTAGTTGTGTTTTTTCGATTTTAATTCTCTATTGGTTGATCGTCTTGAGATGATGCTCTGGTGCTTGTTGTTTGCTTGCTGAGAAAGCTGAGTGTCTTGAACTTTGAAGTTTCATTATCTTTGCGTTTTTATCCTTAGAATATGCGCATTCGTTTATGAGTAAGCTTATTTGCTGTTATGTTGATCGGAAGTTGTTGGTTACCTGCGGCGGAAGAAAGATAAACATAGTAACTTATGGAGTACTCAGTCTGATGTTTGGTTTATTATTGATTGATTATCGTTGGTGCTAGTTCTGATTTTTTTTTTTTTTTCATATTACAGTTTAGTCTTATTGTTTGCCTTGTTTTGATGTTTGATATTGAGGCGGAATGAAAGTGAGGATGTTTTCTTTCTTTCTTTTTCCTGCTGTTTTGACGATGAATCAGTTTGATTCTCCTGGCGTCCTTAGTGACGCTGTTTAAGTTGTCCTGTGCATTAGCTATTTTTAATGGATTTTGAGGTTTATGATACTGTATTTCTCAAACATTCGGTTTTCTTGCGTTTACAACATGCAGAAGTTCTTCACTGCTCGATTGAGAGCCTTTACGAGGTTGATTATCCGTCGAGGAACTCTACACAGGCTCTACAAAATGGTATGCATGCTTTTTTCAGCTCGTTAAAATGAGAACCTCTGATGTTTTGTGAAACTGCTCTGGATTCTTACGTTACTTGCGTGATTAGAAAATGAAGAAAAGTTACATAGAATGTGTTTTAGACGTTTATGATGCAGAATTGAATTTCATTGACCTACAGAAGGATCTCTTTTCCCTCAATTTAATAAATTACTGCTGCTTTTTGATACTACGTTACTGTTTAATGTTAGTCCTTGACCTGGAGACACCGTGCTTCTTCTGGCTATGGAACACTAAACTTGTTAGAGAAATATCAATGGAACACTAAACTTGTTGGAGAAATATTTGCTGAGGATTTGTCCTAGTGTGGCATATTTATTTCTGCTGCCTAATCCCTTCTAACTAATATGATATATGTTAGCATGATCAGACCACTCCTTTTTTTCCAAGGAACAAAAATATTTTTATACATCTCACTTGCTAGAAGCAGTGTGCCACTTATATGATATATGATAGCTAGATTTAAGATCATAATGTTTTGAATGTTTCCAATCAATCCAAACCTTGAGGAAGGATTTGAATTGTGTTGAAGTTTACTCTAGCCATGTACATGTTACGATTTCTGCTATACACTGGCCTCCAATTCCCCGTTTTAGGAGGGTTCTTATTGTGAAGAATTGTTTACATTTTCTGAAAAAAAAGAGATTGGTCTGTTAGCTTTTGTAACCATTACAACTCATGTATCTCTATGTTTCTGCGTCTGCAGTATTTTGATGGGTATGGATATCGTGGAACCTCATTTGAGCAAAGATATCAATGCTTCTCTGCATCATTTATTGATAAGGTTTGATTATCTTCTACATCTATTCACCATTTTTAGAAACGTGCTCAATTGTTGTTTAGTGTTTGGGGTATTCCTTGGCCTCATTGCATTTTCATTCTTTTGCATACATATTAAGGGCCTTCTTCTTCATGATAGCCGATTAAATGTAGGCAGCAGTTGCAATTTGGTCATGTCTTTGTTTGAAGTTTGTGCTTGGAACAAGCATTGGTCATGCATTATTGTTTTTTATAAGCTTGGAGTTTCATATAATATCAAGCAAAGCTACTGCTGCGCATGTTTCCAATTTCTAGGCATATACAGTAGAAAGTAAATATATATTGGAATGTTCTCTTCATCATAATGAACTTTAGAGTATCTATAATTGCAAGTATATAAGTGAATTATTTCTTATTCCCAAAATAGATTAGCTTATTCTAATCCCAGTTAATCTTTTCCTGCAGCCACACGTTGAAACTGGAGACAGAAGTAAGCTGTTCTATCTTTACCCTTTTTATGGTTTAGGTTTCATTTCCTTTCTTAACGTTTTTTTTAATTTCCTTTTCTCAAGTTTCTAATGTTGTTTATTTTAATTATTTTTTCAGTTATAATGCCTCCATCAGCCCTTGATCGCCTTGGTTTGTTGCCATATTCTTAGAAATCATTTTTGTTCTCCTATTTTTTCTGTTGTGCTTTTCATCATAGGTGACTGATTTTAAACACAACCCCCTGCAGCATCTTTACAAATTGATTATCCAATGTTATTTGAGGTTCGAAATGATGCTGTTGAGCGAGTCTCTCATTGTGGGGTTTTGGAGTTCGTTGCAGAAGAAGGCATGATTTACATGCCTTATTGGGTAGGGTTCCCTATTTCTCTTATGTGATGTGTCCCAGGTGTTATTGACTCTTTCTTATATCCTGTCGTATAACTTTTCCACTTCTGTTCTAATTGTTTCCCCTTCAGATGATGGAGAACATGCTTTTGCAAGAAGGAGACTTGGTGCATGTGAAGAATGTCACTCTTCCAAAGGGAACTTATGTTAAATTACAACCTCACACAAAGGACTTTTTGGATATCTCCAATCCAAAAGCAATGTAAGATATTTTTTCAAGTTTTAGCTGGTGAAACATGTGTCTAGCTTGTGTCACAGAAATGAGTTCTAAAGTTGAAATCCTCAGCCATTTTCTTATTAATTTGTAGATGAGCTCTTTAACCTCTAATAAACTAGCCACTATACCACCTATAGTATAACCTTAAGCCCGATAAGTGCACAAAACGCTCGAACATCAAATAACCAACCATGGGTTGATGTTGACCCAATGGTAAAACTAGGCAGCTCTAATCAAATGTCTTTTGAAGCTATGGGTTCAAAGCTCAGTAGTCACTTAGAATGTCGAGTATTACGATAAATTTTTTTGACATCTAGGATTAAACTATTTATCCTTAAGATAAGTTAAAGGTATAGGCCAGCTATTACAAATCTCTCTTTCTCTCTCTCTCTCTCTCCTTTTCTTCTTGTCATTGTCTTTCATAGATCACATGGTTGGTGATGAAGTTCGTTTCACACAGCGGTTTGTTTATTTATTTATTTATGCCATACAGCTTAGAGACAACACTTAGGAATTTCTCCTGCCTCACCACCGGAGACAGTATTATGGTGGCATATAACAACAAGAAATATTACATTGACATAGTCGAAACAAGGCCATCCAATGCAATAAGTATCATTGAGACAGATTGTGAGGTGGATTTTGCACCTCCCCTGGATTACAAGGAACCGGAGAAGCCTGTTGCACCAACCAAGGGGAAGGAGCAAGGTACACCATCTTCTACTCTTTTTTTTCCAATTCTTACTGCAAATTTGGTTTTCTATTTTACTTTTGAAATAGATGTTTTTGTCTAAATCAGTTAATTTCCTTGCAACTTGATTCTAGATAGATTTAGTAATCTTGAGGCATTGAAAATCAGAAGCCCACCGTTTACTAATTCTAGATTATATGTAATGAACTCTCTTGCAGCAGTTGCAGAGGCGATAGAACCAGAAGCTGAGCCCAAATTTGTCGCTTTCACCGGAACAGGAAGACGTTTGGATGGTAAATCTTCAAATCACCAGCCGCAGCCAATTTCATCGGCTAGACCATCTGATGTGAAGCAATCGGGCGGTAGTAGCAGCAGCAGATATGGCCATTCACAACAGTCTGCTGGGTCTAGCTCAGTGAACGGAACTCATCGGTCTCATGGAAAGTTGGTATTTGGACAGAATGCTCATCGAAATCCTAAAGAAAATCCAAAGGTACCCCCACTTTGCACAAAAGTCTTGTATTTTTAAGTGTCTAATACGTCATCGTATTAAATTTTTAAGTGTCTAATAGGTTACTAAATTCTTAATGATGTCTGATACATATATAAACCAAAACTTTAGAGTTGTGTCTACTAAACTAAAAAATAACGATTTGGTATAATAATGTGTTAGGTATAAAATTGGAAATTTAAGAACCCGTTAACACTTTCATGAAATATATTAGATACAACTTTAAAAGTTCAATAACTAAAAATGTGATTTAACCTTTAAATTATTGCATTTGCAGGTTAATTCATAAACTTAATTTGTTGTTTAACTTTCTTTTGCCACTTAATTTATTATTATATATATTTTGTGATTATGTAGGAGGCCTCGAAAGAGAGTAAACAAGAGCAGCCTGGAAAGGAAGAGCCCAAATTTCAGGCCTTCTCTGGAAAAAGGTACTCGCTGAGAGGTTGATTTGATTGTCTAATAATATCCATGCCTATAAATATATTATATATTTAATTTAGCTCTAAGTTGCTGGAATACACATTTTACTCAACAGAAGCTCCTAATGTAGTGTTAAAAGTCGTGCCTCAGTTATGTCTGCATCCATTGTATTTGAGGAGGAAACCAAAACCAATAAATAAAATACCAAACTACATCACAAAGACACACTTAGGAGAGAATGGCCTTGAGTGCCTCTTTCACAGTCGGGTACTTGAATGTAAAACCCAGTTCCTTGGCTCTCGTAGGAACCACCCGTTGCCCTTCCAAAACCTGTAGCAAAGGCACATCTCAACTTAAAATAGGAGTTTGGCTAACCTATTATTTTGGCCTCTCTATACACATTCAATTCCATCTTGGATCTTTACTAACTCATTTTTATTTTCATTATTAATTGTGTGTTTAATAATTAGGCTTATTATTATTTATTGTTTTCAAAATTTATGAATTTGTTATGCACACAAGAGGGGCCTGTGCTTTGTTCTGACATTTTTTAAACGTTATGTTCTCAGATACAAACTTTCTAATTGAAGAAAATAAACAATTTGAAAGCTTAGAGAGGCATAAAAAGGGAGATTTGTTATTAAAGAAAAGTAGTAGTAGGGATATTATTAAGAATCTCACCACAGAAGCTCCTTCCCCAAGGACGGCTTTGAGGGCAAAGTCAGGTACGGGAAGCCATGAAGGTCTGCCCATCGCAGCTCCCAATCGTTCGCATAATTCAGCCAACTTAACAGGGTTCGGCGCCGTTCCATTTATAACTCCTGCGGATTGTTTGTTAGGGACCCCTTTGTTTAGATTCTGTTTTCGATTTTGATTTCTCTTTTTTTTTGTTTAGTCTTAATTTTTTTATTTTGTTTCTTTGAAATTGGACTATAATTAATATATTTATTTAGAACCTTTTTTTTTTTTTTTTTTTTTTTTGAAAAAAAGAAACACAATTATCAAATATACTTAAAAACCAAATAATTATCCATTATCCATTAGTAATTGTATTTTTCCATTTTGAGTAAACGTTCTTAAAAAAATATATTATTAGAAAAGCTTTTTTTAATAATTATTTTGAACTTATAAAATGGATAATTAGTATTAGAATAATGTTAAGATAAAATAATTGATAATTAGAATTAATGTTTGAAATTAGTTTTTAATTATTATTTTAGTAATGTTTTACGCTGCAACTATGTCGAATGAAAATATTACCGTTATAAGATGGATTGGTCAGAGCTTCATATATTAAGTTCACAATGTCATCTAAGTGAATCCAGGAAAACCTGCAAAACCCATTTTAATATTAAATTAAACCGGGAATCAAAATAAAATAATAATCCTTTCTGGAAAAAGTAGTAAGCTAACTATCACAAACGAACAACCTAAAACATATATTTCATGGACTAATCGACAAAAATGGGCCAAAATGTCTCCTTTTTAAAAAAAAAAAAAAAATCGAAAAGTTGTTGAGAGGTTTGGGAATTTAGGAATTAAAGTTTTCAGGTAAATCTGTAATTTTTTTTTAATAATATATTATAAATGTTTGTCCATAAATGATTATTTAAATATGGACTCAATTTTTGAAGGAAATCACGACTCTCTACAATGGTATGATATTTGTCCACTTTGAGTATAAGCTCTCATAGCTTTGTTTTGGGCTACCTCAAAAAGTCTCATACTAAGGGAGAGATACTAATGGAGACAGTATTCACCACTTATAAACCCATGATCTTTCACTAAATTAACCAACGTGGGACTCACTCCCAATAATGATCTTTCACTAAATTAACCAACGTGGAACTCACTCCCAATAAAAGTGAATTAATTTCAAAGTTTTTCGAGAAATCACAACGATCATCATGGAGGTAAAAAAATAAACTACTAATATTTTGTCAATTACCCAATGTCAAGTCATCAGAGTGGTAAAAAAAGTATTTCATTTCAACTCATCACATAATTGAAGCATAGAAAGAAAGATTATTTACCATTGTTGTCCTGATCCCAAAGGGCCTCCAGCAAACAGATTGAAGAGGGGTATCATTTTGGCTGCAAAGGCACAAAGATGGAACATTCAAAATACAAAACTAATCATGATAAAAAAAAATTAAGAAAAAAGTACATGGATTAAAATAAACGTTCTATTCCACAAAAGGTAAAAGCATATGGACCAATATCTATATATCGAATGATCGGACTCGTCCATTATAATTCGATCTATGGATCGGAGAACTTTTTCGTTGATAGAAACAACGATCAAAGATCGGACTGATGAACAAACACCATACTAAAACAAATTGAAAAAATTAGAAAAGACACGAAAAACACTTTTCTAAAGCTAAAACTAAATATTAGTCCTAACAAAATAAGTGATATATTAGAATTTCCGAAAAATCTTTTAAAGATATTAAAAGAAAGAAATGTAAAAGAAGTATAGATAATAAAATAGATGATCATGAGGTTAAACTCCCATACCTAAAGCACCACCTTCTTTGCCAAGAACAACACCTATACGAATAAGAGCCACTCTGACGTTCTTGTTTGCTCTCAGTGCTGTTGCTTCCCATTCCCTACAAACCTGGAAAATCACAGTTATCAAACAACAGAAATGAAAGTTCACAAAATATTACACGAGCTTAGGATTGTATGAACATTTTCAATATATGACGATTACGAAATCTTAATGCTCGTCGACAAACCGCTTCACACTAGACAACCATGGAGTGAATTAGAAGAGGATTAAGAGTTTGTTTAGAACGACTTTTTTAAGTGCAAAGAAGTGTTTTCAAATACTTAGGAAGCCGTTTCAAACGATCTTATGTTTTAAGTTTTACTAGCTCTATCGCGATTTAATTATTTTCCTCTTCTATTTCGAAGAAAAAAATTAAAAAAATCCAACAATTCCTCTTCAATTAGCTCAATCGAACAACTTTTCTCACCTCGGCCAAGTAGTCATTTCCGGATGGACTTCGTTCGTCAAATATTGCTGTTTCACTAGTACCTGAGAGACATAGAATAGTTCAAGTATAATTTACACTATGAATTTGAGCTTCATAATTCCCACGTTGAAACGGAGAAAACAGGCAGCCCTATCAGGAAAAGGATGAAAAAGCAAAGTTCACAACAGCTCGATTGAACTATACTCAAGCGTTGATCATTTTTTCTTTGAATATTCCTATATTTCTAAGCTAATCTAGATATTGGCATATGTTCTTTCGGATATATAACACATACCATAGTAACCAACAGCTGTTGCGCTAACCAAAACTGTCGGGCGAGCTACGTCGGGGGCATCATTAATTAAGCTCACAACCTTCACATTAGTTAAGTATTAAATATTGGTATATATCAGATTTGGCTTCTGTAAAAGCTAGAAAGGGAAGAAGTCTCTTAAACTGTTTGCAGGACTCTATATTTAGCTGGACAAACGTTTACCTTTGAGGTGACTCTGATCCTGCTTTGCTTGATCTCTTTCTTGATCTATATAACAACGGATACAGAGTATATAATATTAATCTTTGACAAATAAGTCCTCTGATTGTAAAATTGAAACAAGTAGGAGTAAGAGATAATAATAGTTCTTTCATCATACTGCCACAAACAGTTGGATGAACTGATCTAAAGCATATCTTGAATCAATTTCTACCGAGATTGTTCTATTAAAATATCATCTCTCAATAAGGTGTAAGCCTAATAATCGTATGAGTCAATTGTCTATGTATTTTAGTAATAAATGGTTAGATATGTTGCCAATAAATTGTCTAACCTCTACGTACCCCTTCACCCGACCAATGTTTTCATCCCAAGAAATACATAGCATAGAGTGTATTAGTTTTTATAGAGTGTCTTGTAATCTCTTTTCGATTGATGTTAATAAAGAATGCGAGTGTTTCCCACCGAAATGTGTTCAACATGTTTATCTAAAACAGATGTGGTTTCCAGTTATGGACATATCTAGTGCCACCTTAAAATATTCCAAATGTTAAGCTCCATTCCAAGATTAATTATAACTACCACATTCGATTAGAGTAATTAGTACTTATTCGAACAGCTTATTATTAGCTTGTTGAATAGAAAATGAAACCATAAATCACGTTATAGGGGTCAAAATCCATCGGAAATGTGTACTAACCTCAGGAGACCACCTGGTACTTATAGGCAACCCAGCCAAGTTAACAACGCCATCAGAACCTTGGATGCAGTCTTTCCACCCTGGCTCCTCTGCGATCACAATTCCTGGAAACTCCCTAGCTACAAGTTATGGGATGATGTTCAAAAGTTATACAGAAGACAAGTGAGAAGGTACAGTAAAAAATGAAAGACTATTGACATGTGTTACCTTCTTACCCGGAAAAATCAACTCGGCTTTAGATTTAGAGCGTGTCAAAACTCGAATGTTGTGGTTATCTATATCCAGCAACAAAACAAAGAATTCTCAATCAGTTGTTCATCCACTGTATTTGTGAGAAGTAGATTGGAGTAAAAGGTTAAAGATATGATTTGTGAAATTTTTTGGTAAGCTTTTATGTCTAGGTTGATGTATTGAATATAACCTGTATGTAGCCTTTGCACAAGTCTTCGACCGATAAAGCCTGTAGCTCCAGTTATTGATACAGTGAGCTGATTTTTCTGCAACAAAGTTCTTTTTAATCAAGAAATCGAGCTGAGAAAAATGAAAGAGCTCAAAAGGGATTACAAAAACTTCTTACAAAGAACCTAACCAACCACAGATCTAACAAGACAGGAAAAAGAAAAAGAAAGAAAACAGCTAGCATGCAAATTGCCAATGAACAGGACCATATTCACAAAAGGGTGGATGAAACAGAACCTCCCCCAACATGAGAGAACGATCTCTATAACGAGCTAAACGAACACCAAAAGTCTCCAAAAAACAGTCCCATGATGGAAGTGCGAACTGGGATTTCCGCATGATGTGATCCAGATTTTCAGACGCCTTGCTACTATGAAAGCACCAGTGCGGCCCCAACAGGAAGGAAGGGTGTTTTTTAATGCAACCCATTGTGTTGACTCTCCCATGTAAGGCTTGCCAAGTAAAGAATTCGACCTTCTTGAGAAGGTGAACCTTCCTCGAGTTCCTAGAAGCGCGAGGGCTACTCAAAATGAGGAAAAATGAACAGTAAGGGAGCCCCTTGGAGGGATTAGGGGACCAAAAAATAATATTCCTACTACTCGAATGAATGGACGTTTCCCAATGAAGAAAGAAGAGAAGACACGTCAAATGATTCCCTATCTGAAAGTGGATAGCCGAAACCAAAATCAAGAGAGTTAGCCATTGGATACAACCCCAAGGAGGAAAGGTGGTATAAGCAAGGAAACAAAGAACAAAAGGGATTGTCACCCAAGGAGATAGCTAACCGAGGATCATAAGACCCTGTGTCAAAGCCTCCGACTCCAATGGGAAATGGCAGAAACATTTAGCCAGCAAAGCCTCACTATGGAGTCTCAAATTAACTATGCCAAGCCCCCCAACGTCAACCTTGAAGTATCAATGATTTTGAAAGATCAATAACAATAATATGACTTCACAGCTACAGAAATGTTGGGAGTCAACTATCAAACATAGTAAACGCAATCAAGAACAAACTGACTTTAAATTAACACATATTACAATTCTCAATTCCAAGTCTGAAATACAAAAAACAGCTATCGGCCGTGTAAACGTAAAACATTGAAATTCAAGTACATACCATCTCTGTTGCATCAATGGCGCAGAAAACCCTGAACCTCTTGCCACATATCTTCAAGAAAATAGAGCATTTAAGCGAAGAAAACAGAGAGAGGGGCCCTTCATCAATCATTCACTCAATCAATGCCCCCGAAAAGCTAATAAATTGAGATTATTACAACCGAACACTTACTGCCACATGTTGAGGGATGCGAATAGAATGGGAGACAGTACGACTCCATGAGAAGGAAATGGCGCCAGGGATCTCCATTTAGGAAATAATGGCGGGTGGGCTCGAAGCTCTGTCGGCAGCACAGTAAGAAGGAAAGACGGGAAAATGAGGAGATCTAGATTAGGATAGGACGGGTTTGATGGTCCGGGCGGCAAGAAGCCATTTCCATCACAAAATTAAGCTCGGTAAGGCTGATTGAAACAAATGGTCCTCCGAGGAAGCTCAACTGGAGTGGACGGGAATGAAAGATCATTAATTAAGAAAGAGAGAATCGGTGATGGGTCAGGGAGAAAAGAATACTTTGGGGTGAGCGAGATTCAAAATCTCGACATCAGGATAACCCTTCAAGCTACGACACCTACGTCTATTATATAGGTACGTTATGTATTTATTTATGTGCAAATTACACTTTTAGTTGGAGAGTTTAGGGTTTAGTGTCTACTTGATTACTCGAGTCTTAAAATGGAAGTTTGCGGAAATGTTTACAATGTTCTTAAGCTTAAACTTCATTGACGGTTAAAAATGATCACATGGAATTAGCTTATTATGAGTTAGTTAAAACAATTTTTTTTATATATATTTTTCATTCCCAAAACATCGGACCGATTGACCTTAAACCAACATGATTTGTCTTTCTCATGGTTTTCTCTCTCTTTTACCTCTCATTTTCTTATCCTATGTTCCAGATCTGGAAGCCATAGTGGCAACAACAGGGTTTCCCTCCATATCTGGCAGTCATGACAGCGCCGACCAGTGAAGGGAAGCAGGAGCGGCAAGGGAACACGAGAGAGGAAGAATGAAGGGCGGCAGCAGATGTGGCGAGATTCGCCGGAGAGGTGGAGAAGAGAGAAATGGAGAGATAAAGAGAGAGTGAGGGAAAGATGTTCCCTCATCTAGCTTTGTCACAGGACAATCGCCCTAAGAAAATCTAAAATTAATATTTTTTTGTCACATAGATACCATTTTCCCGTCAATTAAGGATCAGCTAGTCTCAACTTAGGAGTTTTTTAAGCCTCTCAGAAAAATAGCACGCCTCAAACTTGAGAGAGAAAATATATTTGACCATCAATTTATTTGATAAACCTGCAACACTTCACATAAGAAGTGTGTTAAATTATATATATATAATCCATGTCAAAATTTCAAACTTCAAAAGAAAAATTAAATCATTTTTATTTCGAAAAGCTACAACAAACCTTTTAAGAATTTAATAACAAAAAAAAAAAAAGAAACAATAAAATTCAATAGAATTTAAAACCTTTAAATATGTCTTCACAAACGATTAGTGATAGGCAATAAAAAAAGATGGCAAATACTAACGGTGATTGTCTTGAGTCGGAGCCTCGAACTATTGCATATTTCTTCTACGTTCCATTTTTACCTAATTGATGATCCAAATTAACAAAAATGTTAAAAATGTTAGTGAGAATTATTGGACATGCAAACAAATATCTTCATACGTTCAAAAGAGTTGCAAAAGTTGTAGACTAAGCTACCGATCACAAAAAGGATGAAAAATCTCTATTCCTTTATTCCGTAATTCTTGCCAAAATGCCAAAAACTGTTTCATAATCATCTTTGTTGAGGTTAGGAGTCCATTCCACATTTGGTTTTTGACGTGTATAATGAAATATATGGCTTACCTAATTTCATCATTTTTATTTTATCCATTTCTCACCTTGTTGTTTATTGCATTACACGGTCTTCATCTTAAAACAATATTTCATTCTCTCAAATTTAGTTGGAAGTCATTTAATCTCCCAATTTCAAATTTGTAACAATGTAATTTCAAAAGTTTAATGACTAATAGTCTTAAATTATTTCAAATTTTAAAAGTAAATAAACTAAATCCTTAACAACTAAAACTTCCTAAGTTAAACTATTTGTTTTATAAAATTAGAAATTAAGACTGCTTTTTAACCATTAAAGTTTCTGTCATGAACTACGGATAGTTCATTTATCAGTATAAAAAACAAACAAGAAATTTAATCCATAATATCGCTATTAAACTTGATCATCATAACAACAGTTGGCCTCATCCGTCAATTGAAGTTTTCTTATTCGAAAGACCGATCCTAGAATAATGCAATCCAAAACATCATATTGACAATTTCATAGAGAAAACAGAGCAAAAAATGAGACGAACTCGTTACCTCCACCGTCCTTTGTACTACAGAAGTTTCCGATCGAAGAATCTCGAGAGAGATAAATCCAACACTATTTTTCATTTCATCCTAAAAGATAGATACAAGAACAGATCAATAAGAGCATAAGTTTGAGAGAGAGAGAACAAAAACTACTATCGAGAGATTAGGTATTAGAAAAGCGAGAAAGAAAAGATGAAGAAATCGAGCATAACTATTCGAAAACCTGATCGGATCTCCAAACTGGAGAACTTCCGAAAGCTTGTTCCCTCTCGCTTCCTGGTTTTCCCTCCTCTTCGTCTTTTTTTTCGCGCCATGAATTTGAACATTTTTCTTCCCAAAAGACCATATATATACCCCTCTCGGCTGTGGGGCCCATTCAATGAACCCGTTTTTTCTATTTTATTTTCTAAAAAAAATGTTCATTTCTATTTGTGAAGAATTTTAATTTAAAATTTGCATTAATTAATTCTTTAATTATTCATTTTCGTCTTATGAACCATTCCACGTCTAATCCTCACTCATAAATTTTATTAAATTAATAAAATAAAATAAAAACATAAATCAACCTTAAATTAAGATAATTAGTTTATCCTTTTTTTTTTTTAAATTTCAACCATTTATATTTGTCTATTTTTATTTTATTTATTTATTTATTATTGTTATTATTATTGAGTTCAACTATGTAAAGGACAGCAAAAATTCAAGGTGGTTTTTTTTTTTTTTTTTTTTTTTTTTTTTTTCTGAACCTTTTCAATCGAAAGATGGGCTTGCCCTTTGGGCTCCTCTATAGTTCGCTCCCTTTTGCCTCCACCATAGCGGTTGGTTCTGAACCATCTTGGAAGAACCAGGCGATGGCGCAGTGGTGCGGCGCGTTAGCTAAGCGAGTGATGGCGGCGGAGCGAGGGTCTCCTTCACTGACGTCGTCCATGGCGGTGGAAGGACTGGTGCCGATCCTTTGTGGACGAGGTGACAAGAAGACGAAGAAGGGGAAAATATTCAAAGGCTCGTACGGCAACGCTAGGCCGAAGAAGGAGAAGAAGATTCAGCGAATTAAGGATAAAATCGAGGTTCCTAGTTCTACTCCTTGGCCTCTTCCTTTCAAGCTCATCTGATTTTGATCTCCTTTGTTGTTGCCTCTAATCAAATCGGACTTTCATGATCCGTAATTTTGAAAAATCAAGGTTTTCTCGAGGTTTAGGGTTTATGTCAAGTCAAGATCGATCTAAGCGGAATTAGAATTGATCTTTAGTGATAAATCGTCTGCTGATGCGTACTATTTCATTTTAGCGATCTGAAATTGGAATATGGAGCTTTTCGGCTCAGGTTCTTCTTATCCTTGGAATGATATCTGCAAAATTTTGGAGAAAATGAAGATTTCTGTCAATCGGATCTGATTTATCATACTGAATCTGCAATTTAGGCTTCAACAATCTGCAATTTCGCGATAGATTTGAGAATCAAAGTCTTTTCTCGGTATGTTTTAGAAGATTAACAGAAGAATAATATGATGGAATTAGCAAAAATGTATCTCAATCTCATATTAATGCTTGAATTTTCCAGATTTATTATATTTTACTAAGAAATTTTCCAAATGTCGATTTTCATTTTTGATCATAAAAACTAAGGCTTTTATTTTACATTTTAACAAATGGGTAACTTGTTGAGGATTATTGGGAGTGAGTCCCACATTAGTTTGGTTAATTTAGCGAAAAATCATGGGTTTATAAGCGAGGAATCCTATCTCTATTGGAATGAGGTCTTTTGGGAACCTCAAAGCAAAGTCATGAGAGTTTATGCTCAAAGTGGACAATATCATACCATTGTGAAGAGTCGTGATTCCTAACCTAACTTGTTCGTGATTCCTAACCTAAGGTATTCAATAAGCATAGAATTATTGGTAATCCAATATGTTCAAAAACACTATTAGAGTGCTTTTCTTAATAAAAAATGTTAAATATTAAAATGAAAAGCATGTTTGATAATAATTTTGCTCCATCCATTCTAGCCTTAATTAATTTATAATAATCTTGCACGGTCCATTCTAGCCTTAATTAATCTATGATAATCTTGCACGGTCCATACCGATCACAAGATACGACTATTTTATTCTATCCATTCTAACATTAACTAATCACTTTTTATTCCAGTCTAATTGATAATAATTTTGTTCTTAGTTTTTCGTTTTTTTAACATGTTTACTTCCTTCTAAAATTTCGAAGCTCTTGAATTCCCGATCTAACTTCCAAAAACGATCAAAACAAACAAAACTATAACGAAAGATGATGTATTTAAGTCGATCAACTTCTAAAAACAAACAAACTACATCGAAAGATAAAAGTTTATAAGTGAAAGTAGTGTTCATAAGCTTAATTTTAAAAAATTAAATGATTATCAACCCTGAATCGGAGAAAGAAAGAAAGAGGCTTTCAGTAACCCAATTTGAAGGGCAAAAGAGATGAAAAAAACGTGACAACTATAATGTTTCGAGTTTCACAAAATACACAACAAAAAAACTAAATCAATCAGCCTAATCTAAATTAACTTCCTAGATCAAGCAAGATTACAAGGGATTTATACAGCCCAATTACAAAATTAATGACGGTTTGGTTTAGTTTCTTTCATAACTATATTGATTACCAGTAACAAAAATACGAATGATATGGTAATTTCAGTAGAGTTATTATATGTGCAGCTCCTCAGTTCATGGAAGAGAACTCCTACTGTTCTTCCAGCTATATGATCTTCTATTTTTCAGTGGAGGTGTGATGAAGCTGAGACCAAAGTTCCCCTTGAGGGCCTGTCCTTGTTCAGCGAACTTCACAAGCTTCGCAACAATGGCGGCACTCTCTGTTACATGGTTCATGTTCTTCGAGTCGCTCCACAAGCAGTTGATCAGCTGCAGTCTTCGGCGTTTTGAATTCAACAAGATTCCCCATTGCTGGAATAGTCTCTTTCTCTCTTCTTTTGAGAATCGTTTCCGCATTAGCTTACTCAATGTTTCTCTCTCGCGACGAAGATCTCTCACACTGTCTCCCGAGCAGAAAGAAAAGGAGCAAGCGTTATGTAGGTGATATACGAAACTCGCATCGATAAAATGAAAAGAAACGAGAAATGTTCGAATGAAGCAAACTTCGTTTGAAAGGATTTACAAATCTTATCTTTCGAGAACGATGGCTTTGAAAATCATACATATTTCTACTCATTCAAACAATGGATGGAAGTTAATGATATTCTAACATTGTGCAGGTGACATACGAAACTCACATCGATAGAATGAAAAAAAAAAAAACAAGAAACGCTTAAATGAAGCAAACGCCCCAAGAAGTAACTTGAAAAGATTTGCAAATCTTATCTTTCGAGAAAGAACAAAGGTTTTGAAAAACATACATACTTGTTCAAACAATGGATGGAAGTTAATGAGATTCTAACATTACACAAGTGACATACAAAACTCACATTGATAAAATGAAAAGAAACGAGAAATGTTCAAATGAAGCAAACGCCCCAAAAAGAAACAAAAGTTTGAAAAGATTTTCAAATCTTATCTTTTGAGAAAGAACCAACGGTTTTGAAAAACATACATACTTGTTCAAACAATGGATGGAAGTTAATGAGATTCTAACATTACACAAGTGACATACAAAACTCACATTGATAAAATGAAAAGAAACGAGAAATGTTCAAATGAAGCAAACGCCCCAAAAAGAAACAAAAGTTTGAAAAGATTTTCAAATCTTATCTTTTGAGAAAGAACCAACGGTTTTGAAAAACATACATACTTGTTTAAACAATGGGTGGAAGTTAATGATATTCTAACATTACACAAGTGACATACAAAACTCACATCGATAAAATGATAAGAAACGAAAAATGTTCAAATGAAGCAAAACCCCCAAGAAGAAACAAAAGTTTGAAAAGATTTGCAAATCTTATCTTTCGAGAAAGAACAAACGGTTTTGAAAAATATATATACTTCTACTCATTCAAACAATGGATGGAAGTTATGGAAGTTAATGATATTATGACGTTATACGTATGAAGCTCACATCAATAAAATGAGAAAACGAGAAATGTTCAAATGAAGCGAACGCCCCAAGAAATAAAAGTTCGAAAAGATTTACCAATCTTATCTTTAAAAAAAAACAAGGGCTTTGAAAAACATTCATATATCCTACTTATTCAAACAATAGATGGAAGTTAATGATATTCTAACATTATGCAGGTGACATACGAAACTCGATAAAATGAAAAGAAACGAGAACACATAAAGCAAACGCTCCAAGAAAAAACAGAAGTTTGAAAAGATTTGCAAATCTTATCTTTCAAGAAAGAACAAAGGCTTTGAAAAACATGCATACTTCTACGAGCACATTGTATGAAATTATAACTCAAAAATAAAACAGAGGACTAACCTTGAAGCAAAAGAAACTTTCCGGCCATCTTCCATAGCTTCATTACCGTAATAAAATGATTGCTTCATAAAAGTCAGTCTCCTAATCTCCACTTCCATGTAAATGGAATCGGTAGGATCACCTTGGAAGAGCAAGAAAAAGTAAGTTCTGTGGACTATCGAGACGTTGCAAGTTTGCCAAAGTTCAACTATCATCCTCCTCAGCCTCTGAAATTCTTGGTTCCAATCGGATGTGACTAGTGCAGCATCTTGCAATGTCTCTCCCCCTCCAGCACCATTTGAAGTCTTTAAGAGATCCAATTCGTGCCCATCCTTCAGAAACTAGTAAGAACATGCTTCTAATTGTTAGGAGAAATGATAATATTTAGACCTGAATACTAAATATCATAAGATGATAATTTTCCATCAATATAATCAAGCAAATTGTGGGATTAAAGCAAGAGGTATAGGCCAAAATGCATTGATCTAACAAGTGGCAGGAGTATGATATTTTCTTTCGTTGCGTACATGCAGTGACATTAAAGCACACACGGTTAGAAATCACGGATGTCCATAATGGTATGATATTGTCCACTTTGTACATAAGCTCTCGTTGCTTTGCTTTGGGCTTCCCCAAAAGACTTCATACTATTCCTTACACTTATAAATCTATGATCGTTATCTAAATTAGCCAACGTGGGACTCCCTCTCAACAATCCTCGACACACACCGTATGATTGCCCATCCGCAAGATATTATGGGAACTTAGATTATCTTGGAACCATGCAATCTATTTCGAGAAAGTAAAGGGAAAAAGATGCATTCTCACCTGTCCATCAGCAAGTTCTTTCCCATACTCTAAGTTGGTCATTTTCTTCAATCCGGCAACAAAGGCGTCTAAGCGAGTAACGTCTTCATCTGCCGAAGTTTTGATGCTCCGAGCACTTCCTATAGAAGACTGAGAATCAAGCCTCAGGAGGTTGTCATCAAATACTAATTGTGGGAGTTTCCGTTCAAAACCTTCAGGTCTTCCAGGAAATCTTTGGTCAAATCCATGAGGAGGGGTGGCTTCTCCTCTACCAGGTGATAAATCAGTCGAGAGATTGGCTCTACAACTCCAGCTTCTGGCTAGCTTCAAGCTTCTGGAGCTTGACATATCAGCAGTCACCTTTGAACATGCATGGTCGCGGTAAGGACTGAACATAGAATTAATTTCTGTCCTTCTTACATTATGGAGTCTTTGCTCCGGTTGATCATTTGCTGAATTATTTTGAATCTGATGTGCTTCTCTATTCCCTTTCACAGGGGTTGATATCATTTCATGACCATTTCCTCTAAATTCACCGTTATTAGCAGCAAGCCGTGACAAGTTATCATCCCTGATTGACTCTCCCATTTCAATACATTGAACTTCCTTGCAGTCATCGGAATCTTCGACTATTGCAAGAGCAGTTGTTGTCATTGGACTGTGACCTGAGTAAGAGTCAAGAAACCTCTTTCCATCATCACTGTCTCCATCATAATAATGAGGATTGTTGAAGGATTTTACACCCATATCTCTATCACGAAAATCAGCCACACTTGAAGTTTCTGATGGTGAACCTTCATCCTCTAAAGCATCCCTCGCTTGCAATTTGGAATAACTACTTTCGATATCCTGGAAGGAAGGCAAGAAAATAATATGAAGAACACGAAGGCAACTGACTACATATGCGTGCAAGTAAATCAAGTTAGCGTTAATCAGTAAATGTTTACCTTTCTCACGACATCATCATGTCCAACCATACGAAGTAAATCTTCAATCCGGGATTGAGCGAGGTCCCTTTGCTTTGTGAGCTCTCTAATCTCCTTCGCCATCTGCAAGATGAAACATAATGTAATCTATAAGCATTTGTCGTGCTAACTTTTTCCTCCTCGTGGCTACCAATTTGAGTGTGAGATAGCCAGTTTGGGTTGTGGTCTCGTTTGATCAAGCGTAGCACAAGATATCTTTAGCCATATATAACAGACAGAAAACTATTGTATAGTCTTCTCTCATACAGTTCTCGACACCAAACTTAATTATAGAACAGATATCGATATATTCTTGAAATTAAATAGAACAAACAAATGATGGACAGGATTTTCTAAACCATTGTTCTTCAATCTCCAGAAGGAAAGTACTAGCAAAATGTCTACCTCTCCTCATTATGACACAAATAAATTTCAGATCATGCCTCATTGCAAAATATATATATATATATATATATATATATATATATAGAACTTCAAATTAATTCAAGCATATATCTCGAGCGTGAATTCAGGTAGAATAACAACCTTCTCAATTTGTAGATCTTTCTTTTTAAGTAAGGCTGCATATTCAGAACTGGATGAAACAGGGGCAGGGGTTCTCAACTCACTCTCCAATCTGGCTACCTCTTTCTGCAAATGCTTAACCAAAGCCTTCTGAGACATGACCACGTTGACTTGTGCTTTTGTAGTCACCTCTTTTGCACAACAAGCAAACAAGAGAGTGTTTCTAGTTTGTTCAACGTGAGTTCTTGCGGGGCTCAATGTACAGATGACGGCTGTTCTAGCATTGCCACCTAAGCATGGCTGCAATATTCGCGTCAGCTTAGAATCTCTGTAGTTGATATGACCATTTCTTCCTTTGCTGCACCACATAATAACACCAAGGGTTTTAGAAATACAGAGCAGCTTCACTTACTTTGCAAATTTTACAAAAAAAAAAAAAAAAAAAAAAAAAAAAAAAAAAAAAAAAAAAAGGGAGAAGGTACACATCTGTTCGTCTACCAATTTGACGTTTTACTCCAAAAATACGCCATTAAGCTAATTCGAAATTTGTTCTCACAGAATATCACGGTCCTTTCCAACCATAAATGAGTTTACCCCAGATGCAAGTCCCATTGAACATCAAACTAAAATGTTATTAGGAGGGTGCTTGCTACATACATAGTGAAACATCAGGAAACTCTTAATAAACAAAGACTGCCGGGGAGCATAATTGAATATTAACGCAGTCAAAAGTCACACGACACAATAGACCAGAATGATAGATTTTAAGCTATAGTATAAGTAGGATGTACGCAAAGTCAAAAAAAAAAAAAAAAAAAAAAAAATGTAGAATTGCATAGATATAAATACCATACGTAAGAAAGTTTTGTATTTCTTAGTGACAATCCATATCTATTCTTAACTCATTAGAGAATGTGCATGACACAAGCATCAGTGACATCTGGCAATTAGTAAAAATTTCAACAACGTAAAGGGAAGGAAAGATGACTTCATGTACCTTAATTTGCGAATGACAGTACCGAGAGTCAGTAAACTGCGATTTATGTGGCAGCCTTCTTTCAATCTCGCCCCTGCTGATAATGCTTGAGCTGCACGTTCACTCCCAGCTAAATCAATAAAATTCTGCCAGAAATGACGGAAGAGTGAGAAGTTAAGATGATTTCTTTCTCACACATTGAATTTCTCTTGTGTATGGAAGTCTCTTAAAAGTTGGAGGAAGCGTAGTCAATATATTAGCTGTGATTCTGTACACACAATATAGAGTTAGATGGTCATTACCACACTAGCAGCAAGGGTGGTTGAATTGTCTTTTCCTAAAAACTCTCGAGCAGAACTTTCAATTGTCTGCATGAATCAACAAGGAGTTGGTGAAAATTTTATCCCTGAGATGAAAATTGAATCCCTCGATCAGATTGATCGTGTGATTAATGAAGAAGAGACGTGATGCACACCAATTTAATAATTTGATGAGATCTAGAACTTTTCTCATTCAGCGAGGTCTCTCCAATCCGTCGTTGAGCTGCACATTATAACCAGATTTCATGAAGATATGACATAATAATCAGAGACTGGCAAGATTTTTCAAAATGCTTCACCTTCACACAATGAAATGAGCTCCTTTAAATGGTTCCAGTCCCTCAAAGTTTCCTCAGTGACTTTCTCCACGACAGTCCCTCGCTGTTGATAACCAAAAACTGTGGGAAATGCTAAAATACGAAACAATATATTTTTTTTCTTTTTAAATATAAAAATAACATATCCACCTCATGGTCATCTAGCAGCCTGAGAGGAGTAGTATCTGTGCTCAGGAGGTCTCTAACAGCTTCATTGTATATCTCAATAGCTGAAAACTTCACAACAAATGCTCTTTCTTCATGCTGCAATTTGTTTTGAGGAAAAGAAAACAAACAGACAGTCAGAGAACTCAGAATAGAGCTTGTTAACGGCAAGGGTAAAGGGCGTAGTGCAATCACCAATATTAACTCACCTTTCTAATGTAATCAAATATATCTGACACTGAATGTTCAAGAATTCCGTTCATGGTGTATGTCTTTCCACTGCTTGTTTGACCATATGCAAAAATACTCGCTGGAAATTTGAAAGCATATATATTGGAGTAAGGTCTTTTCTAGTTCATTAGAAACCTTGACATGTTAGAGATCAAAGTGGAATGCAATTATATACTTACAGTTGATACCACTGACTACAGAAAATGCAATTTCTTTGGCTCCTTCCTCGTACACCTGCTTTGTAGAGCAATCACCTCCAAATACTCTATCTGTCACCAAAAAAAATATGAACAAAACATTAAATAAACCTCTTATACAATACCATTCAATTAAAAAGTTAAATCCCTATCAATGGCGTAATGTACCCTAGAAAAGTTAGGAACCACAACTCTTCACAATGGTATGATATTGTCCAATTCTCCACAATGAAGATGTATTCCTTACTTACAAACCCATGGTCATTCCCTTAATTAGTCAGCGTGGGACTCTCTCCTAACAATCTCAACAAGAAATATTTTGAAACATCGACTTAATTTACAAAGCCACAATCATGAATGTACAATACCATCGAGTGATGAAGAGAAATCGTTCGAGTTTAGATAAAAGAAACTATTAAAGAGTTTGATAAAAATGTGTGAAATAAAGTGTCTATTCCTCATAAATCCACACTTTCAGACGTTTTACAAAGGATATTAAAAGGTGAGAGAGATTAGCATTACTTACCAAAAGTATAGGCACTTGGAAATGTGGACCCCTCCCGTAAGGTATTCCGGTACAAGATACTAGTATCATTGATGCACTCCCAATCCACTGCTTCATTCATCATAATCTCCTTCTCATTCAAAGGTCTCAACCTTACTAATACAAGAATTTTCTCTTCACGGGCATTTAATTCCTGCATTTTCTCCAAGTTCATCAACTCCTCTCCGGCAACCGTCCCCATTTCTCAATGTAGCCAAACCTTCTCCCAGCCCAACAGGCCACCACCTTGATTCAGTCTATATCAATCCATAATTGTAGATACCCAAGTCATTGGGCTCATGCTTCGCACATTTTCAGGACTGTTGATATAAAGGAGAGCTTATAAGCCCTTAATGAGTACAATTTCCTGCATAAAATACTACTAATATGCTAAATAAATGCTAATTACTCAAGCCATGAGTGTATTCTGATCTGACCAACCCCCTCAGCCAACCAATAGTAGAAAGATTATGAATTAATAACTTCAGCTACAAGCTAATCATGGGTATTTACCCGTCACCCGAAAAATGATGTAAAGCTAGAAAGTAGATTTATGATAATTGCCATATTATGGTTAAGCCTATGGCAATCTAGCTTGACCTTCAATTCTACGCATCCCTTTAAACCCCCTTTTCTCTTGCGGGGTATTTCCCCCAAAAAAATTCACAGATTTCATGTAAGACAGAAACCTCCCTCATAGAAAGAGACCCACAAAGCTTACGGACAAATTCGAGGAATTTGAACAGGGTAAGCATTGTCATCCAACCATATGAATGTTATTGTCATTGAATTCTCCTTATCGCTCTTCACGATAAGGTTTGGTCAGATGTTACTAGAACTGTGAATTCCGAAATTAAAATCAAGAAGACAAGGAACAAAAAAAAATCATACTGTCGAATCGTCTGTCCTTTCAGAAAACCGTTCCCGAAAACGATGCGTCCATTCGATACAGCGATGTGGTTCAGATATCGAATGCAATGGCCAACTTGCTCGAGAAATGGATTGGATCCTCCAAACGCCGTCGTTCGTTTCTGCCGTTTGGTCTGATCCGAATCCTCTGCTACTCTGCTGCGATTTTCGTCGTCTTAAAGCCTCGTGCGCTATAAGAAAACGACCACGTTCCAAAACTGAAAACTCCCCCGAAATATATAATAATCACAATGTGCATACCGAAATGCACGCGGAATATGGCGCGGATAGACGTTTTACGCAATGGCAGAAATATTCAATTCTAACGGTTAGCTGATCTTAATCAAAATCTCAGTTAAGCAAAGATTGTTAAACTTCTATGTCGCAATTGAACTCATTGATTTACTTCGACTCAAAGAAAACTTCGAATGCAGCATTTTCCACATGTAACAAATTACAAGGAGCTGCTGAACAATTAAAGCATCGAAAATGAAACAATACTCGGCTAGATACGTCCGAGAGGAAAGATCACCGAGATGATAAAATCAGCTACGCAAACATGATAGCATGAACTTCAATCCAAATCCGAGAAGGACTCAAGGCGTAGCTTCAGAGTAAATAGAAGAAGACGATGAAGCTTTACGAGTGGAAGAAAGCATCAAAGTGACAATCAAAGAGAGATAGAAAATGTTTAACAAAAAAAAACGATCAGGTGAAAGTAAACGTACCGAACATAGAAATGTGGAAATGAATGCCGAGGAATGGACCTAGATGAAACAGTAACACAACAACGGCGACTCAGCACCGGCCAGCGGCCATAAATCGTGAAGAAGAAGGAGAATGCGGGTGACCAGAGAGGCCGCAGATTCCGGGAACTCACGGTGCAGCCGTCGCTATCAGTGTCAGTCTCACGGAGAAGATAAATTTGAGATGAATCAGTGGCCGGTGGAACAAAATGAGAATCCGATGATGGAGCGTCAACAAAGTTGAGATTTCTCCTCCAACCGCACCTCCAAGAAGAAAACTAGAGTGGAGCGAAATGACTAAAATACCCTTCCTTTCTTTATTATTTTTATATTTAATAATAGAGTTTCTATTTTCAATAAAAATATATATATATTTAAATTTAAAAAAACTATTTAATATATTAACCATAAATTTTAATTTATGTATTTAATAAGTATTACACATACAATTGAAGCTTATAAATAACTAAATAAAACAAAAAAAAAATATATCCTAATAATTTATCAAACATAAAAGTAAAATATTAAATAATTAAAAGTCTACAAAACAAATATAACAAAACTTTAAAATTAATTGACCAAATTTGTAATTTAACTTTATTTATTTATTTATTTCTGTTTGTAATTTAAAAGCTGGTAGTATCACGTGATGAAAATAAAAATAAAAATAAAAATAAAAAGCTGGATAGAAAAAATTAAAAAGGAGAGGTGGGCATATATGGCGCCACGTGGCAGCGGTGTTCCCTATGTCCCTGCCTGTGACCGTTAGATCTGTGGGGAACCAATTGTTGGAGCGGCAAAGAAAGAGAAGCCTCCCAAAGCTGACAATAGAATAATAAATACTGACAGCAGCTCCCACTTTCTTTTCGTTAAAAATCTTTGTGTGTTTTTTCATTTTTTTACCGTCTAAATTAACTTTTACCTTTTCAGTAAATTGTTAAAATTTGTATAATAAAATAAGTTCCATACAATAAAATACACATTAAACCATAAGTAACTATTTTTAATATTTTATTAAAAATATAACGAAAAAAATTATAAATTTAGTCTCTAACTGTAATATCCAAAGTTCATTTATTGTCTACTTTTGTCCGTTATGTATCGTCGTCAGCCTTATTATTTTAAAATACACCTATTAGGAGAGGGGCTAGGTCCTACTCCGACCAATGTCTCGTACTGTCCGGTGCAACCAAATGAGAATCCGATGATGGAGCGTCAACAAAGTTGAGATTTCTCCTCTAGCTGCACCTCCAAGAAAAAAAAAACTATAGTTGAGTGAAATGACTAAAATACCCTTTGTATCTTTCCTTCTTCCTATTATTATTATTATTATTTTGTGGAATTATATTTAATATTTAATAAGTATTACACATTCGAATAATTTTTAAATTATATACGCATACAATTGAAGCTTATAAATAACTAAAAGTAAAATATTAAATAATTAAAAACTTTACAAAACAAATATATGACCAAATAATTAAAACGTACTTGCTAGAAGAGGGGTTAGGTCCTACTCTAACCAATGTCTCGCACTGTCCGTTAACTTGGCTCTAATACTATTTGTAACAGTCCAAACTCACCGCTAGCAGATATTGTTCTTTTTTTAACTTTTCCTAGATTTCCGATTTTTTAAATGCATGTCTATCCGTGAGAGGTTTTCACACTCTTCCAATTGATGCGGGATCTCACACTATCCTTTCAAATAAACTTAAAAGAATATCTATGAGCTCATAAACTTTAATACTTAATAAATACGTAAACTTCTGCTTAATAAAAATATCTCCAACTAGATTGACCTATTATATTTAAACCTATCTCTGCTTTCTTCGGAGCGGTAGGATTGGGACGCAAAAATTCCATGTCCTTGTAAACTCCTAGTGAACCGATAGGGGGGAGCTTTCGATCAAGATGTTCTTGCCTCCCCTGTTCGGGCTCTCGCTCAAATCGAAACTAGTCAGAATTGTGCCTACCATCCAATTCGTGACACAGATGATGAGGGTTCACCCACTCCGATTACAGCATTCCTTCCTATTGCGCCTAAAAATTTAGTTTATATGGTTGAAATTTAGCTCATATGGCTTAAGATAATTCGAGTCCACATAAAATGTCGTGAAGCTCGTGAATTAATTATATACTTTTATAAATAGTATGAATTGTAATTAAGTATATATATATATATATATTTATTATTATTAGATAGAAAATTGATGGATGCGTGGAGTAATTGATTAAGTTAAAAAGAAAGATGGGAATGGAGTGGTTGTCCAATAGGCATCATTTGGGGCGTGTCCGGACGTGCAGGTTGTGAACCCCCAAACCTTTGTTGTTCTTTTCATGCGGTTGGTTGAGTACGGAAATTGCGCTCAATCTCAACAAACCCTAGTTTTTTTTTTTTTTTTTTTTTTTTTTCAATTTTTAAATAATAAGCTTAGTTTTAAATTTCTAATTTCTAATTTCTAATAAGTTTTGAAATGTTCGGGTCTAGTTTAGGGTATAAGGGTTGTTTTGTTTATGGTCAATTTGAACACAATGATTCCGCTCGTTTACGTCCTTCATTTCAGGGTCTCTCCCTCAGTGTGGTTAGTATTTCATAATGTTGGGCAGTCCTTCACTTCGGGGCCTATCCCTCGGTGTGATTAGTATTTCATAGTGTTGGGCGGCTAAGCTTAATCGTATTCACTGTTTATGAGGGTTTTCCCGAGCCTCTTTCCTCCTTCCTTTACCCACTTTTAGAGTTTGAAATGTATGTCACCATAAGGGTTGTTTGGTCCATGGTCAATTTGAACACATTGATTCGGATCGTTTACGTCTGTCACTTCAAGACCTATCCCTCTGTGTAGTCAGTATTTTATATTGTCGGGCAGCTAAGCTTATCCTTATTCACTACTTGAGACGGTTTGCTATAGTCTCTTTCCTCTTTTCCTTTTTACTCACTCTTACCCTTTGTTCCTCACAACACAAGTAGAAGTCGACTTATATATATATATATATATATATATATATATATATATAATCCTTACCTGATTAGTTTTAATTTATACGTCACTAAATTTTATTATCTAATAATTTACAAAATAATAATAATAATAAAATAAATAAAATTACAATGAGCATGAATTAGTGGCGTGATAGAAGGCACTTGAAAAGGGGACAATAGAATTGGACTTGGAAATGATCAAACCTTTACAAAGGGTTTATAAATGAAAGTCAACAAGACATTATTATTATTATTATTATTTTGTCTTTTCAACCATTTTTATATTCACTTATTTATTTATTTACTTATTTATTTAATTTTTTTCTCATAAAAATGGAGTAAAATTATATATGAATAAAAGTGATTTTTAAAATAAAATGACTAATAAATATTTAAAGAAAATGAAAGTTACTTCCTATATCAATTCCATGTCTTAATTATACGAGTTTTACGACTAAGCGTGTTTTATTGTGACCAATTTTAAGTTGGACGATGTCCTACGAAGTTTTTTGGTAGCGGTGGGTGGTAGTGAGTGTCGACAACGGTATTCGCTGGTATGGAGTTCGGCTAGAAAAGGACGAACATTTTGGGAAATGCCAAAAAATATATATATATATATATATATATAATTGTTGGAATATTTCTTTGCTTAGCTGCCACGGCAAGTTGAGAGAAAGGTAACAAAGCATTTTAATTGGACCAAACTATACCAATTATATTTCATTTATATAATTTATTTTATTTTATATTCCCATTTTTATCATTGATTCTATAATTAAAAAACCATATGTTAGCCATGTTTATTTATAATTGACGCTTCTAAAAACATTTTAGGATCAATTAAATTATATAAATGTAAATTTGTCGTAAATTCTTTTTTTTATAAAAAAAATATATTTTATGAAAATTGCAAACATGTAGGTTTTATCGTTGTCGATTATTATTATCCTTTCACTATTAAGGGTGTACATTCAACCTGATAACCTGACAACCCGGATCAACCCAATTCGAACTATAAGTGTTGGGTTAGGTTGGATTAGCTTTTCGGATTGGTTTGAGTTCATTTTTCTAGACCCGAACTGACTTGATTCGGTTTCGAGTTCGTGGGACAAAACCCTCGAGTTAACCCCGAGCCAAATAAAAATATATAAATATACCAAGAAGTTCCAATAATAAAAATAAAAGTCACAATATTAATACGGTCATTTTCAATAAAGAATTTAATTAAAGAACATTAATAAATTTATGAAAAATTAATAAATTTGAGTGAGACAGTGTAATTAAATTCAACCCTCACTACTAGCAAATGTTATCCACTTTACTCTATTACTTATTGTTTGTACTGATACAATAAAATCTCATTTAACACCGAGAACTTTTAAGGACGAGGGCAAAACACGATAAGGGATGTATTGAACTAGCTGTGACCATTTTCGAGCTACTCTTCAATTGCCACGGCTGACTAGTGTTGACGTTTTATAACACCAATTAAGACTCAACTCATTACATTAGCAGACCTGTAGATTAGGTCGGGACTCAACACTCTTTATTTCTTAAAATGATGCTGGAGAGAGAAAGGAATGCATCAAAGCGGTAAAACAACACGACTATAACGAGTCTAATAATAAGCTGCAACTACTCTTATAATTAATGGTAATCACTACGTATAAATTTTCATTAATTCACTATAATAACTATATAAGAATTATTTTACATACATTATTATATTTTATAATTAGAATGAAAATCCGGAAAATATTATTTTTTCAGGAAATATATTAGGCCCAAGAAGCAAGGCCCAAAACATATTGGGCTTAACCAGTTGGCAAATCGAGGCCCAATAATATTACCTTCCACTTTGTTCGATCCGATATCAGTCGACACTTGCAAATCTTCGCTCTCGACCAGCTGTTTTACTGCGAGTCTCGTCCCCGCTGCGGCTTTGTTCGTAATTTTTGCGTCTTCAGCCATTTGAGCTATGGCAGTATCAGCCACAAGCACGTAGCCATTGATATTAGGTTCGTCTCTCTTTCATTTCTGATTTACATTCTTGTCGTATGGTCTCATTGCATTTCTATGTCTAGAGGCTTAGGGTTCATTTTTCGTTAATTTTCTGTAGTGTATGTAGACGCATATTCTCCATAATTGCCATGAAAAGTTTGGTTTTCTTAATGCACTCTCGTTTTTATGATTTTCCGACGCATCGTGTTGCTTCTGCTTCTTTCTCTTCGGGATTACATGATGGAAGTGGTTTGTAAGTTACTGCGCTGTAGATTACATGATGAGATAATCTAGAGGTCCGTGAATTGTGTTTGTTTTTAGTTGTTGTTGTTGAGTAGTGAATGTTTTTGGTATAATTTCTCTCAACGAATATGAAATTTCTCTTCATGTGCCAACTGATCACGTCTGCAAAGATCTCGTGATTTGTGGCGGTTGTAGTTGTTGGATGATGAAAGTTCCACATCGACTAATTTAGGGGATGATCATGGGTTTATAATCAAAGAATACTCTCTCCATTGGAATGAGGCATTTTGGGGGAGTCCAAAGCAAAGCCATGAGAGCTTATGCTCAAAGTGGACAATATCATACCATTGTGGAGAGTTGTGTTCGTCTAACAGTAGTTATTTTTGCGTTAGCGTTGCTTAGTAGTTCGTGTGTTGGCTTTGCTTGTTTCTATTAGAAATTTCAACGGCTGCACAAATTGACTGTAGAACCTGTTCTGCAAAATTAGTAGTTAGTTAAAGAGCTGTTTCCAAAATGATCACTCGTGGTGGGATTACCAGTTGTAAACTATGAAATTTTCGAAAATCGTTGACAGAAATGACTTACTAGTTGTAATAGTGAAAGAAGTTGATGCAGCAATATGGAATGTGAATGTTAGTGGGCGTTGTTTGTGGATGGTCCACTACTGGATGAATTCTTAGCTTGGTGATGTGTTGGTAATGTTAACTTCAGCCATTCTTGAAATTGTATGAAGAATGTAGTTGAGGAATTGGATGTTGTGGGGATGTGGTGTTTGCTTTGTTGGGATTTTACTACTTTGTTGAATGGGATTGGAAATTGGTGTTTTCTATTTGAAGGGAAAAGAAAGAGTTTGGTTTGGATTCATGGATATGAATTTGGTGTGTGGTTGTTATATGGGCAGGGAGGAGGCAGCATCGGTGTGATATTTTGGTGGTGGTGGTGGTGGTATTTTCACATATCAGTGGGAATAAGTATTGGAGAATAAGTTTGGAAATGAGTTCAGATAGCAGGAGTGGAAGCAGGAGCAGGAGCAGGAGCAGGAGCCCACTGGATCGTAAAATCCGGTCTGATCGTTTTTCACATCGTGATGCACCATACAGGAGAGAATCACGTCGGGGTTTCAGGTTTCTGATTCTGATAAATTATGTACTTCTCTCATATCTTATATGTAGGATGGGGAAGAATTTGCAGTTGTGTTTTATAAATCCATCTTTGGCTGTGGACCTACCTTCCCCCGTCTTTTTTTGTGTACATTTCATTCGTTCATCAATTCGTATCTCGTTTCTTCTCAATACATACACAGATACCTATCACACACATGGTCATGGAGTCTGTTTTAAAGGAATTATGTAGCCATTGCATTATTGGGTTTGCATATTTTGTGTTTGATGAACTCGACAAATCTCTGCATTTACCATGCTTGAGCAGACATGGGCTTCTCCTGCACCGCTGCAATCTATATAACATCCATGTTATACTGATTGTATGGTAATAGTATTTGATGTTTATGTTTCCGACTTTCGGACACGACCATGTATTAGTATGAAAAGTTGTTAATCTTAATCTGATTTTATTGCCAGTCGAGATAATCTTTGCAAGAACTGCAAGCGGCCTGGCCATTTTGCAAGAGAATGCCAAGATGTCGCAATTTGTCACAATTGTGGTCTCCCTGGGTAAGGAAACTTGATCTTATGCTTATTATCTTTGTCGCCTATTCGGATACGTATGCCTATTATCTTCGTCGCCTATTCGGATACAAATGTTTACTTGGGAGAATACTTATTTTTTTATGTACTTAAATATTCACCATTCTACTGGCATGCTATATTCCATTCTACTTGACATGAAAATTATGGATTTGGTTCCATTCTACTCGGTTTCACTAATCTTAATTTAGAATTTGAGATTTGAAGTTGACTCGAGGATATATTGTAAGATGCTATCAAGCAGGTTTTATGTGATTTAGGTCGGTGAGTGATTTTGAAATGGTTAAAATCACTTCAAAACATGGTTTTAATCATTCGCAATGAATTTTCTGACACGAAAATCACATTCGAAGGATTAAAAACATGTCTTTGAGTCTTAGAGTGATTTTATTCATTTCAATAGCACTCCTAAACATGGTCGAATCGGGTTATAATTGCATATTTGGCATACATTTGATTGAACAATGACCCCCTTTTACTTATCACTTGATCTACTAGGCATATTGCTTCCGAGTGCACGACAAAGTCGCTATGTTGGAACTGTCGAGAACCCGGTCACATGGCAAGTAGCTGCCCTAATGAAGGCATCTGCCACACCTGTGGCAAGGCAGGACATCGGGCCAGGGAATGCACGGCTCCTCCGCTCCCTCCTGGAGACTTGAGGCTTTGCAATAATTGCTATAAGCAAGGTCATATAGCAGCTGATTGTACTAACGAGAAGGCGTGCAACAATTGCAGGAAGACAGGCCATCTTGCTCGCGATTGTCCAAACGATCCTATTTGCAACTTGTGTAATGTATCAGGGCATGTCGCCAGACAGTGTCCGAAGTCCAACGTCCTCGGAGACCGAGTCGACCGAGGCAGTGGTGGTGGCAGTGTGCGTGGTGGTGGTGCTGGTGGTTACCGGGATGTTGTGTGTAGGAAATGCCAGCAGCTTGGCCATATGAGTAGGGATTGCATGGGCCCTTTGATGATATGCCATAACTGCGGGGGACGAGGTCACCTGGCATACGAATGCCCTTCTGGTCGGTTTATGGACCGTTATCCCCGGAGGTACTGATGATCAAAAGAGATAAAATCACGTCCTCGACGAGGTTAGACCTTCAGATTTTGCTTGGAGTTTAGATAACCTGAGAACTAAACTTTATAGATTGCTCTACTCGGTTGCATTGTAGTATTTGCTCGTGCTATTATTACGAAACATTGCTATGCGGTTTAGACGATGTATTTTCGCTTTTCGGTATCATTGATCTTGGTTCTATGGTTCTAAATGATAAATATTTAAGAAATATAGTATTTTATGCTATAAATTCAATTTATTTGTATTAAACTTAAAAAATATGTAATACAATGTATTATAAATTATATGATGGTGTAAAGTAATAATAATGTAAAGTTCTCGTTACAGCGAGGCTCACGGTTTGCAGATATTGTAACAGTCAGGCTCACTACTGTTAATTATGTAAAACCTTTAGGGGATGTTCGAATGGGAAAATTTAAAGAGAATAATGGGGAAGCTGGAAAGAGAAAGCCTAACCGGGATGTTCGAATTGAGAAAATTTAAAGAGAATGAAGCTGGAAAGAGAAAGCCTAGAGAACAATATCTGCTAGTGGTGGGCCCACTCGGGTGTGGAAACCTTTCCCTACCACTTTAAAAGCTTGAGGGGAAGCCCGCTCGAAGGGAAAGCCCAAAAAAAAAACAATATCTTCTAGCGGTGGTGTAAAGTTCTTAATTATAATGATCCAGTTCCACCGCTAGCCGATATTTTTCTTTTTAGGCTTTCCGAAGTTTCCACACCCTTATAGCCACCTTGACCAACGCCCTAACTCCACTAGATCGGTCGCCTGAAATTAAAAAAAAAAAAAAAAAAAAAAAAAAAAAAAAAAAAAAAAAAAAAAAGTCTCCACACCCGTATAAAGGGTGTTTTGTTCTCCTCTCCAACCAATGTAACGACATGCCACCTCGACCAATGAGCTAACTCCACCATATAGGTCAATTTGACAAGAATGGACAAGTAGTCCAAGAATGAGCGGGACATGAAATTCCACTAAAATTATAGTTCAAATATAATAAAATTAAAAAACTAAAAGTTAATTTTTTTACGATCACGAATCATCGTGAATCAAGATTGCCATCAGGTACACTTTTTAATTAAAGTATAAGAAGTATATCGACGACATTTTTTATATACTAAATATAAAGTATACGAATCATATTAAATGCAAAAATGATATACTCGATATCACGTATATCAATCAGTGACACAATAAGTCTACCAAAATAATAAAACTTAGACGATTCTCAACTTTTTAACGTTATGGTTTAGGACAAACTAACACAAAGTTTAAATATAATTTTTCTACGAGTTTTATTGGTTAATATATATTCTTCTCGAACTTGTTGCATTTTATTTATATTACTTATAATAATTATTTTTTTACACCTCATAAGATAATAATAACAATAATAAAAAGAAGTAGAAGGGTATATTTGGAAATTAAAGAATATTTAGGGAAAGATTACCCTTGGGGTAAATTTTTTTTTAATAGTGATTTTGACATTAGGAGGGTTATTTATGTAATTATGCCGAATTACGGGCCTATATAATGGATCATTATCTTTGTTCACAAAGAAAAAAAAAAAAAAAAAAAAAAAATCAAATTGAAAAAACAAGGGAAATCTTCGAAGAGGAGCGAAACTCAAATGTTCTGCAAACGCTCTTATTTCTTGGACCGTAAATTTTGTTAAGAGGGGGAAGTGGATCTTAAAACCCTAGGGTTTCAATTCCTGGCCATTGTTCCTAATTTTTAATCCAATTCTGGTTCTGAATGGAAACCGAAGAAGATGATTCTTCGAAACACGAACAAAAATCTCCTCTGTATGTCGAAGATGGAATCTTGGATGTTAAGTGTGACGTTCATCGGGAGCTTCAGAGCAATGAAGAACATGAAGAACAGCATTGTGTGTTTAAGTCCTCCATTGTCGAAACGGAGTTTCCAGTTAATACGAGCGTTGAATCTTCACCGGCCGGAAATGCAATTATCGGGGATGAGAGTCTTGCGGCGGATACTTGTTTAGAGATGAAGAAGGATGTGGCGGAGGAAATGGAGAGAGCAGAGGAGAAGGATTTTCGTAACGTTATTGAGGATGTGGCGGAAGATTCTATGAAGTTGGAGACGGCGTTATTGGAGCAAAGGGATTTCGATGATATGAAAGAGAATACAGGGGAGGAGGAGGAGGAGGAGGAGAAGGCTGTGACTGAATTTGTGGATGGCGAGATGTTAAATGAAACGGTTTTGGTTGGTGTAGCTGAAAATCAGGTTGAGGGCGAGGTTTCGATGGCGAATTTTCTAGAGGACACGGTCGGAGAAGGCGCGGGTGCAGTTGGCTGTGCTAAGACAACCGGGAAGACAAGCCTGAGTGATGTTTTGGCTGAGGAAACGCTTGTAGATGGAGCTGATGCTACCAATTTGGTGCATAAGACAGTGGAGGAAGAGGATGCTGATGACTCCGACGAATCGAAGGATACAGAGGTTCCAAAGCAAAAAAAATTTGCTTTGGAGGAAAGGGAATTAGGCGTCCCGGTTCGGCTGGAAGAAAACTCTGAGTTAAAAGATAGTTTGGCAGATGAGGCTGTGGTGGAGGAGGGACGGGCAACGAATTTAGCGGATAGAACTGGTGAAATGTGCAAGATGGAGAATGTCTCAAGCACGGCGGATGAGGTGGGTCTGCCACATTTAGCTGGGAAGATGGATGAGGCGGTAAATGTAGAAAATGCTGAAGACAAGACTGCTGAGATGGATGGAATATGTATGGGAAACAAGGCTACCGATGTGGCGATGATGGAGAATTCGGCACATGAAACCCCAGAGATCAAGGCAGTAGACATAGCAGACTATGGTATCGAGGCGTTGAAGATGGAGAACGTGGAAGATAAGGAAGTGGGGGTTCAGGGATTGGGTTCGGCCAATGAGAGCGTCGAGGTTGGAAAGATTGAGAATATGGGGGGCGAGACTGCAGAGGCCAAGGGAGTGCAAGTGACAGACTACACCCCGGAAATGGTAAAATCGGAGAACGTGGAAGAAAACAAGACTGCACAAGTTGAGGAAATAGCTATGGCCGAAGAAACTGCGGAGGCCGACGACGACATGGTTTATTTGGTGGACGAAGGGATTGGGTCGGAGGAGACTGATGCAAACATGACATACTTGGTGGAGGAGACAGAAGCAGGAGAGGAGGCTGAGGAGATGGATATCACGGAGGAGGTCGATGAGGCAAATAAAGGTAGCAGTGGTGCGAAAAGGAAGCGTGGAAAGAATGCTAAAGCTCCAGCTAGAGCGCCTTCTAGGAAGAAGGTGGAAGAGGACGTTTGCTTTATTTGTTTTGATGGGGGCGACCTTGTACTCTGCGATCGCAGGTTAGTTTTTCAGGAACATCCCAAATCGATATTTTGTTTCGATTATACATTGATCTTTTATTTTCTTGGTTTCAGAGGTTGTCCCAAGGCATACCACCCTTCCTGTATTAATCGCGACGAGGCATTCTTCCGAGCCAAGGGTCGATGGAACTGTGGTAATGTGCTGTCTTATATTACATATTCCTCCCGTATGTTCTCGATTTATTAGAGTTGCATTCTTTTAACAGCGCGTTCCTGATGTTTTCTTCTTCTTTTGGATATTATGTTTAGCTGCTCATTCAATTGAAACTGAAAGGCATTATCTGGTAGTTCTAGGTAGAAAGGAATTGAGGGCTTTTGTTTCTATAAGGATCATCGATTATTAATGAGGATCATCGATTATTCATGAGGATCATCATGCTCTTCTTCGGGGTTTTTCGTTCTTTGTTTTTTTTTTTTCTTTCTTTTTTGTGTAACTTGTAGAGGTTTTTTTAGTCATCTTGGTGTGGATGGCCTCTGCTCTTTCCTACTATGTTTGGTAAAGGGATTCTCGTTTTTTTTTTTTTTATGTTTACGAAAAGGAAGTCTTTGCACCCAGATTTATCGTCTACGTGCAGATGGCTGCCGAGTATTTTGATGTAGATTTTAAGACATCCAAACGACGTATACTATGATGTTCTGGAATCAGGAATTATATAGCAACTCAGTTTCTTCAGCATCTTCTCTCTGTATATATAAAAAAGTTGGAATAACCATGCTTGTTCATTGTACTGTATTGCCTATGTAAAAACGTTGCACACAAGAAACCGTGTTTCTTAAAGAACGAGAAAAAGTGTCGGACTTTACTAAAGGAAAAAGGTGTCTAGATTCGACTCGGTTTCTTAATTATATATGAAGTGTGCTTCGAGAGTAGAGCATTTTACTAAGCCCCAGTTTTCTTTTATAATGGATGATTTTAGGTTGGCATCTTTGTAGCAACTGTGAGAAGACTGCCCACTACATGTGTTACACATGTACATTTTCCTTGTGCAAGAGCTGCACAAAAAATGCTGTTATTTTATGTGTTAGAGGGAACAAAGGCTTGTGCGAGGCGTGCATGAGATTTGTTATGTTGATCGAAAAGAAGGAGCAGGGGAATACCGAAAAGGTACGAAAATTCATGAATACTGTTGAGAATTGCAAATACATTCTTCATATTACTTCTTGTCTTCATTTTATCAGTGTCGCTTTTGTTAGCTTAGTTTTTTGGATGCTCGTGTCGTTTTATCTCAATTAGTAAACAACTATGAAATACCAAAGAAAGGAAGGGGGAGTGTGATAAAGCTTGTGGGAATAACTCACAAAGAGGTTTAGCCCTCACCGACTAATCCTCCAAAAAATAAGTATTAGCCCCATCCTCAACCAAGCGTTTTACTAATTGGTACAAAAAAAGGACCGCAAAGTAGTAGCGGTCTAGAGGCTTTTACTGGAGTTTCAACAAACCACTAGGAGTCTTGTGAGTTCCCGCATCAGTTGGGGAGGAGAACGAAGCATTCTTTAGAAGGGTGTGAAAATGTGATGTCCCACATTGGTTGGGGAGGATAACAAAACACCCTTTATAAGGGTGTGAAAACCTTCTCCTAGCAGACGCGTTTTAAAGCCTTGAAGGGAAGCCCGAAAGGAAAAGTCCAAAGAGGACAATATCTGCTAGCGGTGGGCCTGGATTGTTACAATATCAGAGCCAGACACCGGACTATGTGCTAGCGAGGAGTCTGTTCCCCAAAGGGGGTAGACACGAGACGGTGTGCCAGTAAGGACGCTGGCCCCAAAAGGGGGGGGGGGGGATTTGGCGGGGGTCCCTCATCGATTGGAGAAAGGAAAGAGTGCCAGCGAGGACGCTGGGCTCCGAAAGAGGGTGGATTGTGATGTCCCACATTGGTTGGGGAGGAGAACAAAACACCCTTTATAAAGGGTGTGGAAACCTTCCCCTAGCAGATGCGTTTTAAAGCCTTGAGGGGAAGCCCGAAAGGGAAAGCCCAAAGAGGACAATATCTGCTAGCGGTTGGCCTGGGTTGTTACAGGAAACCTCTCTCTAGTAGATGCGTTCTAAAAACCTTGAGGGGAAACCCAAAGAGGACAATATCTGCTAGCGGTGGGCTTGAGCCATTACAAGTCCAAGGGTGCGATCCATACCTACTCACAATCAATTTTGGTGATTTCTTCAAAAAATTTGATCTTTACCGGACCTCAATTTTACTTATTTTGTCGTTCTCGTGCTTGTGTAGGGCCAAATTGATTTTAATGACAAAAATAGCTGGGAATATCTTTTCAAGGAGTACTGGACAGAGATGAAGGGAAAACTTTCTCTAACTTTTGACGAACTTGTTCACGCAAAAAACCCGTGGAAAGGATCTGAGACGCTAACTAACAGACCCGATTCACCTAGTGAGCTATGTGATGTTGATGGAGGATCAGATTTGGATGTTTCTGAAAATGAAGAATCTGGTAGCTCTAAGAGAAAAAAAGCTAAGAAAAAGTCAAAATCTCATGCAAAGGAAATGAGTTCGCCTAGTATGCCAGTTATACCTGATTCTCAAGGGCTATCCACGGATACCGATGTCGAGTGGGCATCTAAAGAGCTCTTGGAGTTCGTAATACACATGAAAAATGGCGATAAAACCGTTTTATCTCAGTTTGATGTTCAGGCTCTCTTATTAGAATATATTAAAAGAAATAAGCTTCGTGATCCTCGACGGAAAAGTCAGATCATTTGTGATTCAAGACTCGAGAATTTGTTTGGAAAGCCACGCGTGGGACATTTTGAAATGTTGAAGCTCCTAGAGTCACACTTCCTCATCAAAGAAGATGCCCAGATAAATGACTTCCAAGCGAGTGTCGCCGATACCGAATCTAGTCAGTTGGAGGCTGATGGGAACACTGATGCGTCGGGGAAGACTAAGAAAGAGAAGAAACGCAGGTATCGGAAAAAAGGTGACGAGAGAGGAATGCAGAGTAACCTTGATGACTATGCAGCCATTGATACTCACAACATTAACTTGATTTACTTGAGACGTAATTTGGTAGAATATCTGATTGAAGATGAGGAGAGTTTTCACGACAAGGTTGTTGGTTCTTTTGTGAGGATACGAATATCGGGCAATGCACAAAAACAAGATTTATATCGGCTGGTTCAAGTTGTAGGTAAGAATCGTGTCTTTACCGACCATTTGCTTCGTATAAGAACGCATAGAATCATAGAAGTAACGTTTAAGTTGTTGAAATGTTATCAGGTACAAGCAAAGCATCCGAACCTTATAAAGTCGGTAAAAAGATGACGTATATCATGCTGGAGATCTTGAATTTGAATAAAACAGAAGTGATTTCAATCGATATTATCTCGAATCAAGAGTTCACAGAGGTATTTTAATACAAATTTAGTGCTTGAACGTCGTCTTAGAACTCGATTACCAGCAAAGAAAGTGTAGTTTTGATTTCTTCGGCCCGTTCTTTTTGTTTGATCTTTTGTTTTTCGGGGTGCTCAGGAGGAGTGCAAGCGTCTCAGGCAGAGCATCAAGTGTGGAATCCTTAACCGTTTGACTGTGGTAATTTTCGAGCTTCTCGTAAAATAATAATCATAATAATAATAATAGTTCAAGCTTTGTTGAAATATCTATTCTCCCTTGTAGGGTGACCTCCATGAGAGAGCAATGTCACTTCAAGATGCTAGAGTAAAGGATGTAAGTATTTGATTGTTAATGGTTTCATTTGGATATGGCTCTTTCTTTTCTTTTATTTTCTTTGTTCCTTTTGTTCTGTATAAGAACTTATGCTACCAAGTCTTTTAGTAGAAATAGATTTAGTTTGACTGACCATGTTGGTATTTAAGAAGTGTTGTGAAAAACCGATCTAAAGAAATAAGGAAGATTTATGCAGATCGTGACGTTAGATTGTTCGTTTGCACTATGTTGTGAAATTAATCGGTGCCAACTTTGGCTCGCATCTACCCAGTGATCTTCAGGAGACTGAGCAAAAGCTAGCGACTTTATTTTTCATATTTCTTGTCTGTTTGACGCATCCCATCAATCCTATTCGAAAGGGTGTGTTGATGCTATGGTAGTGCTTGACCCTGACCTTGATTGCTCAATTGTTAACCGAGCTAAACTATTCCCCCGGCCTTCTTTCTAGATCAAACAATCTTTCTTTGCCTAATAAATAGCGGTGAAATTACTTTCTTTCGAGTGATTTGATTCATCAATAGGGGACCATCCCGTACCATAGGAAGTTACTTCTTGGAATGTCGTCGTTCAAGCACAGGCTGACCACTGATTCGAGAAAAATGGGTTTAGAGTCAACACCTAGGCATAGGGCCTTAGGACTCAAGAATTTGACTCCGTAGTTTCTCTTACATGCCGTTGTTTAAACTTTTTTGTTTTTTGATTTGTATTTTAGATATCAATTGTTTGCCTTCTAGTTGACTTTTTCGTTGTATGCCTCTCTTATAGTGGATGGAAACCGAGATAGTTCGACTAAGTCATCTTCGTGATCGAGCAAGCGAAAAAGGGCGTCGAAAAGAATATCCTTTTTTTCAATAGTTTGTTGAATTATAGCTGAATTTTACTTGTAAAAAGGAGATGCTTTTTGGTAGAATCACTCTCGTCTAGGTACACTTCGAAACGGATTTTCGCGGGAAGTTTACAACTCCTCTCTCGTTTCGTTTTTGAATAATCTCGAAATTTCTCTCGTTCCACACGTGCTATGAATCCCGACCTGATAATCTTGTGTCGTACACTCTGGATAATGAGATATATAATGCTATGATTATTTTCCTTGACTTCTCTAAACGCTTAGGGAATGTGTCGAGAAACTACAGCTTTTGAAGACGCCGGAGGAGCGGCAGCGCAGACGAGAGGAAATACCAGAAATACATGCAGACCCTAATATGGATCCAAGCCATGAATCTGAAGATGAAGATGAAGCAGATGATAAGAGACAAGGTTTTTTCTTTACAATTTCTTCTTGTTAATTCATGTTTCTTTTCCATTAGCCAGCCAGTATAACATAATGTGTTGCATGTAGAAACCTATACGTCGTCGAAAGGCACGAGCTTTGGCAGGAGGACGAGGGAGCCGGTTTCTCCTGGAAAAGGAGTTTCAAATTTGAACGATTCCTGGAGCGCGACCAGAAACTTTTCGAACACGACTCGGGACTTGACCAGGAACTCGTCTGGGAAAGGCTTCTCGATCCAAGGCGAAGATGCCATTGGTTCTGGTGAAATCATAAATGAAAATTCTTGGAGTCAAGGAAGAGATAGAGATGTTAAACAAACAAACAAGTGGGACAAGCAACAAGTTTCACCCAGTTCGGATATCACTGCTAGGAATATCTCGTCCGGGGCAGCAGCAGCCGAGTTGTCTTCTGCATCTCACTCGGTAAATCCAGCAGCATCTCCATTGGTTGGGACTACACAGAATGCTGCTGCCATTGTTAATGAAACCGAGAAGGTATGGCGTTATCAGGATCCGTCTGGGAAAGTTCAGGGACCGTTTTCGATGGTGCAGCTACGTAAATGGAGCAACACAGGCTATTTTCCTGCAGACTTGAAAGTATGGAGAGCCTCAGACAAGCAAGACGACTCCCTGCTTTTGACCGATGTCTTGGCCGGGAAGATCCCGAAGGACACTCCATTGACGAATAACAGCTTCCAAGCAAACACGCCTGCTTCTTCATTTGTCGGGAAGCCTCAGGGAGCTGTTTTGCAGTCAGGTATGGATGGTCAGAATACTAATCCGACTTCTTATGGCCAATCGTCTGGAGGAAGATGGAAATCTGAAAATGAAGTTAGCCCTACGGGTAGACCTGCCTCGGCTCCGGTAGAAGTCCCCAGGTACTCGGGAGACCGATGGTCTTCTGACCACGGTATTAAGAACTTCACAAGGCTTCCTTCTCCTACTCCCGGCTCAGGAGGAACAAAGGAGCAGCAGCAGCAGCAGCCATTTCAAGTGGCTGCATCGTTCTTGCACAATTCTTCACTTATGCAACGCTCTGAAAACGACTCGTTACGCTCGAATTCTGGCCTGAATTCAACCGAAAAGGGCACGGGTTTAGGTCCTATGAATGTGCTTCAAAATCATCATTCTCAGCCAGTAAGACAATCACCTATCATGGGTGATGCTTCGGTCTATCCAGCTGCAGATATCAAAAGCATTAGCGCAAATCTTCACTGTTTAGTACAATCCATCAACAATCGTAACACTCGTATGGAAGCTCAAGGACATGGGTCTAGCGCTGTTCAGAATGCACAATCTCTCAAACTTGAATCAAACCTTTCTTCTACCATGCCACCAGCACAAACTCTTCCGAGTCGTTGGGGGGAGATGCCCCCTGCTACGTCGTTCAGTGCAGGAAGTTCAACCACGAGTTTCTCCATGCCCGGTTTGACGAGTTTTCCATCCTCGGACCCTTGGCGATCTACGCCTCCTATTCCCAGTAACCCGCCGCACATTCAGTCTTCAACTCCAGCCAATCTACCTCGTGGAATGGGTGCTCCAGACGGCCAAAGTACCGTTCCACGACTGGGCTCGGAGACTCCGAACCCAGGCTGGGGATCAATGCCAAACATGGGTCGAGGTTCAATTGCAGCACCTCCAAATGCTACTGCTGGTATGATGTGGGGAACTGCTCCTCCTCCTACAGGTACAAACCCAGGTTGGATTGCTCCAGGTCAAGGACCACCAACCGGAAACAACCTCCAAGGATGGTCCGCGCATGGCCCGATTCCACCTCCAGTAAACGCAACTCCGGGATGGGTTCCCACCAGCCATGGACCAATGCCACCCATGAACATGAATCCCAGTTGGCCCGTCCCATACCCGAATCAGAACATGTGGGGTAACGAGCACGGTAGAAATGAGGATAGATTTTCGAATCAAAAGGACGGCGGCTCTCACGGCGGAGATCCGGGGAACGGAAGTAAATCATGGGGGATGCAACCATCTTATGGTGGTGGTGGTGGTGGTGGTGGGAGTTCTTGGTCTCCTTATAATAAAGCACAAAAACTGTGCAAATACCATGAAAGTGGACACTGCAAGAAAGGAGGTGCTTGTGATTACAGGCACAACTAGGAAGGCATTTAGTTAATATTTGAGTGACAGTCATTAGAGATCTCAACTAGTTTTGTATAGTCCTCTTATTAATGTTATACATGTGATGCGTTTGCTGTTATTTGTTTTTCGAGCTTCGTTTTTTATTATTCTTTCGGGATTTTCAGTTAGGTTAAATTACAAGTTTAGTTTTTAAACTTTAAAAAACATTTATCGGGTTCATGAACATTCCATTTTGTACTAAAAAATCTCAATTAATATCTCTAAGATCTTAATTTTGTAATTAAGTGTCGTTTAAATGTTTATTAGGTTCATGAACTTTCCCGTTTCATTAAATGTGGATTATGCTCCAAGATTTATTAATCTAAACTTATTAGATTAAATTTATCATTAAATTATTGTTTAGTATTTTTGACATTCTCAACTGAAAAATATGATAAGGTAAAAAACCCCTTTTTCGTCTTTGCATTTTCATTTGTAATTTCATAGGTATAATAATTTACTTTCTAAACTTCAATATGTAATAATTTAATAATTGTACTTTTAAATTTATTATAATATAGTCAAAATATAGTCTTTATCGTAAAGAATCTCAATTTTATTATGTAACGTGATCATTACAGCCAACATCTCATTTTTTAAATATGAAAAGTTTTAAAGTTACTGTCCATGATATTAGAGGCCCGATAAAATACCCGAGAGCGATAAGGTGACCACTCGTGATAGAAAAATTTGAATTTTTAACATTATTAAAAATATAACTCGTAAATAAATAAATAAATAAATAATATATATATATATATAATTGGAGATTTAATTATATGGTTGTTTTTGGGTGATGGTCCATAAAGTTTGGGCCCATAGAGGAAAAGGGAAAAGGACAGCTCCTCCTCCTAAGAGCCCAAAACAGAGAGGGAGAGCCCGAAGCTCCATCATGACGTGGCGATGGGCCCCACCTTCCCACGTGAAACCCCCACCTCACTACAGCTCATCCCTTCTTTTTCAAGAAAACCTACCCATTTTAATTTATTTATTTATTTATTTATTTATTAAAATACATGAAAAATCTCTCCCTGATATAAAATTTAGTTATCATCTTTTAAATAAATATTTAAATTAATTGTAAAAATATCAATACTTTTCCCCTATAAATATTAAAAAAGTATTTATACGGTGTAAATGGGCTAATTTTAATATTTATGGAAAAAAAATATGAACTAAAATTACAAAACTTAAAAATATAAAGACTAAAATAAAACGAACCAAACTGTATTTTGATTTATATTTGTAATACACTATTAACCTGGATCGAACTAAATTAATTCTCTAAAAATCAATATAACTTTAGTATTTAATATTATATTATTTTATTTTTTTAAATTAACATACATGATCTAAATTTATAATCTTTTAAATAAAAAATATTAAATATGTCGATAATTTATAAAAATTAACTAAAACGACAAAGATCTATTAAACAAAATCGTAAAAAATTTGGATTAAATCTAAAATTTAACCTATGTTTTTGGGATTAGATTAAAATATTGGTTAGTTAAAACAAATCTATCTTGATTTATCTTGCTTTAGGCCCACAACCAAACATTTTACCAATTTTAATTATCCATTTTCAGGTCACCCTTCCTAATCCCACCTTAGAGTGCTTAAAAGGTTTTCCTTTTATAATATATATATATATATATATATATTAATTAATAATTAATTAATTTATGTACGGTGGATTTTGGTGTATGATAAAATTTTGAATTTTTTTTTGATTGATTTGTTGATGATATATGTTTTTAATCAGTTGAGTTATTAAGGTTAGTTTGGGTATAAAAGTGGGTTCGGAATAAATTATTTTATAGAATAGTCGAGTTCAAATACCTTAGTACAATAGGGTAGACTCGAACGTAGACATGAATTTGAAAAACGTCCTACGACCTAAAATTAAACCTATACATTTAGCATTCTACGAGACAAAAAACGGTAAACGATTAATCGTTTATGGAATGCTTTGAATGGATAGTTTCCAAATTTAAGATAATATTAAAGAAATAAAATAATAATAAATAAATAAATCAAAGACTAAAATATTCGGTGGTTGAAGTATTACTTTTTTGCTGGCAACCAATTGAATCTGTGTTTTCTTTTTTTTTTTTTCTTGGATTTTTAGAAAAAAAAAAAAAAATTTAAAAAATTCCTAATTTTTAAATTATTTAATAATTATTGGGGTCGTGGGTGCACGTCTCGAGGAGATTAATCGGAGGAGATGGAGGCGGCGCGTGGAAGCGCGTGGAGAAGTCTGGCCGCCGGGAATATGTGAAAGACGAAAGTAGCCCCACGTGGGATCTGGAACATGCTTGTACCAATCACGTTACATCTGCCCCTCGAGGTCCTACGTGTAAAGTGTGCGGTGGCGGACCCCACAATCACATGGCAATGGGAAACTCTCCGCCGTGCGTCTCCCGTTTTTTTCTCTCTCTCCGCTGTATTTCTTTTCGATTTTAAAAAATAAAAGTTTAATTATGAAAAATTACTCCTTAATTTTTTAATTATTTTAAAAAATACCCAACTTTTAAAATTAAAAATTAATTTTTTTTATAAACCTTTCAAAATAATTATAAATTATACTTAATTTTAATTTCAAAATTTTAAAAGTTATTAAAATTTAGATTATTTATAAACAAAAACTACTTAATATTTTATTAAAAAAAAGGAAAATCACTCAATAATTTATAAATTAACAACAAATATGATCACCATACCATATATATAATTATTAATACATGAAAAAAAAGTGTCATAATTGACTTGTAGACGTAGATAATTATAATCATTTAATTATTTTGTAATTTAACATATTAAATTTCTCATTATTAACCTTCACTAAAAATTCTAAATTTAAAATAATAAAAATTATACAGTTAATTGACTGTGATATTTAAATTTTTAAATTTATATTTAATATACATAACAGCCCACATAGCCCACATTCATTAACCACGGTCGTTAATCTCACGGCTTTAAAACACGTTTATTAGAAAAAAAAAATTTTTCAAGATCATTAAAATTTTAATAAAATTAAAAATTTTATCCTAAAGAAAATTAGATTTATAAAATTAAAAAGGATTTAAAAATTAGAGATAAATTATAAAATTTTAAAGTTTGATAATTAAATAAATGCAAATTTATCCTATGAAAAAAGAAAAGAAATTATAATTAATGAAACGCTTTGTCGTTTGGTTTGGGTGTATCGTCGGAGCATTGGCCAATGTTATTCCCGCTAAAAGTCACCCCCGGCCGTGTGCCACGTCATCGCATTTAAATATTGCACAAAATACTAAAATTCAAAAAAATAATATAAAAATAATATAAAAAAAAAAGAAAAAAAGAAAATTCAAATTGAATTAAAAATTTAAAATATCATCTTTGTCCCTGCAGCTCTTCTTTGTCTTAAAGAAGACGAAACAATTTCGAACGCCTTCTCTCTCTAAAGTCTTCCATGGGAGTTAGCTTAAAGCGTTGAACCGAATTATAGCATAGAGAAGAAGAAGAAGAAGAAGAAGAAGAAGAAGAAGAAGAACCAGAAAAAGAATTCTCAATGTTCTTCCATTTTGCTTGTGGAACCATGTGAGTTCTCTGACACAATTTTTTTTTGCTTGTTTCTGAGTTTTATTCTTGTTTTTTTGTGTTGTTTTGTTTTGTTTTTTTTTTTTTTTTTGTAATTTTATTTGATTTGCATTTTGATCTCAGAGTCGTCACTGACTTGCTGGATTCAGTCGATGGCATCATCGTCCAGAACGCGGAGTAGTTCGCCGTTTTCGCACCGGAAATCTGTTTCGTCTTCGTCTTCGAGTCAATCGCCGAGTTCTTTCACGAACGGGAAGATGATTCCACGATCTTGTTCGAGTTCAGCATCTTCGCATTATGGAATGAGCAGTGGATTTGGTTCTAGATCGATGGTTAATGGTGGTGGTTATGATGATTGCTCACCGGTAGGGTTTATTTCCGATGATTTGATGTCTGAGTCTGTGGATGAGCCGAGGAACGGGGATAGCATTTCTGTGACGATTCGTTTTCGGCCTTTGAGGTAAGTGGAGAGATAGGAGAGTGTTGGATCAGATCCGCGATTGATTTTAGTGTTCGTGTTTTTGCGATTGATTGAGTTTGGGTCTGGGGCTTATGCTTGCAGCGAGAGGGAGTTCCTGAAAGGGGATGAGATTGCTTGGTATGCGGACGGGGACAAGATCGTACGCAATGAGTATAATCCAGCCACGGCCTATGGATTTGGTACCCATTTTTGAATTTGTAGATTTCGAATTTGAACTTGTGCTAGTGTGGTTACGGTTATGTGTGAGGGTAGGAATGTTATTTTGGATTAACGTGGCTGCAATGTATGGGTTTTCGTGTTTATAACATATCGAGGGCGGTGTATCTCTGTGGCAGATAAGGTGTTTGGACCAGATACGATTTCACCGGAGGTGTATGAAGTTGCGGCTAAACCAGTCGTTAAGGCAGCTATGGAGGGTGTTCATGGTGCGAAACGCTTCCTAGAGTCCACCCAGCTAGACATTCTTTGAATTAATCAACATAATAACTTGTAGAGTCGTTAAAGTTTCCATATAAGATGCTGAAAGAAGGATCTTAGCTGCTGTTTTTTGATATGCAGGAACGGTATTTGCTTACGGTGTGACAAGCAGTGGGAAGACACACACTATGCATGTATGTATGATGCTTTAATGTTTTCCCTACTCGTGTAATCTTAATTGAGTTATTAAATCTGATTTGCTTAACCCATCAATCACTTACGAGTCTGTTAATTGCATTTATTATGTTTGGTAACCATGGACTGTTTAATGAAAACCAGATTCTAAGAATTCAGCTTGTTCTAACTACCACTAACAGCTTTGTTAACTGTCAATATTCGTGTCCTTATAAGAGCCTGCCCCGTTAAAAGTTTGAATAGTTATGTGTTCTTGTGAGTATCGTTCTTTGGACATATAAATCTTTGCGAACTCTACTTCTTGAATTTGACTTTGGGTATTCTTCATCAAGTTGGGTTTTTCCTCATTTTTCTTTCTTCTCTACAAACTCTACTTCTTATGGCCCTACATTTCTTTTTGATGAATTGTGGCATGCTAGAAACTTAACAGACTGATCGTGTTGGGATGGATTTTTCCATACTGAAGTGACCAGAGAGATACAAGCTCTTATTTTCTTGCTGATCAACTTTAGCATTTGATTTTTTAGCCTCCTAGTTTTTGGTCTTCTGCTGTTAATTTATCATTGTTGGTTAGCCTTTCGGGCCAATGACACATGCATAGGGTTTTCTTTTTTACATATTCAGCTGGAAACTACAAAAGGGGCTTTCAGAAGTGAGTAGTAGCACGTTTACATTTATATTGAATGATATAATGAATCAAGGAACAAGTGCCAACAGTTTTTTTTTTTTTTTTTTTCAATCTCGCCATATCCATTTCATTTTGGAACTATAGGTTGGTGTTAGATCTGCAGATAGTGATGAGTTTGGTTGAGCCACAAGCTAATTTGCCTGATGCCAATATGACTATAGATTGTTATGAGATGATTCAATAATTTACTCTTCCTCTACTTTATATTTGCTTTTTCTACCATGATGTTTTCCACAGTGTTATCTTTTTTATACTTTTCTACCTCCCCTAATTATACTTGCAAACGCTATTTTGCATGCATGAGTAATGTTATTGATTTGCTTGTATAAATAATTCACAGGGAGATCAAAACTCTCCAGGGATCATACCACTGGCTATAAAAGATGTCTTCAGCATTATCCAAGATGTAAGTGTCCCGGCATAATTTTAAAGTGAGATATTGAAAAAGTATTCTCTAGTTCTTTGCCTTGTTGATGCTTCTTAATTAGAACTCATAACATGTAGCAGCATTTAGTGCTATCATTACACAAATAAAAATGGTTCTCTTTGCCACAAATTTGATTCCTGAATAATGTTATAATAATTATTGAATCGAGTTAAATAAAATTTGAGGCCAGCTATGTTTGGTTAATGAACGTGCAAAATTACTACATGAACTAACATTATTTAAGTTAAGACTCAAATAAATTGTTAAATTGTTGATTTTTTTTTTTTTTTTTTTTTTTTTTTTTTTTTTTTTTTTTTTTTTGTGTTGGTGTTTGATGAGCTAAATTGTCTGTCAGGTTCATCCATGATTTATTTAATGGTTATCGAATACAAACAACCATCTAATTTTTTGAGGACATTACATCACAAATTTGTGGTGAATACTCGAACCTACAGCCTCTTTAAAGAGGTAAAAATACTTTTAAAATTTAATAAATACATATTATTATATAACATTGAATAATTATTAATATTTGTGAAGGGATTTTTGCTATTCATGAACTATGAAGAAAAGACTGCTATATATTAAAAAAGAAATTGCACGACTTTTGCTTTACTGTAATTAGCCTTTCCTTTATTAGCATATTTTTCTTCCTTGCTTCTGCATGTTATCAAATTATATTTATTTGTTGCAAAATTTTAAATCCTGTTTTTTATTTATTTTTCCGAGTATTTGACCATATAGATGAGTGTTTGTTTTTCTATGTAGACTCCTGGAAGAGAATTCTTGCTCCGTGTATCTTACCTTGAAATATACAACGAAGTAAGTAATTCTATACAGAGAGTTTTCGAGCTTGTCGACCATATCTAAATTGTTATTTAGTTTTTGAGTTCCATTGGTAGTTGTAAATCTAGGTTATGGCTTGTTTTTGTATGAAAGGAATATAGTTTTTGGCATCTAAACAATCAGGGGAAAACTGCTAAACAGTACATTCCAAATCTTCTAAGTTATTAGACTCATGATCATATTTGCATTCTTGATACACAGGTGATAAATGACTTGCTGGATCCAACAGGTCAGAATTTGCGTGTTAGGGAAGATGCACAGGTGCTTAACTTGTCCTTGTAATCATCACACTGTAAACTGCTTTTGTTTTGGTATAATTGTATATTTGATGCTGCTATCGTCAATTAGGGTACTTATGTTGAGGGTATAAAGGAAGAAGTGGTTTTGTCTCCTGGACATGCTTTATCATTTATAGCCGCTGGAGAAGGTATTTACTGAGCACTTCTGCTTTGGTGCCATTTCTCTTCTCATTTTATGTGCATAAGTGATTTATGGCTAAAGGTCTTAAATGGCAGAGCATCGTCACGTTGGATCAAACAATTTCAATCTTTTTAGTAGCCGGAGTCACACCATCTTTACGCTGGTAAAACTAAACATTTCCTTGCTGGTGGAGCATCCAATTGCTTGCTCTTTAGTTCATTTCTTGGCTATGGTTTTATTTTCTATATCAGAATGAGGTTTGTTTTCCATGATATAAGTTGCTTGCTGCAATCTGCGTCACCTCTTTATGTTATCACTTAGAAACTTGTTGGAAGTGCATTTAAAAACACGAAACTGACGAACTTGTCGCTGCAGTGGTAGCTCTATGGGAAATTTGGGTCGCTTCCCCCCACTTAAATAATATATTTGTTTGCTAGATACAATTAGTTGAGGAATTCCATAGTTCAAGATTATTCACAAATGGATTTAGTGATATGTACATAAATACCTATGTCAGCATGTATGCACATAGAAATGCACACAGATACGGTTTCTGCATGTATATGTGATCAATGCATAAATACATTCATAGAAACATAAAAATTTGCATTCCCAATCAAATACATAAATTCAAATAGACACGTACACACGGAGGTGCAAGTGTGCATGCTTATCAGGTTATGATAAGTTCTGGTGTGTATGCTTATCAGATTTGTGGTTGCTTTCATCCTCTTGTGCATTCTTTTCCATCTTCTGCCTCTCTAAACGAAGTGTGCTGTATGCTTTTGCAGATGATTGAAAGTAGTGCACGTGGTGATGAGTATGACGGTGTCATCTTCTCTCAACTTGTAAGAACGGGCCTTTTTCATTCTGATATGTGGTTCTGTTGAACTTTAATGTGTCATTCTCATTAATATTAACTCCATGCTGCAGAACTTGATAGATTTAGCTGGGTCGGAGAGCTCAAAGACCGAAACTACTGGTCTGAGGAGAAAGGAAGGAGCCTATATAAACAAAAGCCTTTTGACTCTTGGAACAGTAGGTGCCTTTTTATAGGGCTTTTGTGTGTTGATTAAATATTTTTGCGCTTTTCCCTAACAAATATAAACGTGCAATTAGGACTTGTGTGATTCTGAACCTACTTTAGAAAACCAAGTTTTGCTTCACCATCCATTATTCTTCTGCTATTACGTGCCTGTTGGTTAGGATCTCATCTATTTCATCAATCCATTTATTGTAGTTGATATTGGAATGTCTATGAATAAATTTAATTTTCTTGAGAATGTATCTATGTAGCGGATACCTCAAGATGGAAGTAATTTTTATATTTGGTTGCATTGTGAAGGTTATTGGGAAATTAAGCGAGGGAAAGGCATCCCATGTTCCTTATCGAGATTCTAAGCTTACCCGTCTTCTTCAATCCTCACTCAGTGGGCATGGACACGTTTCAGTGAGTATATGATTTAGAAACAACTTTTTTGTAGTCCGTGCTTCTCGTGAATGGAACTTGTTGATGAATCATTTTTATTTATTATCATCTGCTGTCCCTTTTACTTTCCATTAATATTTATGCAGTGAAATTTTCCAACTTCTTTTTGGTTTAACATACAAATTATCTCCAGCTCATTTGCACTGTAACTCCTGCATCCAGTAACATGGAGGAAACTCACAATACATTGAAGTTTGCTAGCAGGGCCAAACGAGTTGAAATCTATGCCTCGCGCAATAAGGTTGATTGAAGTTTCTTTTCGACATGAAGTTAAAAGAAAATGTCTGTTGTTCACATAAGCTTTAACACTTTTCTTAACTCTCTATTATATGTATAGATAATTGATGAAAAGTCTTTGATAAAGAAGTATCAGACAGAAATTTCAATCCTCAAGCAAGAACTTGATCAATTAAAGAGGGGGATGCTGGCTGGTGTTAATCATGAGGAGATAATGAATTTAAGGCAGCAGGTTTTTGTTTTCTTCGCTTATGTTTGGTGGCCCAATTACTATTTCCAGAATTCTATTTCACTAAGTCATTCTTGTTATCATTAAATAGTTGGAAGAAGGTCAAGTGAAAATGCAATCAAGATTAGAAGAAGAGGAAGAAGCTAAGGTTGCTCTCATGAGTAGGATTCAGAGGCTGACTAAACTAATACTCGTCTCTTCTAAGAATTCTATTCCTGGATGTTTGAGTGACGTTCCTAGTCATCAAAGGAACAAATCTTCTTTTGATGATGTAAGTTTGCGCTATAAGCTTTCTTCAACATACGTATGCACATTCACTTCTCTTGTGATTGTCATTGCCATCACAAATGTGAATAACTTACAAATTCAGTGTTTAGACGATCCAAGATGAGCACTCTCATCTTACATTGCCTTATTTTCCTCATGAAACACTTTACTGTCAGTGAAGGGAATCTGTGGTTCTTCGTCCATACATTTTTGCAACGACAATTATCATCATAATCTGCTTCTATTTAGATAAGATTACAATGAAATTATTAGTTGTGTTACTTGTGTAGAATAAAACATCAAACCAGATATTTTTGTCAAGTGGCCTTCCTTTTCCTATTTCTATGTGACTGAATTTTTGCAGTTCTTACTTTAGTTTGAGAACAATAGATCTGTTGCTCATTTTTCAGTTTTCTTTTTCAGAAGGTTGAGGTCACCCAAGGGTTACTTTCCGGAAGTGAGAATCAAAATGATCTATCTTCAATTGTTCACTCAGATCAGTTGAACGGTGAACTCTTACCAGCTGATAGTACAATCACTGGATCATCTAACGTGAGTAAATTATCGGCACAACAGATTATCATACCGAAAGCTTATCACAAGTCTTGTTTGCTCAGATAATTTCTCTGTGATGTGTTTCATCTACATGAGTTTCTCTTCACAAATTAAATATCATACTGATAGCGTTTCAGTTTTTTTTTTTTTTTTTTTTTCTTTTCCAATTCTCTTCAGCGAAACAGTAGCAATTTATAAAGTTCTCGATTATATCATATTAATTTATGGAGCTCACAAGGGTTTTTGCTGGTTTTCTGTCGCCCCCCCTCCTTATTACAGTTTTTTTTTCCAAGGAAGGTTTTTGTGTTTTCTTGGAGTTATGAGCTATGAATATTAAAATGATTGTTTGTATTGTAATGTAGGGGGAGATGACAATGTCAGATCAGATGGATCTACTGGTCGAGCAAGTTAAGATGCTGGCTGAAGAGATTGCGTTTGAAACCAGCGCACTGAAACGTTTGATTGAGCAGTCTGTTGATGATCCTGATGGTTCTAAAGTTCAAGTATAGTCATTCATGAGCTTTCTTTCTTTGCTGCATCTTATTGACTCCAGAAGTTGACATAAGGTTTCTAAGCCAATATTTTAATCATGTCTCTGTTCCTTCATCCAGATCCAGAACTTAGAACAAGAAATTCAAGAAAAAAAGAGGCAAATGAGAGCTTTGGAACAACGAATTAACGAGGGTAGCGAGCCTTCAATTTCTAGCGCATCGATGGTTGAAATGCAGCAGGTGCTGCTTCCTGGAGCTTATTGACCTGCCTTCAAGTGTTCTAACTTATTTTTATATTAGAATTTTTTAAAATAATTTTCTACTGCTTTTGTCGGTTGCAGACTGTTACAAGATTAATGACTCAGTGCGGTGAAAAGGAATTTGAGCTTGAGGTAAGTTTTCTGAGTTAAATTAATTTTAGGACTTTGATACAGTGTTGTTCAATTAAGATGTACAATGTTGTTAAACTAAATTAATTAACTCTTTTCTCTTGATCCAGCTCAAAAAGGCAGACAACCGTGTTCTTCAAGAGCAATTGCAGAACAAGGTTTTTACTACCTCTCTTCTCTATTCCATTCATGTACACTCTTTTCAAAATATCCCTGTAGTGGAAAATTATCGAGCAATTGATCTTATTGAGAAGCTTCCTTCTCCTTGTTCCCCCTCGTTTTGTTTTGGAACATCACTTGCTTCCATATTTGTCTGCTGGCAGTGTGCAGAGAACAGAGAATTACAGGAGAAAGTAGAACTCTTAGAGCATCAATTGGCTTCAGTTACTAGCAATAAATTGTCAACTTCATCTGAAAATTGTCTTCCAGAAAAATATGTAGAAGAATTCAAAAAGAAGATTCAATCTCAGGCAAGTCTTTTCAGTTTTGGTTATAGTAGTTTTGTAGATTACTGATTCTTGAAGCTTCATCTATGGCATCACTGTCTATAATTGGATGAGACCACTAGTAATTTAGAAGGATGAGTGGCTGTGCTGTATGCTTCTTTACGACACAGCTTGTTCATTTTGTCTGTGTCTCAGTAGTTTATCTAATTATTTATGCATATTTGATGTTTTTCTATATGAGCTCTATGGCTGTGTGTTTGATGATCTGAAGATTGTTTATTTAAGCAGGAGATTGAGAATGAGAAACTGAAATTGGAATCAGTTCACTTTTCAGAAGAGATCAGTGGTTTGCATGTACAGAATCAAAAATTGGCAGAAGAAGCTTCTTACGCAAAGGAGCTAGCCTCTGCTGCAGCTGTTGAGCTGAAAAATTTAGCAGCTGAAGTCACGAAGCTCTCCTTACAAAATGCAAAATTAGAAAAGGAGTTATTGAGTGCACGAGAATTGGCCCACTCTAAGAATACACAGAATAATCACAGTGGAAACCGCAAGTACATTGATGGTTCAAAACCTGGAAGGAAGGGAAGGCTCTCTGGCCGGTCTATTGATGTTTCAGCAGCAACCAGTGATGATTTTGAATCTTGGAATCTTGATCCAGATGATTTAAAAATGGAACTTCACGCAAGGAAACAAAGAGAGGAGGCCCTTGAGGCTGCTTTAGCTGAAAAGGAGCTCCTAGAAGATGATTACCGAAAGAAAATGGAAGAGGCAAAGAAAAGGGAAGCGTCTCTTGAAAATGATTTAGCCAATATGTGGGTACTGGTTGCCAAGTTGAAGAAAGAGGCCGGAGGTGGAGCTATTTCAGATGTTAAAAGTGATGCAAGGCAGAATTCTGGAACAGAAAATGATATCGATTCAAAGACGGATGATAATGAAACCATAACCATCTTTAAAGAAGATGCTGATCCTGTAGATGATTCGAAAAAATCTGAAGAAACCCATGAGGAGGAACCACTGGTTGTTCGCCTAAAGGTATGAAATTTCAGCAGAGAGATCACTGACATATTTGTGAAATTTTTTTGTAACAGCCCACCAAGCCTAAGCTCACCGTAAGTAGATATTGTCCTCTTTGGATTTTCCCTTTCGGACTTTCCTTCAAGAATTTTAAAACGTGTCTGCTAGGGAGAGGTTTTCACACTCTTATAAAGGGCCACCCCAACCGATGTGAGATCTGAAAATCCACCCCCTTCAGGACACAGCGTCCTCGATGACACTCATTCCTTTCTCCAATCGATGTGGGACCCCACCAAATCCACCCACCTTCAGGGTCCAGTGTCCTTACTGGCACACCGCCTCATGTCTATCCCCTTTTAGAGAACAATCTCCTCGCTGGCACATCGCCCGGTGTCTGGTTCTGATACCATTTGTAACGGCTCAAGCCCACCGCTAGCAGATATTGTCCTCTTTGGACTTTCCCTTTCGGGCTTCCCTTCAAGGTTTTTAAAACGCATCTGCTAGGGAAGAGTGTTTCGTTCTCTCCAACCCGACGTTGGATCTGACATTTTTTGTTTTTGACAAGATTTGTTGATGATTACCTTTCAGGCACGGATGCAAGTGATGAAGGAAAAGGATCTGAAGTGCCTAGAAAATGTAGATACGAATTCACACATGTGTAAAGTATGTTTTGAATTGCCAACTGCAGCAATTCTTCTTCCATGTCGACATTTTTGTTGTAAGTTTTCTTAAACCAACCTTCTTAAAATTCCTACATTTTGATATTCTAATTATTGGCATTTCTGAAACTGGCAGTATGTAAATCTTGTTCACTTGCCTGTTCTGAGTGTCCAATCTGTCGGACAAAGATTGTAGATAGGCTCTTTGCATTTACTTCTTGACATGTTGTTCCATGCCTGCCTTTCCCCACAAGGTAAATTCACTCTATCCCTTCTCCTATTCCATCAATCACTGGTTCACCGCTTTTAAACCTGTTTTACTGGCAGGAATTCAATATTGAATCTACAATGCGACGGAGGACTAGATTCTTCTATTTGATTTGCTTACATGCAACTGTACAAAAAGGTACATAATTAATTTATTGTGTTCTAAGTCTCTGAGAGATGTAAAATAATCATACCAGAAGTAGTTAAGGAACTTCATATTTCAACATGGAATTCTTTTTTGATTAGTTGTTTCACTTAAACTACCAATTTATATCTGGATAGGGCTCTAGAACATCCTTCTATATCTATACATATATATATATATTTATATATATGTATATGTATAGATATATATATATATATTTATTTATATATATAAATATATATGTATATACATATATATATATATAGATATATATATATATTTATTTATAGATATATATATAAATATATATATATATATATTTATATATATATATATATATGTATGTATGTATGTATATGCATATCATTAATTCAGTCACATTGTGCTTGTAGAACCTTTTGCCTTGTGGATCTCTGCCCCTGTTCAATTCATGCAGATTTGGAAAAGGGTTTGTTTTTGTTTTTGTTTTTGTTTTCTTGCACAATATTCCTTCCTTCTACTACTATCTTAATATTTATTCAAGGCTGTGATTAAACGATGTCGTTTTATACGGACTTTCTAGAGAGAGAAAGATAAGGATAAACATAAAGAGAGAGTGGAAATTTAAGGAATGAACAACATAGGGCTGCAGCTCAGCTTGCAGGAATATTGTTGGGAATTTCTCAAAGTAAGCATTTAATGCACAACTTAATAAATGTCTGGCTTTGTTCTTTGTATGTATTAATTAAAGAAAATAAAAATTATAATAATAAAAATAATGGAAATTAGATTTGTTATCTTCTTCTGAGTTCTTCTCTGTAGTTAGTTATTTCTGGTAAATATTTCATTCTGACCTTAACTAACACTCAGAGCTATATTTCCTGTACTAGTCTCTTGTTGCTGTACTATTCAATGGTCATAGAATTAAAAGACTTTTATTATTATTATTATTATTAAACTCATTTATGTTTTGATGCATTAAGATATATTCTATTTTGTATTTGTAGTTGTAAAATTTTTATTTTTATTTAGAAACTTCTAGAAGTGTAACGGGTCTAGTCATTATTGTAACGGCTCAAGTCTAATCCCATCGTTAGCAGTTATTGTCCTCTTTAGACTTTCTCGTTTGAACTTCCCCTCAAGACTTTAAAACGCGTTTATTAAGAGAAGGTTTTCACATCCTTATAGAAGGTGTTTGGTTCTCATCCAGTTAAAACATTTACTATTTTAGGCAAGCCACAATAATATATATTTTTTAAAAAAAATTAGAGACTAAAATAAAAGTTAAATGTTAAAATGTTAAAATTTTTACTATTTTTATTCATGATTAACTAAGAATAATGATGCCTTCGATAAAATATTTTATGGTGAGTATTTCACAAAAATATTTAATCTTGTTTAAAAAAATTGAAATAGGCTCTTAAACTCAAAAACAACTCTCAAAATAAAATTTAAAAAAAAAAAAAGAGAAGAAAAATAAGGTAAAATACAGTTTAATCTATTGAGAAATATTATTATTATTATTACTACTATGGTCGTGTTAGAAATTACAAACATCCAATGGTATGATATTATCGACTTTGACCCTAAGTTCTCGTGGTTTTACTTTTGGTTTTCTCAAACAACCATGTACTAATGAAGACTTATTTGCTTATAAACCGATGAATTACAAACATCAAATGGTATGATATTATCAATTTTGACTATAATTTCTCGTGGCTTTCTTTTTTGTTTTCTCAAAAAAACCATGTACTAATGAAGATTTATTTGCTTATAAACCTATGATTAACCTTTTAATTAGTCGATGTGTGACTCTTCTCACAACCATTCTCGACATGCCAAAGGGTTTCAAGGCGACAGCAGGTTCGATTTCACTAACCAAACTGACAGAGTGTTTGGTTAAGGAGGAGAATGTTGGGTATAAAGAAGATTAGACATAAAGAAAGGGATATGGAGTTAAGAAACCCGACCAAACCCAAATAAAATAGAAAAAGAGTCCATGTATTTACACAAAAATGTATGGATATCTTTCCCGACATAAAATTTAAATTTATATCTAAGTTTGTTAATTTTTTAAATTAATTTATAATAAAATGAAAGTTTAGGAACTTAAAAAATACTATAATTTTTGTTTAAAGGTCAGTTTATAATTGAAATAAAAATATAAATAATTTACCTAAGTCATTTAAAAATTTATGTAAATAAAACTAATAACTGCGAAATCTTTTATTATTATTATTATTATTATTATTCAACTAAACCATTTCGAATTGAATTTGATGGACCAAAAATATATTTGGCCTAAAATAATAATCTGCCAATGTCCCCAAACAAAAATAAGTTGTGTAGTTGCCAAATCAAACCAAACAAACAAATTGATTTCGATTCCAATCTCATCATAACCAGTTAAAAATTTACCAGATTTGTTTCAGATCCGAAGCTGCTGATGATCTGATCAGCAACCGTGCCATTTTTTCATCTTTACAAGTTGTCATGGAGATTTTAGCTCCATTCCAAGATGTAGTTTGAGAAATTTTACCTACAAATTTCAAGGTGTTGCCAAATCTGATGGTGCCTAACGATTCTTGCTGGCTCTCCAGATTCTGATTCGCAAATTGCATTAAGCTGTACTGATCCAAAGAAGGAACCATTAGAATGAGAGAAGAAGAGGATGAAGTGTGAAGCAAGCATGCAAACATGGAGGTTCGTGAAATTACTTTCACTCTACACCGAGGGTGTACTGCGAACCTTACAGAAGTGATTGGCAACGGCGGAAGGATCGAGAAATTCCTCCAAGCACCATTCCGGCAATGTCTCCAAATATTCCGATATGCTGCTCGTCGAGAAGGAACCGCCGTCGCTTGCTTGGCCGTCTTCGACCTTGTAATTACTTGTCGATGGAGCAGCTTTTTCAGCGGAATGAGAGCTGATTGCCTTCACGGCTATTTTAGGCTTCTTGCTGCAAGCGTGAGAGCTTCCAGTTTTAACATCCATGGCCGCATCGCAGCCATGGGAGGACGAAGATGTTTGGGACGAAAAACAAGTCGAAGAAAGCTTCACACCTGTGAGAAGAAATCGACTGTGCTTCTGCGTATGTTCGTTCGTTTCGTGAATCGAAATGTCGCATTCTCTGCAAATAATTGCCCTATCTTGTTGACAGAAAACGAGCGCGCGACGTTCCTGCAAATGAAATCAAATTCCGTAACAATCCTCTCCTTCTGACACCGAATCAACGATCGCCAAATTATTCCAACTCCACAAATCGACGAAACGAAGGATATCAGAAACAGACGAAACAAAGCAGATATTTCCAAGAAAGGTACAAAAGAACGCAAAGATCCTCTTCAACACCGATTCGATTTCACAAAAACCTCAAAACTCAAAACATAAACATTTTCCAGAATCAAAATTACCTGACAGATATCGCAACGAGGAGACTCCTTTTTGATCGGCTGAATTAACGAGAATCGTGAGTGCTTTCCAGCGAGCTTGTTGGCGCGGTGAACATGGAGATCACAGCCATGGCAAAGAGCAGCTTCATCAGCATAACAAAAAACAGAAGCCTCAGCCTGATCACAAACATCGCAACGGATCTTCATGATTCTTTCTTCAACAGAAAGAAATAAAAAACCGAACAGAATCTTGCAGCACGATTTCAGCTCTCTCTCTGTTCCTGCCTGCCTGCCTGCCTGCCTGCCTTTTCGCTATCTGAAAATTCTGAGGGTTGAAAGAGAGGTGGATTTAAAGCGGAAGATGGAGACAAAGTATTATGGGCTCTCGGCCATTACTGGACAAGAAGAACAGCTAAGATTAAAGCTCTTTATTGTTCTCTGACAATTTAAGAAAAGCTCTAGAAAAATCGGCCATGGCCCCCTTCTCTCTCTACCTTTCTCTTTCTACTGTGATTTCTTTTAAAGGAGATGCAAGTGGTGGGGGGCAAACCCAACTTGGGCTCTCCTATATACCCTTAATTATAATATATATATATATATTTTGTTAGACGAACACGACTCTCTTAACTAATGGGGGACTTCCATCATCCAACACCTCCCCTCGAACATGACTCTATTAACCATGTTAGACGAACACGACTCTCCACAGTGGTATGATATTGTCTACTTTGACGAACACGACTCTCCACAGTGGTATGATATTGTCCCCTTTGAGCATAAGCTCTCATGGATTTGCTTTGTGCTTCCCCCAAAAGACCCAAAACTAATGGAGTTAGTATTCCTCACTTATAGAATGATGATCATGATCATTCCCTAAATTAGCGTACGTGGGATTTCCATCCTCCAACAAACACGTGATTATTCCCTAAATTAGATATAATAGAATTTTATTCCAATAAAATTTTAAAATAAATAAAAAAAAAAGCTTTATTTTCCTAAATAATTTTAAATTTGTTGCCATTATTTTTTAAATAACTCTATTATTGTTCTAATTAATAGAGGTACAGGTGGGTTAGGTCTGAGCCTGATTCACTTTTTCTTTTTAATCCAATCAAATTGTTTCATGTGTAATTTTTTTTTTAATTTAAATAATTCTCGTTAATTTAATTTAATTATTTTTTTTGTTTATTTTAAAATTAAAATTTTTAATTTTAATAAAAAGTAAAATACCATTCAATTTTAATATATATTTTAAAAAATTACCATTTTTTAAATTAATATTTTCATTTATTTAAATTTAATCTAACCCAAATATATTTATAACCGCGAGTTGGATTGAGTTAGGTTGAATTGTTCAGAGGTTGATCCGATTTTTCTAGTCATACAATATGTTTAACACAAAATACCATGTTCATATGTTATAATTTTCGCTTGTTGTTTTTTATTAATTTTTTTATGTGAATAATTATAGATCGATTTGTCAGATTTTTCTAGTCATCTTAACACAAAATAGTTATAATTTTCACTTGTTTTTTATTAATTTTTTTTACGATAATAATTATAGATTGATTTGGGTTTGTTTGTGAACTTTTAATATATTTTATTATTTAAATAATTATAAATTGTGGATAAACAAAACTTTAAAAAAAAAAATTGACAACTCAACAACCCAACCCAACCCAACCCTAAAATAGAATGTTGGGTTGGGTTGTGAAAATTTGGGTTGGGTTACCAATCCAACAAACCCGAACTTCTTGGGACATACAAAAAAAAAACATTGTAGTAATTATCGGGACATACAAAAAAAAAAATGTAGAAATACTATAAGGGGACGAATTCAAATTTCATAGCGGTCGGATTTCAAACCCGAGACAACTACTTGCTAGGATTGAGAATTTGACGTTGTAAACGTACCAGCATTTTAATTGAGGACTTTAAAAAACAATGAAAAGAGTCATAGACTCGAATATAGTTCAACTCGTTGATCATAACGTATACAAGTGGACTCCTTCGTACGTCACCATTTTAAATTATAATAATGTTTAAAACGACAAGAAAGCAGCTTACTTCAGGTACGATTCGATTAGTTTGAATATTTAAATCTCGTGGTGGTTGGATTTTAAACCCTACGATAGCTACCTGCTAGGATTGGCAATTCAATGTTGTAAGGTACCAATATTTTCATTGACGTACATACAAGTCTCGGCTTCATCTTCAAGATTTCTGAACATTAAAAAATTAAAAAAAAAAATTGTAGACTCGAGTATAGTTCAACTCATAGGTCATAATTATGGCAAGTGGGTTCGTTCGTCTGTTATTAATATTAACTTTAAAAAAGACAAGAAACTAGTTGAAGTTTTTTATTGGAAGTATTAAAAAAAAAAAAAAAAACTTAATAACCTGAAAATTTCTATCAACTCAATCCAAATCTAGCTCCGTTGAGCTTTTGATTCAAATAAATAAAAAAATTATAAATTTGGTATGAAAATCTTTCATTAGTAGACATGTTTTAAAATCGTGAGGGTGACGATAATATGTAACTGGTCAAAGTGGACAATATCTACTAGCAGTGGGCTTGAACGGTTACAAATGATATTAAAGTCATACACCGGACAGTATGCCAGCAAGGACATTGGGGCTCCAAGGGGGTGGATTGTGAGATCCCATGTTGGGTTGAGAGGGGAACAATGTTACATTTTAAAACCGTGAGGATGACGACGATACATAATAGGTCAAAGCAGACTCTAACAACCCGAATCAACCGAACTCAAAAAATTTATAATTGAGTTTGTTTCATTATTTAATAAAGAGTTATTTTATAATTTAGCGCTTATTTTTATCTTTTATTTATTTATATTTTATTGTTGTTATTATAATTATAAATATAATTATAAAAGTGACACACGTGTCGTATCATGTTAATTAAAATAATAATAAAATTATTAAAATGGATAATTGTAACGTGACATATTAATACCAACTTCGATGGATTGTATATGTTATCAACTATAGCTCACATGTTATGTTACTTCTTTATAATAATTCTAATTTATATTTTCCGTTAAATTAATAAAAATATTTTTAAATTTTGCATTTTCAACTTTTAATATTATTTTTAAATCTAAAAAATATTTAAAAATTTATCCTTAAAACTTAAAACAAATTTTAAAAAAATAAACATGACCTTTTCCTTCTCCTGCCACTTCGTCATCTCATTCGCTCTCTGTTCTTTCTCCAGATTCACCCACTAATTCCAATTCTATCCTACCCGATACATCAGTTTCACTCTGACGTTCTACTCGTACCAAACAGCCTCCAGTATGACATAATTGTTAGATGATAAAAGTCCCACATCGGCTAATTTAGAGAATGATCGTATATTTATAATTAAGGAATAGTCTCTCTATTGGTGTGAGGCGTTTTGGGGAAGCTCAAACCAAAGCCATGAGAGCTTAAGCCGAAAGTGCACCTTACTTTTTTATTTTTATTTTTTTTTAAAATAAATTCATGAAGGAAGATGGGCTGGGCTTAGAGCGGGACTGAACCTTTGGACCCTAATTTCTCGATTCTCAATGGCGGGTGGTTAGCGCTCTCTCCCGCCACTCTTCTCACAGCTTCCTTCACTTCAATGGCGTCCGTCTTGCTCTCTCCTGCTCCATTCTCTCGCATTTCTTCTACTTCATCTTCTTACCGCCTGGTATTTCTTCTACCTCTCTCGTTTATCTATCTTTTGCGTTCAATTTATCGACGATTCTGGTTGTTTTTTTTGACATTCCTGTTCATTTTTTCTCCTGTTGCTACTTTGATTGTCGCGATGTCGAGTTGATCTAGTTTTCGCATCCGTGAACTGAATCGTGCGTTTGTTTTATATCATTTGCGTATATTTTTATCGAGATTGCTTCTCGTGTTTTGATCTTCTTTTTTTTTTTTTTTTCCTTCTCCTGTTTTTCTTTTTGGTTGTTGATATTACCGAGGTGATCTACATCTCGCGTCGGTTAAGCAATTGTGAGTTAACTGGCATCGGAACTATTGATGTGTTGAGTATATACATAGATGAACTGAGTTGATCGTTTGATTTATAGAGGTTTCTGCTCGATTTTTGATATTTTCGTTTTTGTTTGGTTGCTGTGATGACTGAGGGATCTAGTGTTCACACTGTTCATGTGTTGAGTATACATCGGAACTGTTCATCATTTGTTAAGCCTTTTCTTTGGATTGAAGTCATACATACCATTACTCATAATTTTCTCTGTTTCTAATACATATACATATACATATACATATACATATATATATATATATATATATTATATTATATAATTTAAGGGTCTTATACTTTTAATTTTTTTATTTAGTTATTTAATGGACGTTTAAAATTTTATTTTATGTTTAATAAATTTTTAATTTTGGATTTAATAAATGTTTAATTAATTAAATATTTTTTTAATTGCATTAAAAATTAAATGACTATTAAATATAAAATTATAATTAAAAAATATATATTAAAAATATCTATGATTGGTTCAACCCAAAATTCAAATAATTTATTTGATATTTCTAAAATTTAGGAATTAGAGTAAGTTATTAACTTATTAAATATTTAAAGTGACCTTTATATGATTTTATTTCTATTAAAGGTATTAAAGGCCTCTAAGTGTTGGATTGAGTTGAGTAACTCCAACCCGACTTTCTAGATTTAGTTGTCGATTTGTTTTTTTAATTATTTAAAAAAAATTATATTTGTCCCACGATACATATTACATTAATAACTAAAATCTTATGAATTTCAAATATCAAACCTACCATTTATCACTAACTAATTACAGATATTTTTAATATTTATAATAATTTTAAAAGTAGAGTAGAAGTTTGGTTGAGTGGTAACCTTATTTTCAAGTTGATCGGATTGACAACCTGTATTTTCAGTTTTTTGAAATTTAACTCAATCTAAATTCGAAAAATATCTAATCAACTCAATGTTTGTCGTTTGGGTTGAGTTGATGGCAGTGGACTCGCGATTGTGCGATACTCACTTCTCAGCAATAAGTAAGTTAAGCCTATTTGTTTTCGCGTCGGCTACGGCCACGCGATGTATGCTCGAGCCTCTAACCCCGATTCAAGAAGAAAGTTTTAGAAAACAGGATAGATAGATTTTGAAAGAAAGTTTTAAAAGCAAGCTTGAGAAGTTGAAATTAGTATTATATGAGAATGTAAAGACAGAATTTGTTGAGTTATTTGAATGTTAATGTGGGAGGTTCATTAAAAAAAAAAACATTCAACTAAAAAAACGATAAAATATATACATGTATATTTTTTTGATCCCTTGAAAATTCAGAAATTGGGTTAGAGGCCCTCTTAACTTAACAAGATTTTGTCTTCTTTCATTTCCAACCTCTCTCTGATTTTACTGGGAGAGATCAAAACCAGGCCCGAATCCAGATCCACCTCTTTGAGAATCCTCCCACCATTTTCTTCCCGCTTTTTCCTTTCGATCTACCACTCTCTCTCTCTAGCTTTGTTTCTGTAATATGTTCTTCCGGTGATCGGCTGCAACTTTCAGTTTGCTCGATCCCCCTTCATACTCGTCAGATCTGAGGTAACGCACTTGCTCTCAATGTACAGTTTTTTGTTTTCTGTTTCGTCTTTTTTCGCTGTTAGATCCTTCCTCCCCTTTCTCTCCCGCTCGTTTTGCTTGTTCTGGGCATGATTTTCTTTGGTTTTTATACGAAATGGTCGTGAATTTTACGGGGAAATGTTGGAGCTCCCGACTTGGGTTTTCTTTCTTTCTTTTCTTAATCTTTAAGAATGTTGATTTTGTTCTCTAGTTATTTGATAGAGTAATTTATGTTGATTGTTACTTAATTATTAAGTTTTTTTTTTTTTTTTTTTTTTTTTTTTTTTGTTTTAAGGAAAATGGGAATGTTTGATTTGGTCCTTATTGGTAGGTGGAGAGTTTGTATTTATAGTTCTGCTGTTTTATTGGTTTTGAGGCAAATTATTTTGTAGAGAGGTTTGGCATTTTGTGTTCGGACAAGATGCTGACGAAGTTTGAGACGAAGAGTAATAGAGTGAAGGGGCTGAGTTTCCACTGTAAGAGGCCATGGATCCTGGCGAGTCTTCACAGTGGTGTGATCCAGCTATGGGACTACCGGATGGGTACTCTTATTGATAGATTTGACGAACATGATGGGCCTGTTCGTGGTGTTCATTTTCATAAATCTCAGCCGTTGTTTGTTTCCGGAGGTACACATTTGTTTTTCAATCTTCTTTCATCTTGGTCCTTTAATAATATAATGAATCTCATATTATTCCACTCTCTTGAACACAAAAATATCTAAATTTCACCTAGATGTAGTGTTTAATGGAAAATTTTGGTCGTGTTCCAGTTGGTTCGTTATTGAACTGCATTTTGGTAGATCCCGGTGTTCTCTTTCTAAGGAGTGAGTAGTGTGTTCAGTGATTCAAAAATCGTGGATCTTATCCCAATGTTTGCAGATGCACGAGTATTTAAGCTCATAACCAATTTGACTGTCCGACTTTGTCAATGCTAGAGTACCCTCCAGTGTCAGAGGTTAAGAGATCTGAACTGTAGTTTTTCCAACAAACCTCTTCCTTAATGATGTGTGTTTGAGTTATAGAAGAATTTATTTTTTGTATTTGAGTTGTAGCACTAGTATGGTTAAGTATTTGCAAAATGTTGCGAAGTGTCAATGTCGTAGAAGATGGTTGAATTGTTTTATTCTGTTTTTCTTTGTACCTTTAGTTTGATTATATACTGGCATTTCTGCAATATGGTAACTATGAATTACGCAAATAGCTACACCTCTTCTTGTGAGAAAGGAATTTGTTGTAAGTTGAAAAAGCTGTCTTTCAGGTGATGATTACAAAATTAAAGTATGGAACTATAAGACACACCGATGCCTGTTTAGTCTTCTTGGGCACCTTGATTATATCCGCACCGTGCAATTTCACCATGAGTCTCCATGGATCGTGAGTGCCAGTGATGACCAAACTATTCGAATTTGGAACTGGCAGTCTCGTATTTGCATTTCTGTGTTGACTGGCCACAACCATTATGTTATGTGTGCTTCATTTCACCCTAAGGATGACCTTGTCGTGTCTGCCTCCCTAGATCAGACTGTTCGTGTTTGGGACATTAGTGCCTTGACAAAGAAGTCAGTGTCCCCCGCAGATGACATTTTGCGGTTGAGTCAGATGAATACAGATCTTTTTGGAGGTGTTGATGCTGTGGTTAAATATGTATTGGAAGGTCACGACCGTGGGGTCAACTGGGCTTCTTTCCATCCAACTTTGCCCTTGATTGTCTCAGGAGCCGACGACCGGCAAGTCAAGTTGTGGCGAATGAATGGTAACTACTTAAAAATTTAGCCTTCATACATTTACCTTCCTTTCTGTTAGAATATTCTCTTGGATGGTAAGAAATTGTTATAAATCCTAGACAAGTAATCTGAACTGCCTCTTGAATTAATGATAATAGGGCTGTTAATTGTCTCTATCTAATTAAGATTTCATTTGTTTTTCACCATATTCTTATGCAAAAACTAAATTTTTACACACTAAAGAGGAAAAATGTTGAATAAACTGGCTCTTCTTTTTTCTGTGCTATAAGTTCGATTTTAAAAATTATTAAATACTGAATGTTTATTTTTTCCAGACACAAAAGCTTGGGAAGTGGACACATTGAGGGGTCACATGAATAATGTTTCAAGTGTTATGTTCCATGCTAAACAGGATTTGATCATATCCAATTCAGAGGACAAGAGCATTCGTGTATGGGATGTTACAAAGCGTACTGGTGTCCAGACATTTCGTCGTGAACATGACCGGTTCTGGATTCTTGCTGCTCATCCAGAGATGGACCTATTGGCTGCTGGTCATGACAGTGGCATGATTGTCTTTAAGTTGGGGAGAGAACGACCAGCTTTTGTTATTAATGGAGATACTTTATTGTATACCAAGGATCGGTTTTTGCGGTTCTATGAGTTTTCAACTCAAAGGGATACTCAAGTAATTCCAATTCGACGTCCTGGATCCATTAACTCGAATCAGAGCCCAAGGACAATAGTGTATAGCCCTTCAGAAAATGCTGTTCTTATTTGCTCAGATCTGGATGGTGGATCATATGAATTATATACCATAGCTCATGAAAGCATTGGTCGAGGTGATAGTCTACAAGATGCCAAGAAGGGCGTTGGCGGATCAGCCGTCTTTGTATCTCGTAATAGGTTTGCTGTGTTAGATAAAAGTAACATGCAAGTCTTGATCAAGAATATGAAGAATGAAGTCGTTAAAAAGAGTGTCCTCCCTGTTGCTGCAGACGCAATATTCTATGCAGGAACAGGTAACTTATTATGCAGAGCCGAGGATAGAGTTGTTTTATTTGATCTCCAGCAAAGAGTTGTTCTTGGTGACTTGCAAACCCCATTTATAAAGTATGTTGTCTGGTCCAATGATATGGAGGGTGTTGCTTTGCTTAGCAAACATGTCATTATCATTACCAGCAAGAAGCTTGTGCATCAGTGCACTCTTCATGAGACAATCCGTGTGAAAAGTGGTGCATGGGATGATAATGGTGTTTTCATTTATACGACGTTAAATCATATCAAATATTGTCTGCCTAATGGAGATAGTGGGATAATCAGAACTCTTGATGTCCCAATATACCTCACAAAGGTTTCTGGCAATACCATCTTCTGCTTGGATCGGGATGGAAAGAACAAAACCATAGTTATCGATGCTGCGGAGTATATCTTCAAGCTGTCCCTTCTGAAGAAAAAATTCGACCATGTAATGAGCATGATTAAAAACTCTCAGCTTTGTGGACAAGCAATGATTAGTTATTTGCAACAAAAGGGTTTCCCTGAAGTTGCTCTTCATTTTGTGAAAGATGAAAGAACTCGGTTTAATTTGGCTCTTGAGAGTGGGAGCATTCAAATTGCAGTTGCTTCAGCAACTGCTCTTGATGAGAAAGACCACTGGTACAGATTGGGTGTTGAGGCTCTTCGTCAAGGCAACGCAGGAATTGTCGAATACGCCTATCAAAGGACAAAAAACTTCGAGAGGTTGTCTTTTCTTTATCTTATAACCGGTAACATCAACAAGTTGTCTAAGATGCTTAAGATTGCTGAAGTTAAAAATGACGTGATGGGCCAATTTCACAATGCCTTATATCTTGGTGATGTCCGGGAGCGTGTTAAGATATTGGAGAATGTTGGTCACTTTCCCCTTGCTTATGTCACAGCTTCAGTTCATGGACTTCACGATGTTGCTGAACGACTTGCAGCTGAATTAGGAGACGATGTTCCAGCTTTGCCGGAGGGAAAAGTACCATCTCTCCTAATGCCCCCTTCTCCCGTTATGTATGGTGGTGATTGGCCTCTTCTGAGAGTCATGAAAGGCATATTTGAAGGTGGATTAGATACTGTTGGCAGAGGTGTTGCAGACGAAGTTGAGGAGGCTGCCGATGGCGATTGGGGCGAGGAGCTGGAAATGGTTGAAGTTGATGGTTTACCAAATGGGGATGTTACAGCAATTCTAGAAGATGGTGAAGTGGCTGAAGAAAATGAAGAAGATGGTGGCTGGGACCTTGAAGACTTGGAGCTTCCTCCCGAACCAGAAACTCCTAAAGCTTCTGCCGGTGCACGTTCATTTTTTGTGGCTCCAACTCCTGGCATGCCTGTCAGCCAAATTTGGGTCCAGAGGTCATCTCTTGCTGCCGAGCACGCCGCTGCTGGTAATTTCGAAACTGCCATGCGGTTGCTCAACAGACAACTTGGATTAAAGAATTTTGCTCCCTTGAAATCAATGTTTCTCAATCTTCATGGTGGCAGCCACTCCCATCTTCGTGCATTTTCGTCTGCTCCAGTGATAACCCTGGCAGTCGAACGAGGATGGAGCGAGTCTGCAAGCCCAAATGTAAGAGGCCCCCCTGCACTCATTTTCAATTTCTCTCAGTTGGAAGAGAAGCTGAAAGCTGGTTACAGGGCCACAACCACTGGGAAATTCTCTGAAGCTCTGAAGCTTTTTCTTAGCATTATTCATACAATAGCATTGATAATTGTGGAGTCAAAGAGAGAAGTTGACGAGGTAAAGGAGTTGATTATTATAGTCAAAGAGTATATATTAGGTTTGCAAATGGAGCTCAAGAGGAGAGAAGTTAAGGACAATCCGATTCGCCAACAGGAACTCGCGGCCTATTTTACTCACTGCAATCTGCAGCTACCACATTTAAGACTTGCCTTGCAGAATGCAATGACTGTCTGCTTTAAGGCTAAGAACCTTGCTACAGCAGGTAACTTCGCCAGGCGCCTGCTCGAAACCAATCCTGTTGTCGAGAACCAAGCAAAGGCAGCCAGGCAAGTGCTGCAGGCTGCTGAGAGGAACATGACAGATGCTACCAAGCTTAATTATGATTTTAGAAACCCCTTTGTGATCTGTGGGGCTACACATGTGCCAATTTATCGAGGACAGAAAGATGTCTCGTGCCCGTACTGCAGTACCCGGTTCGTGCCTAGCCAGGAAGGGCAGCTTTGTACTGTTTGTGATCTTGCTGCTGTGGGGGCAGATGCATCTGGATTACTCTGCTCTCCTTCCCAGATTCGATGATTATACCGCTAGATCGAGACTGTTTACGGCCATTACCTGAACTCACCTTTGCAGCCAAAGGTATTTCATCGAAAGTTACGAAGCCATCAAAGCGGAGTAAACTTCTGATGCAAGGTCTGGTTTACTATCTCCTTTCCCTTGATTCTGTTTCTTTCCAACCTCTGTTTAGTTAAATATGATATTCAGAAATTCATGAATTTTGACTGTGGCTATTCTTTGTTAAGTTGTTCATAGACCTACATCGATTAGATATTTTGTATGCACGTGTTTACGATACAAATATTAGTTGTTTCGTAAATCCGATTATTTCCATGTTGAAATCGAGTTTTGATCTGAGGGAAAATGTAACATTCTATATTTGTTATATCTATCCGTTGTGTATTGTATGAAGCTTCTCCTTTTTATCAGTTCCTTTTTTGCAGAGAAACTGGTCTGATAAACCCCAAACAATGCCATTTGTGATACTTTTGCTCATAGGTTTTATGGAGAAACTGGTCAGTGATTACCTAAAAACTTTGGTAGTATTATAGTGCTGTAAATCATTTCATGATACTTTTGTTTATTTATTGCATTTGTTAGCGCAATCAGCTCGAAATTATTGAATAAGTGAATAAGATCGTTACGATGTGGCTGTCTCTTAGTGACCATTAAACGTAGGTTCGAAAGTTTGCATGTCTCTTAATAACTATTGAATACAAGTTTAAGGTGTTTTTGCAGTTTCTTTCTCATACATCTTCCCGTGCAAAATTACAAGTTGCATTGTGATGGTCTCCATGATTGAGAGATAGAGATTTAACATGACTTAGGTTAAGCTCCAATCGGGAACCTCGTGGGGGGTTTTAGAAAGTACTGTCTCTTAGTTACCAGTAGTTACCATTAAACGTAGGTTCGAAAGTTTGCATATCTCTTAATAACTATTGAATACAAGTTTGAGGTGCTTTTGCAGTTTCTTTTTCATACATTTGACCGTGCAAAACTATAAGTTGCATTGTGACGGTCTCCTCGATTGAGAGATAGAGATTTAACTTGACTCAGGTTAAGCTCCAATCGGGAACCTTGTGGAGGGTTTTAGAATGTCTCTTAGCGATCATTTCGAAAGTTTGCATGTCTCTTAATAACTATTGAATACAAGTTTGAGGTGCTTTTGCAGTTTCCTTTTCATACATCTGACCGTGCAAAACTACAAGTTGCATTGTGACAGTCTCCTCGATTGAGAGATAGAGATTTAACTTGACTCAGGTTAAGCTCCAATCGAGAACCTCGTGGGGGGTTTTAGAAAGTAAAGCATTTTCGAGATTAATACGGCTCGTTTGGTACGGGCGTCATCTTGTTTATGGAGGGTAGAACTTAACCTTCAAGGTTCAACCATTTACTTTTCCATTCAATTCTTCCTCTTGCTCCACTCAAAGCTCTTATTCTTGTCTTACTTTCCTTAAGTTCAAGATCCATTTTGCCATCCTGACTATTGATATCTGAATGAAATTAATATACGTGTAGTGTATAAAGAAATAAAGAGTTTTTAATTATGGCCATGCACATTTTGAATTATACTTTTTATTTAGTTATTATTCTATTTTTCTTATGGTGTTACGCTTTGTGGTCCCAAACCGAGACATGGTTTTGGTACATAAAAGAAATGTCACCAAGGGGCTCAACTGCCTTATCAGTAAATCTCCCTTCGTCTTATCGTACCTCTAGCAAACAAACTTCGAGTTGCTGAATCGAGCATAGAACACCGGTATATTGTTTTTCTGCTTGTTTTGAAAGTTCAGCTAATGGTCCACAAGCAAGGTAAGTAGGTCCATTACTGGCTGGGTGCACGAATATAACGAGATAAAGGGGGTGTGCAACCTAGAGAGATGACCATATCTCTTTTCTGAATGTGCTATCGAGGTTCGGTTCATTTGGAAAAGAGGTCGGCGGTGAATATGTACTCGGGCCCTGTACACACCACACCTTGGGAATGAGTTTCGCTCATTTATTCAATCTTTTAATACAAGCGATTCAATAACCGCTCTTTTGTTGTCAAAACTTAGAATTAAAATGTCAATCTTATTTCGAAAAATACAATTACTTTTACGCTAAATATGTATTTAATCTCTAATATTTTAGTCTTGTTTCAATTTAGTTCCTTTCATTTAAAAGAAAATAGTCATTTATGATAATATTTTTTAATTTAGTTGCTCGTCTACTAATAATAAACGAGGAAGATAATTTTTTGAGTCGTTTTCCAATAATTTTTTATAATTATATTCTCGTAGATGAATTAAATTTAAAATTATAAAAAAGAAAACAAATATTAGAGATTAAATGGAAATAAAAGCATTATAGAGTAGGCTTTATTTCCAACATTACTTTATTTAAAAAATAAATACATAGAATTTATTGAAATTGAAAAGAAAAATTCTAATTAATTTTTCAAAACATAAAGATTCCAATTATTGTACCAAAAAGTAGAAGAATAATAAATAATAAATAAATAAATAAATAAATAAATAATAATAATAAAAAGTTAAAAACCCCCGAGGCGAAGGAAATTTCGCAAAAAGGACTAATCCGCAAACCAAGCGTAGTCCGCACGGAAGCTTGGCGCACAAGCCGAGTCCGTAACATAGTGTGGCTACGTGGCGTTCTCTCATTGGACACTGCACGTCAGGCACGTGAGCACGTTTTGACACCTCATAATTTCTACCCCTTTATATATTCCGCTGGAACAAGAATAAGGAAAAAAACTGTAAAACAAAACCACCACCAATTCTCGAATCAATTTCACAGAGCGATAATGGAGGCCATGTCTGGAGCTTCGTCATCTTCCTCATCGTCTGTGGAATTCCATTTTTACGATGATTTCGAGTATGAATTTGTTGAAGATGTCGAACGCCTTTCGAACTGGGAGTTCCTCAATGCTTCTGATGCCGATTCAGAAATGGACGGAAATGGAGGCGAAAAAGAGGGTAAAAACTGCTGCGTGGTTGCTCGAATTCCTGAAGATCTCCGAGAAATTATTTCTCCTGTTGTTGTGGTGCCGATTTCTCTTGCGGAGGATCGGATCTTCGATCCTTTGGAAGATGTTTATTTCCTTCAGAATCACGCGGAGGACGGTTTTGCGTACGGCTACAACGATGCGGAGGAGGATGAAACCGACAAAGACGACGACGACGACGATGATGATGAAGATGAGTTAGATTTGGACGATGAACTCGTTCCGTGGTCTGTCAGTGACAAACTCGGACGGCAGCGGATGAGGAAATTGGGGAAAAGAGGATTTACAAGGATGTATAATTCGAAGAGATCGCCGTTTTTGTTCACCAAGCCTGGATGCGTCCGCGGCAAGCACGGACTCGGCTTGAAGCATAGTTATTAGAACAAGAACAGATTCAAGAACTCTGCTCGATCAAGTGCCTAAGAAAGGTAAACCAAATCGAATCCCAGTATGACGTAGAAGCAAATACAACATAGCTGTAATAACAAGTATAGTGGTTGCGTTTGTTGTAAGTAGTTGTAGTAACTAGTTACCCTGTAAATCGAATTTGCTCTGATGGTTTCTGTTGATTTCCAAGGCTTGGATTGATGATGAACACTAACTCGAATATCATCTTCGTGAATTAATCATCAATCTTATGTCCACAAAAATTGTTACGCTAATTGCAACGCCTTGTTGATTAGCTGTTCGGTTGATTTGTTTGTGGTTCATGGAATTTGTTTCCAAAAATCTGGAATCTCTGGGCCACACAATCTGAACAACTGACAATTATTTTGTATCATTTTCTCATAGAAAGCCAAGCGTCTGATCAAAACTGATGAGGCGTCATTGTTCTTGGAACACATGTCTTGCTCCTTTTCATAAGAACATCATAGGACTAGAACATAGTAAGATGTGATGATTGATCATAAACATCCTCATCTCGTTAGATCATAACTTCTCTAAAAGTTCTCACCTTTCACTCGTCAGATACAAAATTACAAAATTGAAACTCTAATCTATCGAAGAACTATGATCAAAGTTCTATAGTTCTATTTCTTACCACAAACTTTATTATCTCAACTTCTGAAACCAATTTCAATTTCTAACTCTTGCTCTCAAAACTCTCTTTTCATATCTCTTTGCCTCGTTTTCTAGAACATTCTTAAATCGAGGTCAGAGGCTCGAGCATACGTCGCTGAACGAATAGGCTTCTAACTCTCTTGGCCGAACGAATAGGCTTCTAACTCGCTTGGCCGAACGAATAGGCTCCTAACTCGCTTGGCCGAACGAATCGGCTCCTAACTCGCTTGGCCGAACGAATCGGCTCCTAACTCGCTTGGCCGAACGAATCGGCTCCTAACTCGCTTGGCCGGACGAATCGGCTCCTAACTCGCTTGGCCGGACGAATCGGCTCCTAACTCGCTTGGCCGGACGAATCGGCTCCTAACTCGTTTGGCCAAACGAATCGGCTCCTAACTCACTTGGCCGAACGAATAGGCTCCTAACTCGCTTGGCCGAACGAATCGGCTTCTAACTCGCTTGGCCGGACGAATCGACTCCTAACTCGCTTTGCCGAACGAACAAGCTTAAGTTGCTTCACCGAACGAATAGGTTTTTCTTACTGCCCCACTAAAAATACTTTAAATTAATTAAACGTTAGCTTCATCTCTTGAGATAGTTAAGAAGTCATTTACAAAAAGTCAAACAAATAAAAATATTTACAAAATTAGTAGGTCCCCTTTTTTTTTTTAATTTTATTTTAAATATTTACAAAAACATTTAAATCTTATTTATTTTTTAAAAAATAATCGTTATACTGATTTTGATATTAAAATTACAAAAAAAAAAAAAAAAAAAAAAAAATTATAAACTTAATTTGTAATAATTTAGTCAATATATAAAATTTGTAATAATCTTTATGGTTAATTTTTATATTAAATTAAGCATCAATTTTTATAAACTCACTTAATTTTTGTTAACTAATAACATAATATTTCTAATTTATAAATATATTCAATTTTACCATTTCATTAATCCATAACTTAAGAAATTTCATTAAGCCTTAATAATATTATTCAGGGACCAAATTGCAATAAATTCAAATTCAAATATATTAATATTTAAATACTTAATTATTAAAATTACAATGAAATTTGAATATATATATATATATATATATATTTTTCATCAACATCCCCAGTAACTGATCTGGGCTTTGGAGCTGTAAAGCCCAATAGGCCCAAACTGGAACGGCCCATTCCGTCTGAAGCCCACCAATTTTGGCGGGAAATAAGTTGCTTCCTCCCGCTAAGTCCCTTAGCTTCGCCTTCGAACAGATACACAGTTGCACTGTTCTAAGTCTCAGTGACCGTCTTCATCCCGCCGCATTTCTCTTCTTCACTTCCAGCTGCAATGGCGTCCGATTCTTCTCCAGTTAACTTCAATACAGGTTGGTATCTTTCGAAATGTTCATGTATCTAGTCTAATTCGGGCTGAATTGAAGGTTCATTTCTCTATTTCTGTTCTTCATTTCTGCAGGTCCTTCGTCGCCTGGTGATTCATTCTCTAGTCCCATCGGAAACACTGTCTCATCTTCAGGGGACGGTTATCGCCGTCGAAGCCGTCGCCGGTCATCTACTCCTTCGGAAATTGCTACGCCGCCGCGTCAACGATCCCGAATGGTCTCGTCGGAAACCACTCCGAAGGCTACGGAGTCGCGCTCGCGTCGGCAGGGAGGTGGGAGAAGAGCGTCCGGAGGTGGAGCGACCCCGATGGCTGCTACACCTTCATCGACGGATGATATTCCGCCGTCGACGGAACCTGGCGACGGCGACGACATGGATGAGGACCATCCGACCTTCGTATGGGGGACGAATATCAGTGTTGACGATGTGAAGGGAGCGATCATTCGGTTTTTGAGGCATTTCCGTGGTCGTCAGGCGTCGCAGTCTGAGGGGGATTTTCATACCGAGGGAAAATACGCGGAGGTAATCAAGCGGGTTCTTGAAATTGAAGGGGATTCGCTCGATGTGGATGCGCAGGATGTGTTCAATTACGATACGGATTTATACACGAAGATGGTGAGGTATCCTCTCGAGGTTCTCGCAATTTTTGACATTGTTCTGATGGAAATGGTGCCCCAAATCAACCCATTGTTCGAAAAGCACATTCAAACTCGGATATTCAATCTCAGAACTTCTACTTCAATGAGAAACCTTAACCCATCTGGTAATGTTTCCAACATTCAATTTGATTGGTTTAGTTCTAGGTAGTAATCTCCAGTCCTTTCTTAAACTGATGACTATGAACAATTGATGGTTCTTTTTTTTAGACATTGAGAGGATGGTATCACTGAAGGGAATGATAATACGGTGTAGTTCCATAATTCCTGAGATCAGGGAGGCGATGTTTAGATGTCTCGTATGTGGATACTACACTGACCCAGTAGCTATTGAGAGAGGTGAGCTTGAGTTTCAATGGATTGTTCTTTTCTGTTTGTGATTGGCCTCATATGCTTGTTCAAATGAAGTTTTCTGTTTGTATTGACAATGGAGTCTATGAACTAATTAGGTCAAATAACTGAACCCACTATATGCTTGAAGGAAGAATGCCAAGCAAGAAACTCCATGACATTGGTTCACAATCGATGCAGGTAATCCTCTGCTAAGTAACTTTAATCTGTACTGACTGTACCATGATCTATCCAATTATATATTACTCTGTATGATGTGCCCGTATTGAATCTAAACTATTGTAGGTAAATTTAATCAAATTGTTTGCTTGCTAATTCCTTGATATGTATGTCAATAAGATTTATAATTACCATAATTGTGGTCCTTGTAATATTATTCTGGTTTCAAGTACCATCTCTTATATGCTAACCTCGATAAGCACATTAAAGGCTACGTAATCGTTTCATCTGTCAGGAATAATTCTGCATAAAATTTTAATCTACTGACCTTTACTAAATTTGTCAGCTATTTGCTGGTGGAACGTCTATCTGTTGATCCTTATTCAATTTTACTTTATCATGTTTTAATAATGAAACGTGTAAATTGAGGGGCGGATAGAGGACGAGAAATAGCATGTTTAGTTTACTTAATACTAAGTATGACTAACCTATGCCGTTGAGTTAGGTTTGCTGATAAGCAGATTGTACGGCTTCAGGAGACTCCTGATGAGATACCTGAAGGAGGGACACCTCATACTGTAAGCTTGTTAATGCATGACAAGCTGGTTGATACTGGAAAGCCTGGTGACAGAGTTGAGGTAAAACCAATCTAATGATGAAGTGGACTGATGTAAGTTTTCTTTTATCTTTGTAGCTTATCAGTTTCGATTCTTTTGATAGGTCACTGGGATTTATAGGGCCATGAGTGTGAGAATTGGACCAACCCAGAGAACTGTAAAATCATTATTCAAGGTATATGGTTTGTACATTTACTTGAAAATTGAATTGAACTTATTAGTTGTGCTGTTGTAGTCTTAGCATGGTGTACTCGTCTCTTTTATTGCAGACTTATATTGACTGTCTTCATATAAAGAAGACTGATAAGTCGAGAATGGTGGCTGAAGACCCAACTGGAGCTGAGAACCGGTTGGGTGGAAATGTCGATGATGTTTCGTTTGATGAAGCGAAGGTATGGGGTTGAAGGCATTTACCGGCCCAACATTTCTTGGCCATTCTTATCTTCTGCACTCACATTCTTGATTGAAATGCAGGTGGAAGAGCTGAAAGAACTCTCCAAAAAGCCTGATATATATGACAGACTAACCAGGTCATTGGCACCTAATATTTGGGAGCTTGATGATGTAAAGAAGGGCCTTCTTTGCCAGGTATTTTCCACATTTCTACTTCTACCTTTTCCTGCCTCATTCTGAGCGTTGATTTTTCATTGTGCAGCTCTTCGGTGGGAGTGCTTTGAAATTGGCATCCGGTGCAAGCTTTCGTGGAGATATTAACATACTTCTCGTTGGTGATCCTGGAACCAGCAAGTCTCAGCTTCTCCAATACATACATAAACTATCTCCCCGCGGCATTTACACCAGTGGAAGGGGTAGCTCTGCTGTTGGGTTGACAGCTTATGTCACCAAAGATCCTGAAACAGGGGAAACAGTAGGATCCTACTGCATTTTGAATCTAATTTTCTTGATGTCCAACTTGTTTGAACAATGGATAACTAACAAATTTTGAGTTACCTTTTAGGTACTGGAGAGTGGGGCCTTGGTTTTGAGTGACAGGGGCATATGCTGCATTGATGAATTTGATAAAATGTCTGAAAATGCAAGGAGCATGTTGCATGAGGTTAGTGGGCCTTTGAGTTTTACTTCGAAATAGATTTATTCATGTTCTATATAATTTGGCAGGAGATTCGAATATACCAAGGGACTTTAAACTTTTGGGGCCTTTGGGGCTTGTATCTAAAGTTATTTCTCAATTTTTTCTGTGTGAAGAACATTTGTTATATGAAAGGAAGAACAGTATTTTACTGTTTATAGACAGCATCTATATGTGACACTGTTATTCACTATGTGAGAATAATCCCCCTTTTCGTTCGATCAGCTGTCTATTTCCCAATTGAATTTCATATTTTTTATGGCTTGAGATTTGATGCTTATACTTTCTAGGTGATGGAGCAACAAACTGTTTCAATAGCGAAGGCTGGAATCATTGCTTCCCTTAATGCCAGAACTTCAGTATTAGCTTGTGCAAATCCTAGTGGTTCACGTTATAACCCTCGCCTATCTGTGATTGATAACATACACCTTCCTCCTACTTTGTTATCAAGGTAAGAAGATAATGTTGATTTGTTAACCAGAATGTTTCTAAAACATTGTATACATGCATCTATCTTGAGTACCTCCTGAGCTGTTGCTGTGCTCAATATTTATACATATGTTTGGCACCTCGAACTGATGATGTTGTGGACATTGATACTAAATAAAACGAAACTCTAAAATGCTTAAAATTCATTTTAATAACATCTAATTTGGACTTTAGATTTAACTATTGACTGAAATTATATTGGTTCAGGTTTGACTTGATTTATTTAATTCTGGATAAAGCTGATGAGCAAACAGATAGGCGCCTTGCTAAGCATATTGTCGCACTACACTTCGACAACCCAGAGGTTTGAGTAACTTGCAATTCTGGTCATAGTTGAGCTTCTGGTGGTTTGTCTTGTTCATCATTCTGTTGCACTCAACTTGCAGGGCATTGAGCAGGATTTCATGGACCTTCATACCTTGACTTCATACATCAGCTATGCTAGGAAAAACATTCACCCAAAATTATCAGATGAGGCAGCTGAAGAGTTGACTAGAGGCTATGTTGAGCTGAGGAGGAGAGGAAACTTTCCAGGCAGTAGTAAAAAGGTAAAGTTATTCAAATACATTCCAATGCGAGGAAATCTGATTGTGTTTTGCAGTTATGAAACTATTAGCTCCTTTTGTAGTGATTGGAATTTATTAATGTATCGACAGGTCATAACAGCTACTCCCAGACAGATTGAGAGTTTAATACGTTTAAGTGAAGCCCTTGCTCGTATACGTTTTTCAGAATGGGTTAGTGAAGTTGCTTTTTTCCTTTTTCATTATTGTTGTTCATAGTCAGTATAACAGGACATAAGTTCTAATGCATTCAGGTTGAAAAGGGCGATGTTCTTGAGGCATTCCGGCTTCTGGAAGTTGCAATGCAGCAGTCTGCAACCGATCATTCTACAGGTAGCTGTTTTGCAATGCCTCTAAATCTCTTTTAAATTCTAAAGACCTCCAGCAGATATTGTCCTTTTTTAAGTTTTTCCTTTTGGATTTCTTTTCAAGATTTTAAAACGCGTCTGCTGGGGAGAGGTTTTCACACCAGAAATACTTCGTTCCCCTCTCCAACCGATGTGGGATCTCACAATCCACCCCCTTGGGGGCCTAGCGTCCTCACTGACACACCGCTCGGTGATTGGCTCTGATACCATTTGTAACAGCCCAAGCTCACCGCTAGCAAATATTGTCCTATTTGGACTTTCCCTTCTAGGTTTTAAAACGTGTCTGCTAGAGAGAGTTTTCCACACCGAAAATTCTTCGTTCCCCTCTTCGACCGATGTGGGATCTCATATAAATCCTTTAAGGTTTCACTCTCATATCTTAACTTCAATGTTGCATCTATGCAATACAATTTCAGGAACCATTGACATGGATCTGATCAACACGGGAGTATCGGCAAGCGAACGGATGCGAAGGGAGAGTTTATTATCGGCAACTCGCAACATAATCATGGAGAAAATGCAGCTCGGAGGGCCTTCCATCCGCCTGTCAGAGGTCTGCTGCTAACTCTTCACTGTGTGCACGAACTTCACTTGTTATAGCTCTAAATCTCTTCCAATTCTTCTGTAGTTGCTGGATGAGCTGAAGAAGCAGAATCCTGATAACGAAGTCCATCTCAACAACGTACATTACCTCTCTCTCTCTACAAACCAACATCCCCACCCCCCAACAAAATTGACGAATAATAACTATGAATGTTATGGCAATGCAGCTTAGAAATGCGGTATCAACACTTGCAAGTGAGGGATTTGTAGCGATCCATGGTGATAGCATAAAGAGAATGTGAGGAGCTTGAAGAGATATTGATTACTTCAGAGGTATGGAGCCATGGCCTGAGAAAAACATCCATATTTGGCATCTAAGGATATCATTCGAATGGCCTATTCTTGTTGTATAGAACATCAATTTATCTTGATTTGGTTAGTCACGGGCTCTTTGAGGTCCTCCACAAATAGGAAAGATCACTGGGTAGAGACTACGAATTAGACGAAGAGAGCTCCTTCGATTGAGAAATTTGTAGAAGATCAAGAGTTAAGAGATTTTATCGCCTCTTTGATTGGGTCAATCTTCTTTCTCTTGGAAGTTTAACAGCTTGTTTCCACATGGCCTCCTCGTTCGGAGACATTATCACTTTGGAGTGGTTTATCCGTGGACGCCCCTAGGCTTTGCTCTCGCTTGCTGTAACAATATTTATCTTTTGGTTTAAGTTTAATCATGACTAATATAGTTTTGACTACCGGTAGTTATATAGTGATAGCTTTTTCCTCTTCTTTTTTCTTGTTCGAGAATATTACATTAAGGTGGAATTAGATTCGAACATTCCCTTCAAGAACTACTCAGGGTTATAGTTTGAAACTACGATCCTAAGTTCAGTTATTCCATGTGATTGCATATCTATGATCATCAGAAACAAAACTTTTTATTTTTTATTTTTATATTTGATCTAAGTTATCAATGTTTTAACTAGTTAAATTGTAATGAAGTTGGTATCCGGTCGTTATCATTTAGTTCTACTAAATTTTTAAGCACGTTTAATCGATAAAGAAATATTATAATTTGATACGTGTTCTTAACTAGTTGAATGAGATTGAAGTTGCTTCTTATCCACGTTCTCAGAGGATTTTAATTAAGTCTTCATTTTTTTTTTGGGTTCGGTAAGTTCATCTTGAATATTTATGATTGCCCTTCAATTATTATCGCTTAAATTGAATGTCTTATTAATTATGATGATGCAAATTTAGTTTCAATTAATTATAATTTATAAAAATGAAATAAAAAATAAATAGTGATTATAAATCTCCTTACTTATGGAATTTTGATTAATTAAAATTACAAAATGACAGTTATTTATTTTTTAGTTTAATAATATATATTCTTTACCTGAATTTTTATTCCAACTTTTTATCGTTTCGGTTTTTATTCTTAGTAAAATTAATAATAATAAAAAAAAAAACTTTAAAAATTATGAATTAAATAACTAATTTGATACGATTTAATAATTTAATATTAAAAAAAAAAAAAACAAAAAAAAAAAAAGACAACAGAAGAGATGGAATCATGTTAACGTGGATGCTCGTGTCGCCTACGATCAATAGCATTCCACTCATCTCCTCTTCTTCTTCATCGTCCTCACCAGATTCGTCTCTGTTCTATTCTTCTCAGCCCCCATCAAGATTCTCAGATTGGCGCTGAAGATCTTCGTCGGAGGAAGGTCTTGGAACAATGGGCGATAGCCGAGGTGGTTGCTGTCCATCCATGGATCTGTTCCGCTCCGAGCCGATGCAGCTGGTGCAGCTCATCATTCCCATCGAGTCTGCGCATCGCACTATCTCCTACCTTGGCGATCTCGGCCTTCTCCAATTCAAAGATGTATGTGCACCTTCTCGCTTGCACTCTCTTTTTAATCTTCCTGTTATTTTGTTTCTGTTTTGTTGGGGAGAAATTCCGTGTTGCTTAGATTGTGTGATCTGGATGCTTGTTTTTGTTTCTGTTGCTTGGCAATCATGAGTTTGTGCTGCGCGTACTCTTTTGATGCTTAGATTGAACTTGATTGCTAGTGTTCTTAGTTTATTGTGCTTCACTGTGATGGCTATGTGTTACGAGGATGTAAATTCTCTTGAATTTGTTTCAACCACTGGTAGTTTCAATTGATTTTTTGGTTTGAGTATAACTGTACGCTTCGTTGCTTGATTATCCAGTAATCGTCAGCTTGTAGGACAGCATATTTTGTCTCATGGAATTGTCCTTGGAAACAGGGCTTGATAGTTAGTGAAAATGGGCGACGAAGGAACTCTACAACCCGCGCAAAGGTTGAATATAGGATAGTATTCAGCAGTTCAAAATTCCTACTGTCTTAGTTATACTCTGATGTAATTGTTCTTCATGATGTTCGGTCTCCAAATTTTTTGTGCTTATGCTCCATATGAAACCTCTCCCTAACAAACGCATTTTAAAAACTTCGAGGGGAAGCTCGAAAGAGAAAGCCCAAAGAGGACAATATCTGCTAGTGGTGGGCTTGAGCTGTTTCAGATGATATCAGAGCCAGACACTGGGCGATGTGCCAGTGAAGAGGCTGAGCCTCAAAGGGGGATGTACACGAGGCGGTTTGCTAGCAAGGACGCTGGGCCTCGAAGGAGGGTGAATTGGAGGGTCTCACATCGATTGGCGAGGGCAACGAGTGCCTGCGAGGACGCTGGGTCCCGAAGGAGGTGGATTGTGAGATCCCACCCTGGTTGGAGAGGGAAACAAAACATTTTTATAAGGATGTGGAAACCTCTCCCTAGCCGACATGTTTTAAAAACCTTGAGAGGAAGCCTGAAAGGGAAACCCCAAAGAGAACAATATCTGTTAGCAGTGGGCTTAGGCTGTTATAGTAATTAACTTGATACTATAACTTGAACTAAGACGTATATTTTTAAGCTCCTTTGAGACTATCTAATTTTGTTTGTATCACTACAGTAACAGATTTCTCATGATTTAAACAGTTCATTTCGTGCTGAGTGTATTCTCGTTGAACTAAAATTCCCAAAATATTTAGCCGTATGGACAGGATTTTGCCACCTCAGATGAAACACGAAGGGCTAGTCTCGCGCCTGATCCTTATACTGGAGGAATATATTTATTATACATGTTATAATATTATTTTTCTTATGGTTTTTTTTTTTTTTTTGGTAGTATTATAGCATATGTATTTTTGATGGAACATGATACTTATTGATGTTGTGAGTCATTACTAGAGTTGTAAATGTGTACCAGTTTCCTGCTGTTTTCTTACCTGTTGAAGTAGAACACTCATATATCACATGTAGTCATTTCCAAAATTGATATTCAGCATGCTGCTAACTCTTGGTTCTTCTAGAACAGTTTTTTCCATTGTCATTTGTTCTGCTATTCCTGATACTCAATGTATTAATTTTTCCAGCTCAATGCCGAAAAAAGCCCGTTCCAGCGTACTTATGCTGCACAGGTATGTCTCGACCCATATCCCAAATGTGGATCAATTGTCTGTGCTACTATGATATATGCAATGGTTTGGCAATGATCAAATTTGAGCTCTGCTATGCGCAATACTTGTCACTTTAAATTACATCTACATTTCTCTTTCTCTGTTGAACTTACCTTTCTTGTTCTTGGTTCTAACAAGATTAAAAGATGTGGAGAGATGGCACGCAAATTGAATTTTTTCAAGGAACAAATGTTGAAGGCTGGGTTGCCAAGCAAAAGCTCCATTTCACAAGTTGATATCAATATAGATGACCTTGAGGTATCCTACAAGTTTATTACTACCTAAAATGGTTTCTTGTGCTTCATGTCTTGACCGTTTTTCTTTTTTATCACATTGAAGGTCAAACTTGGTGAGCTTGAGGCAGAACTGATTGAGATAAATGCTAATAGTGAGAAGCTACAGCGTTCCTACAATGAACTTGTGGAGTATAAGCTTGTTCTACAGAAGGTAATCCTTTTGAACTTTAACCTAGAAAAGTTAGTCATTTCCCGTCAAATCATGTGATTCGAGAAAATAGTCGCATGCTAGCTTCTTTCCGTATATTATTCATGGTCATAATGTTGGAATCTTTGGGATTAGAGAAATGCTGTGATAAGCAAATTTGTCAGTTTTCCATTCAACCTATGAGTTAGAAAGTTGATGAATTTCCTTTTGTTAGGCTGGTGACTTTTTCGGTGCAGCGCAAAGCAGTGCCATAGAGCAGCAAAGAGAGTTTGAATCAAGACGAGTTGGTGGAGATTCAATAGAAGTTCCATTGTTGTTGGAACAAGTACAATTTTGACCTTTTCTTTTCATGTTTAAGCGATCTTCAATTTTTACATAGTTTAATTCCATTCCCCTTGTGATGAAGGAATCATCTGTGGATCAGTCGAAGCCGGTTAATTTGGGATTTCTTTCTGGTCTTGTTCCTCGGGGAAAATCTATGGCATTTGAGAGGATACTTTTTCGTGCTACCAGGGGTAATGTGTTTCTGAAGCAGGCTGTAGTTGAGGATCCTGTTCCAGATCCTATCTCTGGAGAGAAGGTAGTAAATACAGTGTAATTTTTTGTATTGTAACGATTGTGCTTACTTTTTCATGCATTTGCGACCTCTTAGTAGCACGAGCATTAGATGTCCAGAACTTGATTAGTTGGGACAATTTCATTGTTGGTTTCTATGATCCCCCTCCCCTCTCATGAATTGTTATATATACTTTTTAAATACGATCTTAATTCATGATATTTATACTCAAAATAATTTCTATTCGTGATGTTTATTGGTGCATAAAACTTGATTTGTGATCGTGCATCAACTTTTGTTATATCTTAATCTTTTTGTCCAATGTCGACTACAGGTTGAGAAAAACGTGTTTGTTGTTTTCTATTCTGGAGAAAGAGCAAAGAATAAGATTCTAAAAATATGTGAGGCATTTGGAGCAAATCGATACCCTTTTACTGAGGACTTGGGAAAACAATCCCAAATGATTGCCGAGGTATTGAATCTATTCCTGCTTGAATTGAATTTGATCTCCTAGGTGTCTCTTGCCTATGAATTTAAAGTTATTCTTGTTTTCTACAAAGCTTGGCTTTTCTTATTATTTGCTCGATATGGGTTTTCTGTTGCCTGCGGTTTGTGTTGATTTAGCAGATCAAAATATTTCTTACGTCGGAGTTTACTTGGGGAGTCTTTTTTGTTCGTGTCTAGTAGGTTATCCATGTATGTTTGGTTGTTTCTATTAAATTTTTTAATCATGAAGCCTCTTCGGTTTCCAAGTCGAAAAGGCGTAAGCTTAAAATATCAGTTGGAATATAGATTGTTTGTGTTATTGCATTTTTCATTATAATTATCAGTTTCCTGCTGCGTTTCTATTTCGATATTTTGCGTTCTAACTTAAAATACATAATACCATGAATATAGGTTTCTGGAAAACTGGCTGAGCTGAAGACTACCATAGATGTAGGGCTGCTGCACCGGGCTAATCTATTGCAGACTATTGGAGAACATTTTGAAAATTGGAATCTCTTGGTCTGTCATAAACTCTACTCTATTTCTGGGTTGTAATGTGGATTTCCATATTTTATGTGGTGTTCTAATTTTCTTACATTACTTTTTGAACTCGGAAGGCGAGGAAGGAAAAATCCATATACCATATCTTGAACATGCTTAGCCTTGATGTAACCAAACAATGTCTGGTCGCGGAGGGGTGGGGTCCTGTTTTTGCAACAAAACAGGTAATCTTCTGCTTAGTTGTTTGTTCTATGAGCGTCGTAAATAAAAATTGAGCCTTTTGTTACAAGAATTGAATATTACTTTTGACACCAAACTTGATATTTCAGATTCAGGAAGCACTCCAGCGAGCAGCATCTGATTCCAACTCCCAAGTTGGAGCAATTTTCCAGGTTTTATTAACTACAGAAGCACCGCCTACTTATTTTCGAACAAACAAATTCTCCACTGCTTTTCAAGAAATTGTTGATGCATATGGGTAAGTTAGTCTGATTTTCTATAAATCATTTGTCCTTCTTAGATTCCATGTTTCTTTGTGGACTTTGGTGGCAAAGCCTTTTTATAATTTTCCGTTCGGTCTTGAGCTTCCTTTTTCCATATTTCATGGTTATCATTGTTTTGAAGAATACTTGAAACATTAACTTAATATTATCTTCCCCGTCATATTCAAAAGAGGTCTCTCTCCCCGTGCTTTTCAGTAACCTGGTATTAATATTTTTAGCTAGATCATGCTCCATGTTGTAATATTCTCGTTCTCGTTCTCGTTCTCCCGAGTAGTACTTTCTAATTAGGTAGGAGGAGGTTAAGAACTTGGTCACTTTCTAATTAGGTAGGAGGAGGTTAAGAACTTTGTCAATTTCTTATTGTGTCTCTGGCAGATCTTCCTAGTTTAAATGCATCTTGGTCAACAAGTTACTGGCAGAAATATGACTGAACTTAATCTGTTATGTTATTTTAGGGTGGCAAAGTATCAAGAAGCCAATCCTGGTGTATATACCATCGTCACGTTCCCATTTCTATTTGCTGTTATGTTTGGTGATTGGGGGCATGGAATATGTCTGTTACTTGCAACACTGTATTTTATATTGCGGGAAAAGAAACTTTCCTCTCAGGTAATTTCCGAGCACTTACTACTAATTTAACCCAGAAGTTCTCCGAACTATATGATGTTATTCCCATCAATATGGGCCCGTCCTAACAGTTAGGATTCTGACCCAGATGGCAATGCTTCTATTTCTCTTCCTTAATATCTTTTCGTTGGATCTTTTTCTTCGAGAAAGCTTGTTACTTAGAGGGGATTTGGTGAAATCTAACAGTTTTTTCCTTTTCAAATTTCAGAAGCTTGGAGATATCACTGAAATGGCCTTCGGTGGACGCTATGTCATTTTAATGATGTCACTATTTTCAATATACACAGGTCTGATCTATAATGAGTTCTTCTCAGTCCCATTTGAACTGTTTGGTCGCTCAGCCTATGCATGTCGTAGTCCTGATTGCAGGTATATCAATGTAACCTTTAATGTACTCTGTCCATGTTTTTCTGTAATTCATGCTATGAGACTTGGTAATGATGGTCAGTCCTGTAATCCTCGCCATTGTAGTGATTCTACCACTGTGGGGTTGATAAAGGCGGGTTCTACGTATCCGTTTGGCTTGGATCCTGTATGGCATGGCACTCGAAGTGAGCTTCCATTTCTTAACTCTCTGAAAATGAAAATGTCTATCCTCCTTGGAGTTGCACAAATGAACCTTGGAATTATAATAAGCTATTTCAATGCTACATTTTTCAAGAACAGCATCAATATTTGGTGAGTTGTTTTGTTCCATTTTTAGTTTTCTGTCGTTCTTCCATGTTTTTACATAGTGAGATATTTCTGATTTGTATTAGGGGTGAATCATGATAGGAAGTGCTGTTGCTATATGATTAAGGAGGCGTTTCTGAATGCCCCCTCTCGAGATAAGGGCAGAGTTTTGTGGCACGCTAGCTTCTTTTTTCGTGTGGGGCTCATGACTTAGAGACATAATAGGATCTTTGGAGAGGGGGCGAGATTGTGGGAGGAGGTTGGGATGGTGTTAGGTTTAATGCTTCTTTGTGTACATCTGTTACCCGACTTCTTTTGTAATTATGAGCTTAGTTTTAATAGGTCGGATTGGAGGCCTTTCTTGTAGTTAGGTCCGGACTCCTTTTGTTGGACAAGTTTTTTGTATGTCCTTGTACTTATCATTTCTCTCAATGAAAGCTTGGTAAGAAAAAAGTTAGGATAGAATGATGAATATCATTACGGTAGGAAGGACATATTAGTTAATAGTTTGAGGATTGGTTGGTAATACAGAGGATTGTAAATAAATGGTTTGCTTTGCTTGTTTGCCAACATTGGATTGACTTGTGCGTACAATTTTCAGGTTCCAATTCCTGCCACAAATGATATTTCTGAACAGCCTTTTCGGTTATCTTTCCCTTCTCATCATCGTAAAGTGGTGCACTGGTTCGAACGCCGATCTGTACCACGTAATGATATACATGTTTCTCGGCCCCACTGAAGATCTGGCTGAAAATCAACTTTTTCCTGGGCAGAAAAATGTTCAGGTCTCCTCCTCCCACTCATACTAATGTTTCTATCAACTCTTGTATTTATTGTCCTCATATTCATCTTCTTTCCCTCCTATTTCCAGATTGTGCTGCTCTTACTGGCCCTTGTTGCTGTACCATGGATGCTGCTTCCAAAGCCTTTCCTTTTGAAGAAACAGCACGAACAGGTCTGCTTTGGATGCTCTTACAAGCCCTGGTTGTGTTTTTGTGTGTTTGGCTGGGTGGGGGATCCCTTGTTATATTTGACTAGGTTCTAACAATCGTGTTTCCTTCAGAGGTTCCAAGGTCAGTCTTATGCACCTCTTCCAAGTGGTGATGATTCCCTTGAGTTGGATTCGCATCACGATTCACATGGTCATGAGGAGTTTGAGTTCAGTGAGGTTTTTGTGCATCAACTTATACACACCATTGAATTTGTGCTTGGAGCAGTGTCAAATACAGCTTCCTATCTTCGTCTATGGGCTTTAAGGTAAATAAATCAAGTGGTTTTCATTTTCAGTTTTTTGGTTGTGTATTTATTGCCACTCTACCGGTTGTTTGTTTTTGTTTTATTTTTATTTTTTTGATTATAAGAACCACTCGTTATCGATTATAGAGTTCACTATTTGGAAAGGTAAATTCAAATGGTACCTCTTTTTTCCATTTTCTCTGTCACATTGCCACTAAGCTCACTGCTAGCTGATATTGTCCTCTTTGGCTTTCTCTTCTGGGCTTCCCCTCAAGATTTTAAAATGCGTCTACTAGGGAGAGGTTTCCACACCCTTATAAGAAATGTTTCGTTCCCCTCCCAACCAAAGTGGGATCTCACAATCCACCACCCTTCGAGTCCTAGAGTCCTCGCTGACACACTATCCGGTATCTAGCTCTAAGCCCACTGCTAGCAGATATTGTACTCTTTTGGCTTTCCTTCTGGGCTTCCCCTCAAGGTTTTAAAATGCGTTTACTAGGGAAAGGTTTCCACACCATTTTAAGAAATATTTTGTTCTCCTCTCCAACTAACGTGGGATCTCACATCTCATGTACATGTGAATGAAATATAATGTTCAGAACTTGAAATTATGAACTTCTAAGTTCACTTCGGTTAGAACTTAGAACCCCAATAAATGCCATATGGAGTTAAAAGACTCCAATGTTCCCTTCAAAAAAAAATCTTCGTTTGTTATGTATGAACATCGCGGAGTGCTAGTAATAACTAATTGTCTTCAGTGACCTGTTCTCTTTTAAGGTTTGGTATTTTTATTTATTTGTTAATTATTTTCTTTTTTTGTTATCTAGTCTTGCGCACTCAGAGTTGTCAAGCGTGTTTTACGACAAGGTTCTCGTTCTATCTGCGGGGTACGTAACTTTTCTTCATATACCTTCTTTGCCCTTAATTTTTTTTTTTTCTTTCTGAATTATAGACTAGGAGATGTAGAGAACTGGACCTATTGATGCACCTAAATGGTAGGCCGCATTATACAGCTGTTGTGCTTTTAGAGCATTCTATATAATCATCTAAGCTGGTGGTAGTGAATGGTAATTACCAATTGTTGCATTATCTGGGAACTTTGGTGTGAGAAAAACTATAGAATCTTTAGGGCGAAAGAGAACTTTTGTTAGATTCTATGTTTTTCATTGGAGATCAGAAGCTGTCTTTTCGTAGTTACTCGTTAAGTCTTATTTTACTCGATTGGAGCTCCTTTTTGGAGCTTGTGGTAGCTTCCACTTTTTTTTGTTACTTCCTTCTTTTTTGTAACAATTCAAGCCCACCACTAGCAGATATTGTCTTTCTTGGACTTTTCCTTTCAGGCTTCCCCTCAAGGTTTTTAAAACGTGTCAGCTAGGGAGAGGTTTCCACACCCTTATAAATAATGTTTCGTTCTCCTCCCCTACCGATGTGGGATCTCACATTTTTTTTATGAAAGCTCTATTTTGCATTAAAAAAATTACCAATGGTTATAACATAACATTAACAAAACATTTTATTTCCTCTTAGGTTCAACAACATTGTAATCTTAATAGTAGGCATCATTGTTTTCATTTTCGCTACCGTTGGTGTGTTGCTGTTGATGGAGACTTTAAGTGCTTTCCTTCACGCACTGCGTCTTCATTGGGTCGAGTTCCAAAACAAGTTCTACGAGGGAGACGGCTACAAATTCCTTCCTTTCTCATTTGCATTGCTAGATGAAGATGATGAATAATAATCTTCAGTTTCAACATGAAGCCCATGAGATAAAAGCTCTGTTTTGATTTGGTTTGGTTTGTGCACAGAAGTGGTTTGTATTGATTCTTTAATTTAAATATGGTTAAGGTAATTGGCACTGCCATTGCCCTTGTTGGAGTGCCTGAGCCTGAGGTTTTGGGCATTAGCACTACTTGTTCCTTTTTAATGGAAAATAAACTGGGTTCTTAGACGGGCCCCAGTGCCTTTATAAGTGGTATCACCGACGAGATAGCGTAATAAACAAGGTTATTGAGTCAGTTTCCCTATGTTTATAGGCATTTATGCCTGCAAACATTTATGAAATCAAATGAAGAGGATCGAACAATTTCTTTGCACTCTTTCTAATTTGATGCATTTGGTTGATCGTATCCTTTTCTATTTCATCCTTATGAATTCTATACTCGAAATTGCGATTAGATCTATTTATCAATCGGTTCCCTTCGTTTTTTTATGTACCTATAGGTATACATATAATTCTTCTCAATTTCATTAGGGACTAATAAATATTTCATTTTTTATTCATCCTGAGAGTTGGAATCCTATATTCCACAATTATTTTTATCCAATCAGTAGTAATCAATAGAAAGGGTAGTTATTTCATTTTCGATTCATCCCCGAGAGTTGGAATACTATCTTCCACAATTATTTTTGATCCAATCAGTAGTAATCAAATAGAAGGGGCAGTTATGTATCAATTTGAATCTCTTCCGTTTCATTTAAAATGTGATAGTATAAGAAGGGAATGTACTTGAACCAGATAATTCTGTTTTCTTGGCATATTTTATGGAACAGGAGAACAATAATGAATCCAATAAAAAAAAGAGAAACAAAAGGAGCGAGCTAAAGGCTTAGAATTCACACATTTGAGTCAATTACAGGGTTAAGCGAATTCCAATTTACTGACCTGCTGCTGCAATTGGGGTATGAACAGCTGCAACAGTTGAGACCAAGGAATCAACTCCACAAATATTCCTTCCTCTGCAGATCCTGTAGTATCCATTTTCTCCCCATGAGTTTTTGATGATCCAATAGACCTTGTCTCTCATTCTGAAGCTGGTGATCCGGGCTGTTTTCCTCTCGACGATGAAGCTTATCCCCTCTCATTGGCCGACCTTGACTCCTGTGATTTTGGGAGCATAGCCAGCTGAGCCATAACCCACCAGCAAAACTCCATGATCCAACAGCTTTGAACATATGAATGGACAAGATACTCCACCTATATATGACTGCATGAACACAGCATTGATAGCAACTGCATTGAGGTATATAAAAAAAAAACCAGAATTTAGCTGCTGATTCTAGTTAGATCCATATTGGATGTTCTTAAGGACATATAGAATCTGTATCAGAGTAATGAAAGTTATATGATTTGATGGGGTATTTTACTTGCAAGTGAGCCATTTTTCACCAGATTTGCAGCAATTTGATCCTCATCAAGTGAAATAACGCTGAAATTGGCAACTGATGCAGCGATCTTGGACCTGTCAAACTTGCAGGCTTCACGATTGCAACCAGCTTTTAATGTGTATTCAAATGCACTGTTCATCAAGCCACCATTGCAACCAGAGTCACAGGAACCAGCTTCCTCTGGATCACACTGCCATGTGCAGAAGATATATGCAGAATTTATAAAATGCAAGTTCAAAGGTTTCAGATTAGTATCACTAAAGAGGAAACAGAATTATGGCATGGATTCTCCTTCAACCATAGCCTAATGGTTCATATCATCTTCCCATACATCTTTTAATCATTCAAAATTAATTTAGTGTTTGATTTTACACCTTTAAATGCAAGTTGAATACAATTCAAACTGATTTTAGCTTGTGTTACAAACATGCCCTCGTTACACCTATGAATAATAGCTTCTGATTTTGCACAAATGACATAAATTTTGTGAGAAAAAAGATTAGCAGCCATCATCATCAAAACAAGAATAACAAACAAACCAAGCAATCACCAGAATATTCATAGCTAGTGATTGAAAAAATTAACAGTAACCCAAGACAACAATCAATGAAGCTGGGAGAAAATTCAAAGGAAACATCATATGAGATCCCACGTTGGTTGGGTAGGAGAACGAATCATTCTTTATAAGAGTGTGGAAACTTCTCTCTAGCATACGCGTTTTAAAAACCTTGAGGGGAAGTACGAAAGGGAAAACTTAAAGAAAACAATGTATGCTAGCTGTGGGCTTGAGCCGTTACAGATTAAGATTCCCGACATCCACAAGAAATGATTCAAATAAAGTTATGACATAGCTATCAAGATCAATTTATACGTGAGAGTGAGAAGAACAGAGAAATTACAAAGCTATTTAAAATAGAGAAGGAAGCGAACCTCGTGATCACAATCTACCAGCTGCTGTTCGCTTAAGCTAACAAGTTCCCCTGTCGCAAGGAAGTTAGCACCATCAAGAGCACCGGTTGTACTGAAACTCCACAGGATCCGCAAGATCCCTGATCGAATATAGATGTTCAAAGCTGGTTTTAAACTTTTAAACAACCCCAAATGGTAAGATAGCAGATAGTTACAAAGAAATTGCTTTAGAATACAATCAGCTTCTTGTAAAATATTTATATATGCTGTAAGAACTATGGATGAAGACACAAGTATAAGTGCATTTCAGATTAACAATTGTCCTTCAAACTTCCACAGATTAAAATTCGTGTAAAAACAGAAATCAAAGGTAACCAAATGGAATAGGCGTATATCCTCCAGAAAGAAAGCATAAGAACAAGAATCAAAACACGCCTAGAACTTGAAAATTCGCCATTAAACAGGAGATTTGAGATATAGTACGGTACCTGATTTTTTACAGCAGTTACAGCACCACGTTCTCTCCAATCAAAATGAATCGGAAGATTCTCCGTAAGAAGAATCGAAGCCGTATTGGTATCAACAGGAAGCCTGAGACGGTTTCTTCCGAGCCCTAGAAATGCCTCCCTAAACTCGGAAAGAGTCAAATCGGAGAACTGAGTGACGCCATGAATGGCGGACGGATCAAATGACTGATGGCGCAGCGCCTGTCGCATATTAGCCTTGAAGATCTTGAACCTAAGATCGTGCTCTTCCTCGGTGGCATATGATTTCCCGAACCTTCACATGAAGAGCGAAAAATGATGTTCCGATCCGAGAGGGTGACGCTTGAAATCTCCATCGTCGACAAATTGACGAATCAGCGTATCGCCGTCGCATTCGACGGAGTGCGGTGAGGCCAAAGACTCCGATGAGAAGGCGGCGGCGGTGGTGGCGGCGATCACGGCGAACAAAAAGAAACTCCGAACCATGTGATTCTAGCGGTCCTTTTAAAGGATAATTTTCCAAACACGGTCTTGTACGGTCAGTTATTTTCGACTGCGATTTATGACCATAGATTCAGAAGATCCCGTGGGTCCCACTAAAATTCAACGGTGTGGATTGGTTAACGTCAGCGGTATCCAATTTCCCGCCATTTTCAGTTAGTTCGTTAATATATGTGGGGACGGATTCCCCTGAATTTAGGGATAACTTTTTTTATTTGATTTAAATCTAATTTTTGGTTACAATTATTTAATTTTTCCATTTTCTAATTCTCTTAAAATTATTTTTATTTTATTTATTGAAATCTTCCGTGAGCTAGCTCAACAATGATTAACATGTACTTTTCTTTTCTTAAGGTCAGATGTTCAAATTTCGATATTCTAATTGTTATACTAAAAAAAATAATAATAAGTTGAAGAGTAGCACTGTAGAGACGTAAACTAACTCTAGTCCAGACAAACATTTCGTTGGATAAGTTCATTAACCCAACCTAGTATTTGCTTAATTCACCCGGAATTACACGAGCCTCTAATTATTTATCTGATAAATTGATAAATCAAACATTCTCGACCCACCAAGAAAAACTTCAAATTTCTCGATCACAATCAACTAAAACTAAAATTCCAAAAAAAAAAAAAAAAAAAGTTATGCATACAATAAATTGGCATTATTGTGATAATTTGAAGTTAATCTTTGGTTTATATGACCACCCAATTTCAACAAACAAAACCCAATAAATTCATGGTTAAGCTTAAGGAGTAACTTAGCATTCTAAACCAAATTTTTCTTCAATAACCCAACAACAACACCAAGTTAATCAAAGAAAACCCAACACACAACAACCCCACATGAAGTTTTGCAGGAAATGAAACAAAGGATTTGGTTTGGTACGGTTCGGTTTGGTTCGGTTCAGTTCATTGTAATCAAAGAACTTCCATACATTTCAAACCAGTCTCTCTCTACCTGCAATGAATGTCAACACTCTAGAGCTAGCTAGTAGTATATGCACAATCCTACATCTATATGCACTTGTTCCAACTCATTAGAAAGTTAGATGCTCTTCTCGTTGGTTCTTAACGACTCTAAGTCACCGTATTTTGTATATTTACACTATCGTCACCTCCGGCGTCGTTTTGTATCCACCTGAAATAACGTTAAAACATATATTCATCATGACAACCATATTCCCATAGCTAGAAAGTAATAGCCACACTTAGAATTATTGCTCTAAATACTCATGAACGAAACTAACTAAAACAAAATGAACGATTGAACCACATTATCTAACTTCTACACCGCTAGTAACACTTCCATGTGTTAATAGGTCTCCAAGTTAGTTATGTAAGTGTTCGAGCTAGCGTGTGACATTTTTGAACTATTTTCACGAGACAACTGTTAGACCATAACACATTGATTGTTAACGAAACATTAAAGGATATCAAACCTTAAGTAGGTGGTATCCACTTTTTGCCATTTTATTATCTACATTACCTTTATTGTTAGCTTCTAGTCAAGCAATATGACTTCTTCAAGGAGAAATACTGCCCATTCTATCACCCAAACAAGGAGAAATACCTAAGATAAGAATGAAATTCAACCAACAACCAAAACAGTATGTGCATGACACGACTGTCACATGCTACGTTAAGGATCTATGAAACGGGGGATAGTTTAAAATATCACAACGTGGAATTAGATTATAAAGTTTGACCCCGAATTTCGAAACAGTGACATTTAACAAAGAGCATTTATTTTCAGCAGGTTCAGAAATACCTTCGTCTCTGCAAATTTAGATGTAGACTGTGAACTCGGCAGCTTTTGATCCTCTGAAGAACAGCTTTCACAGAAGAAGTGGTCAAGTTTTTTAGCTTCTTCTGCAGTCATTTCTATACAAGCGGGATGAAACCTAAATCAAGAATATCATCCGCTTTAAGATACAGATTTTATGATATAAAGCCATACATTACGCAAATGATTCACAAAATATCTTAGCAGAATCGATGTAGAAACGTCAAAGGTAAGTAAAACGAAAGCAGATTTAATACTCGAAATCATTTCCTGAAAAATAATTCTATAATTTTATTGTTCTATTTCCTCGTTAATATATGCCATCTGGATCAATTTCTTACATTATGCTAATGACACAGTCCAACAATCTATAGGAAGGCTTCGCCCACTCAAGACCAGCTCTAAAAGACGGGTTTTATCTTATTCTATTTTTTTCTTTTTCTGAGTTCAACCTGTAAGAGTGGAAGATTTAGATTTTTTGATCGAGAATATAATGTCTTAACCAACAAAACTATGTTCAGCTTAGCCTAGAAGACGAGTTTTTTTTTTTTGGTTGTTAGATATTGCACCCTAGAGTTGGACTTGAACCCGTAAATGATATGAATGGTATGAAATTATAAAGAGGGAAAACTAAGACCCAAACCATGGAAGATCACAAAAAACACTCCAATTATTGTGAACTTCAACTAAACTATAGCAATTGAACTAAAAGTATACTTCACACCGTTTGGTAGCTGATGCAAAACGTTGTAAAAGAACTTGTCTATATGGTTTTCCTTGCCATTAAAATCCCATTGTTCCTTTCCAACCAAAGATTAGATTCATAAAATAGATCTAGAGAGCTGAAGCCACATGATTTCTTTTTCCCTTGTTTAAGGGGTTGCCAATGAGAGATGACTACAAAAAACCAAATATAGATTATTCCGAAACCGAGAAACTTGGAGGATGCCTCCAATAAAAGAGACTTATAAATAAGAAAAAGAAAAAGAATTACATCCAACAGCAGCCCACAAACCCTCTCAAATGGGGTTACAGAAAGAAATACTAATCTTAAGAAAAGAAGCAATGTGGTGTAATTACAAACAGGTTTACGTAAAGTCCTCCAAATGAAGATTCTAATAAGAAAAGATTTGTATGAAACTTTAAAAACTTGAATTTCAGATATCCTTTTATGATATAAATTAGCTCATAAAGCTTATTGTTCGAGTTGAAACATATCATATCAGAGTGCATCCAGCATTTTCGAAACATTGCATTTGGAACCATACTATTCGATTAGCTAATCGCCTATTGTTTTTCGGAACTCTATTTTACAATCTTTACTCCATCACTAATATAAAAAAGCTGAAAGTACCTACAAATCAAGATGGGACACTTCAAATTTATGATTTGAAAGATAGAGAGCTCATTATTATACTACTGGCTAAATTTCATGAACTTACTTTACTGTGATTATTTTCCTATTCCGTATGCCCTGAATATAGAACACGGGCACGCCACTATGAACAACAAATACCTTTACAAGCATGTGTTAAGGCTGCAAATGAAATCAATAGCATCATAAACAGTCAGCTTACCAATCAGTGCAGCTCTCGCACTGAACCATTAGGTCGTCGGGATTGTACGGCATCTCACATTTGCAATACCTGCAACAAAAAATCAGCTGAAATTTTGAACCAGGAGAATCAGGTAAAGCTATGCGCGAAAAGAAGATTCATGAGCTTAAATGGCTAACGTGAGATATGAACATATGTTTATAATACAGTAAAAAGAATGGAATCCTGAAAGAAAATCGATCTTTAAGTAAAGAGTGACATGCCTACAATGAAAAATGGCAATAAGAACATCAGTTCAGAGAGTTATGAACAGAAAACCTGAAGAAACCAATTTCTTCCCATGTGAAATCAGGTCAGAATGATCACATCTCAGGAGTACTTAATGCCAAACACATCAATAGAATATGCAATACAATACAAATTCTAGAAGAACTCACACAGCCACTCGATCCGGATTGAAAGCTCCAGTAGTGGAATTATAGTCGAAGCGGCAAAAATAATCTTCATTTCCGACGGCATCAAGCTTGGTATAACTCTTAAATGTATGAACCGTACACTTCCCCTCGATGGTGTCGGCACTTTGAACGTCGTAATGGTCGGAGAGAAACAACTCCTTCGACCCATGAAACTGTCTCCGACCGCCAATTGATTCCTCCGGCCGGTAATACCAGCGAATATGGACCTTCACATTGGCCCCACGAGAATCAGCCTCAATCTTCTCAATCTTTGCGACATACGACGGCTTCGAGGGTTCGGGGGGCCTCATGAGCACGCAATCGCCGGCTAAGAACAAAAATCCGAAAAATTCCGCAAGATCAGAAACAAACGCGAAAACGGAAACATCTGAAAGATTCCAATAAAAAAGAAGATGACGAAGAAGAGAGAGTGGATTTTTTTACCTTTGATGGTTTTGTTGATGCGTTTGACAGTGTAAGAATCTAGGGTTTGCCTCGGAGCCTTGGGTTTGGCCATCAAAAGCGAGCCCTGGAATTAGAAGAGAAGAAGCAAAATCGAGAGAAGTTTCATAGAAGCTAATGAAAGGAAGAAGTAACCGGATGATCATAAAGAATTAATTTCGCCGGAAATCTAGTCGCCGGAGTTTACCTGTAATGTCGTCGGTGAAAAGGGAAGTGGCCGGCGGAAGAGTGGATTTGGTTGTCACGTGGCAGCATATGCCAAAGCCAAAAATAGTTCGCGACGGCGGAGAAAATGAGGCCAGATTTTGTAACAGTATTTTCTTTTTTCGAAATTATAAATTTATTCCCTAAATTTTAATTTTATTTATTTATTTAATTATTAACTTATAAAATCACAAATTTCACATTTAATAAATTAATTAGCCTTTAAAATTTTAAATTAACAATTAAATACAAAATTGAAAAAAAAATATAGGCACAATTTTTTAATTTAAGAACTCATTGTAATTAAAATATATTTTACAATTCTAATAAGTTTTATTTGAATATATTTACACATTCACTAAATTGTAGATTAAATTACCAAGCTTTTATCAAAATTTTCAATTTTCAATTTTTTAGTTTTTTTATTTTTAAAAATTTTCAACATTTGAATTATTAAACGAAGTTTTTTTTTTTTTTTTTAATGGATTTAAAAATATGTGTAATGTAATTAAATAATATTTATGAGCTTAATTTTTTAAAATAAATAAATAGTTATCAAATGAATTCTAAATTTTCGAGATTTCACCTAGGTAAATAAGGAACAAGATGAATACAAAGGTTAAACGAGCATCCCACACCCAAAAGGTGCCCCACATTCGCGGAGCGAAGAAAGCGGGCTTTGCCCCAGCTACCGCTATCTTTAGGGTCTACTGTTACTAAAACTATTTGTTCAAGGTAAACGAACTTTTAATTGTAATATATTTTTTTTAATTTGACATTTAAAAAAAATATATTGTGTATATAATTAAAATTTTAGACACAAAATTCAATTTAATAGAAAAAATATATATATATTCCTTAAAAAATGTTGATTTAAATTTATTAGACACAAATTTAATTTATTAAATACAAAATTAAGAATGGTTCTCAAATAAATTATTACGATACAAAAATAATAAATTGAGACTAACATTGTTAAACATTTTATAACAAATTTTTTTTTCGAGATGGTAAAATTGCAGATTAGTCCTTTAAGAATTTAAAATTTGTATCTATTTAATCCCAAAACTTTATAAAATTACACAATGAGTCCTTGATGTTCGATATCTTTAAAATTCTCGAAACACAAAATTTAGATTTTAAATAAGATAATTTAAATTTCTCACTAAATGATTAATCAATGTTTTTTTAAAAAATCCAATACAAAATATGGAAGTAATTAATACTATATGTTACACTTCCTAAGCGATTAAGCTTTATCCATACATATTTCATAGCAATAGAAAACAAACAAGAAGTGTGTGTGACATCAAATGATCAAAGGAACAATCCTTAGCCATCCTGCAAAATTTTCTAACCTGTTTATGATTGGAACCATCTTCTAACCTGTTTAGAGCCTTTCTTTTCACCATCAGCTGGATCCGAACTCTTCTGCGAGAACTTGGATCGATATTGTTCGATAAGTTTATCGAGCTTATCAACGGCGTCCTGTCCTACTGGTAACTTGTTTTTCTTTGCCCTCTTCCTCTGCTGCTGGTCTACCTGATGTTTTGCCTTCTTTTTGTGTTGTACATCTGCTTCCTGGGAAGCTTTTATTTTCACAGTATCCATGGGTGCCGATCTCTTGCTCGATTTTTCAGGCATTGATCTTCGTCCTTCTGGTTTTTGTTTCTGTGACTCGTTTGTATTGTTACCACTTTCTGGACGCGTTTTCCTCTTTTTTCTGTCTCTACTTTCTTCCATCGCCATATCATTGGATACATGATTGCCATTTTTGTTTTCGTTGCGATTTTTCTCCTTCACTGGACGATTATCGCCTGTTGCTTTCCTTTTTCTGGAGTTCGTCTTGTTTGAATGGATATCCCCAGCATTTGTATCGGCATTACGATGCAGTGATTTCGGAACGTTGGCAGTATTGTCCTGATACGAAGCTTGTAACTTCGCTTTCCGTAGCTTCAACATCTGAACATTGTCTACAGCGAATTCTACGATCGGGCGATTCACAGGGCCAAAAGTTTCTACAAGAAACCAGATATTTATTTTAGAATAGGATAAGGTGCAAACTATGCTACTGCTCCTGTTAAAACCACAAGGTAGGTTCCAGCGTTCGAAGAACCATTATTTTTTTTTCAAGGGCTGCCTCGGCACACTAATTTTAGAGGCGTCGAGAATTAAGGATTATCAAATGAGAAAAATTATTACCTGGATTGTTGTTGAGAACTCGCAGGGCTACAAGGGCGTGCTGATGCTCAGAAAACTCGACGAAAGCAACTCCACAAGAGTAGTTTTTTGTTAGTACCTTTCCTTTCTTCACATCCTTCAAGAATTTAATCTGCAAAATAAGATTAAAAGTTAGGGAAAAAATATCGATAACATCGAATGGATTTCCTACATTTCTGGAAAGGTCAAACCTGGCGAATCACAGGTTTTTGCTTTGTAGCTCGCAAGGTAACAGCTTCGATGCAAAGTTTTTGAAGTTCCTTTTCTTTCATTGATTTTGGTAAATTGTGTATAACGAGCCTAGTTCTTGAAACATGAAAATTCGGAGATTGAAGCTTAGTCATTCTTTTCTTTTCTAGCCTGCACATATGATGGGCGAAAGTGTTATTCGGTTAGCCATAAAATAAAAACGTTACGATTTTGGGCTTTCTAAAGGGAAAAGGAAAAAATATTTATACTTCTAAAAATAATCTAACATAAATATTAAGTACAATGTATTCACATTAGAAATTAACACTGAAGTAATAAACATGTTATAAGCCCATGTAATGCTAACAGTTCTAGTGTTGTTTCTATTATGAGTCCAATTCCTTGTGGCATAAGGTCCTAATATGGGCTGCTCCCCTTTGAATGAATAGCACGGGGGAAGGTTGGACGGAAAGGTATTGCTGAGGGGCTTCCTTTCTTTCCTCTTTAAGTTCATTGTTTAGTGGTTGATGGGAATGATACTTTTTCTAGGAGGATATGTGATTGAGAGATAGACCCCTCTACTCCCTATTTCCTCGTTTGCACAATTAATCTTCAGTGAGGAACGATTCAGTGGTTGTTGTTTTGCTTCATTCTTTGACCTCTTGTTCGACCATTTCGAAATTTTGTACTCTTTGTTCGATGGGAAAGGATGGTTATTGTGGCCCCCCCTTTCTTTGATTGGAGAGTATTGTTATATTCCAAAGAGAAAGGATGTTCAAATCTGGAGTCCTATCCTTCCAAACGTCTTTTTGTAAATCATTCATCCTTTGTTTCGTCAATCCCTCTCCCTCGACTGGATTTGTCTTGGCCTCATCATGAAAGGTGAAAACTCCAACGAAGGTTAAGTTTGTTATGTGGCAAATTCTCTATCAAAGAGCTAAACACCTTGGATCAGGTTTCGAGAAAGGTACCCAACTTGATTGGACCATTGTGTAACATTCTTTGTAGGTGATCAGTTGAGGACCTTGATCATAGCCTTTGGAGTTATTTCTTTAAGAGGTTTAGCTTAATGCTTGTCTAGACATAGGGGTTGTAGAGAGATGATTGAGAAGTTCCTTCTCTACATGGCAAGTCCGGGGGAGTATGCTATCCATGGGATCTTTCAGGATAGAGGAACAACATAACTTTTAGAGGGCTTGAGAGACATCTTTGAGTGATGTTTGAGGCCTTATTAGATTCGCTCTGTGGTTTATAATGGTGAAGTCCTTTTATAGTTACCCTTAAGGACTTGTTTTCTTGATTGGAGGACTTCTCTTTTAGTTTGCATCCTTCCTTTGAGGCTCTACTTTAGTAGATCCTTGTACTCTTTATTTTTCTTTCTCAATAAAATTTAAGATACAACTAAAAGATAGACGACCGTCTGTCACCATAGAAGCTAATACAGAAACAACAATACAGCAATTGATATACACGAAGATATGTACCTTTGACGTTTCATCATATCACTAGCAGAAACACCCTCAGCAGCTGGAGTTCCCTCGAGAATAATACCTTCCTGTAAAATGTTCGAGTCCATGGTATTGAAGAGAAAAAAGATCCGACCATGATACAAAATAAAGAAAACAAAAGCTGGAAATTTTTGGCTGTAGAGAAAAGGACAATTTTATAAGCATTGAAGGAAAAAAGACCTGTGCAAGGTTAAGATTTCGGTGGTCAACGTTGTCATTTTTTGACTTCTCCAATTCCTTTTCATTAGCTGATTTCTTATCTAGAGCATTCAATACTTTCAATTGCCTGCCTTTCAGAAATATTCCGACACCAGATGCAACATTCGCAGATGAAACAGCAGCAGTAGCAGCATCAGCCGTTTTAAACTTGAGAAAACCAGTGCCTCTAGGTCGTCTGCGCCAAGGAAGGAGTCAACAAAGACTACAGAGGATCGAGTTATTAAAAAAATATATCAGGAAATATAAATCATACTTTGTAACTTGATGAAGGACGGGTACGAAGGATAGTACTTCACCGAATCCAGAAAACCGCTGTTTCACTTCTTCATTATTAATATCAAATGGAAGATTGCCTATATAAACTGTTCTCTTCAAATCCTCTTCATCTACTGGCTTAAGAATAGATGTTTTGCCTTCACTTAACTTTTCGGGCCCATTTGATACTTTATCAGACATATCAGATGACTTCTTTGATGAATCAAGAACTGGCTCCTTGTTCACTTTAGATGGTGGGTTACCATCAATGAGAGAAGGAAGAGCTTCTTTAGCCGAAGATGCAATTAGATTTTCAAGTATTTTTCTTGAAATTTCTGCTTCTCCTTCAAAATCAATCTCCGAGGAAATATCTTCTTTCTCCGAGTCCTCTGAAGAACCTTCATCTTCGTCGGAGCGCTGAGATTTGTTATGAACAGCAGCATTTTCAACTTCCAAATCATCACTACTAATGCTACCTTCTCTGTCTTTTTCAGTCTCTTCCCCTGAAAACAAGATCTTGTGTTTTATGAAGAGTAGAAACGGATTTCTTTTTTCTAACAAAGCTCATGCGTTACAGTCAACAGTTAGTACTACAAGAACAAATATTTTACAGGACCATAAGAATTCAAATAGTTAGAGAACAGTGTTAAGAAGACTTAAAAGCCATCGAAGATACCTTTTACCCACACCAAAATATTTTCCCACTATAATATCTTCCCCCTACCAATATGGATAGGGATGAAAGGCACAAAGAGAGAGTGTCTAATCGAAAATTTTCTGAAGGGTACATAGGTTATTCATAACAAAGCAAGGATGAGCCCACTGAGATTATGGTATGCCATTATTAAATTCTTCTAAAGAAATGCAATTAGTGAAATGCCCACCACCCGAGGAAAATTGGCATTGTCCTTCCATCGGAGTTTCCTCGTGCCTAGTAGTGCCCGAAACCCACATTACCTATAACCCATAACTCATACAACATGAAATGTTGACACACAAATCCAACTGGCAGATGATTTTACATCCACATTCTTTCAATTTCCTTTCATTAATGACCTGTTTTTGTTTCCTTTTCTAACAATTAAGAACCAATAGAATTTTTAAAGGGATTGAGAGGTCTTGGGGAGGTGCGGTCCCTTGCTAGATACACACTTCTCTTTGCACCTCTGTGTATAAAGCTTTTTGTAATTATCCTTCAAGTATTATTTTATATCTATCTTTTTATTGGAGTCCCTTATTAGTTTAGTTGGGCACCTTTCGGAATTGGTTTTTCTTGTATTCCCGTGTACTCTTTCTATTTGATCTTAATGGAAGCTTGGTTTCTCACAAAAACAATTAAAAATTAAAAATAATAACCAAACTGATAGACAGCCACAATGCATTCCATAAACTTAAAACCAGAGAGAAGAAAATGAGAAATAAATAAGGTATAGACACCAAAGATAAGATGGTACAACCAAAGAGGTGTAACAAACATGTAAAGGGTGCATAAGAAATTGGATTAGGTTAAATATACAATGACTAACCTTCATCTGAATCAACTGGAGCATTAGCACCTGAACTATATATCTTCTTCGGAATGGCCCAGTCCACAGCTATTGTCCTTTTACCAAATTTTTGACCATTGAACTTTTTAATAGCCTAAAAAAGGGAAGTGTGTCAAATGACTTGAATGTATCTCAATCATTCAAAACTCTTTAAATGAGGCAATATAAAAAAAAAAATATATAAAAAAAAAATAAAAAAAAAATTTAAAACATACATTTTCAGCATCCTGCTTGCATGTAAATTTGACAAACGCAAAACCCTTCGATAATCTGAAAAATAAAACCAGGTGGCTGTTAATAGTGCACACAAAAAGGTGGGCATATTCAAGTAAGAGTATTACCCTGTGTCTGAACTATGTGGCACCATCACGTCCCACACAAATCCTGCAGATGAAAAGGTATCCTTTATTTGTTTCTCTTTGGCCTGCATCAATGTGTAATAAGCTTGCTTAGTCAACCTGTCCACGTAAGAAAATATGATAATTGCTTATTGGGTAAAATGAAACCTGAAATGGAAGATTTCTGACAATAAGTTTCCATTTCTGAGTTTTGGACCCCTGCAAAGAAAATGCAGAAAGTTTTAGACTTATCCAACATAACTAAAAACAAATAAGCAACTAGTGACATCAGATTTAATTGGAACATGTCATTTTTATCAAGAAACCTAGCTTTCATAAGATAAAGGGAATTAAGAAATAGACTGAATAATAGGGCATAATTATAAAAGTCGTATTACGGCCACCCAAACAAATGCATTAATGTTGGCAAGCAGTTTAAACCTAAGAATCAAAACATTAGGGGTAAACATTTAAGGACTTTAGACACGCAAGAAACCCATTAAAAAATCATTCAGAATAGAATTTCTTACATCAAAGCATAAGATTTTGCAATAACTCAAATATATGACTTTGACAAAACTTTAAGACACTCCTATCTAAGATCTCTAACAATTTAAATCTACTAAAAGGGCTTCGACATTCTAATTGACCATGGCATTGTATTATTTTAAGGGCATATAGAACTCATTTAAAAAGGTGTGAACACTTGATAAAGATACAAAAAAAAAAAAAAAAAAAAAAAAAAAAAAAATCAGTTTACTCATGACAGCTATTTGTAAGGATCATGTGAAATCTATTCATAGGTAGCAAAGTTTAATGTATATTCATTCACCTCCCCACCCAGTTGGCGGGCCCACACAACACCTCCTTGCATCTCTTTCTGATGTAATATGGTCACAGCAGCACGTGCAGACTTAACACTAGCAAAAAGGACAGCTGAAACATCCATTTTGCATCCATCTCGTAAAAGGCCTGAAATTTCATTTCAAACTATTGATGAGATATCCTGATGAATAGAGATAATAGTTTATTAAGACCTTATAAGGAATCATTTTTACTTGCAACTTCATCGACTATCAAGATAACAAAGCCAGCACTATCATGAACTTCACAAACTAGGTAGACCCTCAAGATACATTGGTATAATAAGAAAATAAAATTTGCCATCTGTAATGAGAGTGTCAAGAAAAATGATATGATTGATCATTGGGGGAATATGCATTCTGGAAAAACTTCAGACTAAAAACAAATTCACTAAACAACATACTGCAGAGTCAATCTATAAAGTACAACAGGCAACTGAAAAAAATTTGGTCAAATATCATAGCCACACATTAATATGCAACTGGCGTCATGAATAATAACTCAAGCAAATCCAATCGACTACCTAATCATCAGAAATTAATCCAACCAATACCTATGCTCTAAACCAAGAACAGTAGCAACAGGTACAATGATGCTTTAATCCTGTTTTCCCTTTTTATGTATATAAACAAAAAACTAATAATAGATTATAACAGTTGCTCATGTACATAAAAACAAAAAAAAAATGATTCTCGTGTACCATGCTGTTCAACTTCTTTTCTGGGAAGAGGATAAACAATAGAGCATACAGCACCAACTTCTCTAGCTTGGCGGTGAACATCTTCAGCCATATCAGCATTAAGAAGACCACCGACTACAACAGTCCTTGCAATCCTTAACAACCAAAAAAAAAAAAAAGAGAAATTAATGGAAGGTAGCATGCACAAACGTGAACCCTCAAAACAATGCTCCTCACCAAAAGCCCTTGGATTGGGGCAACACAGCAACGAGTAGTAGTTCGCAGGAAGAAAAGGAAAGTGGAAGGAAAAATACAGGAAATCTTATTTTTCAAATAAACAAACAAGATGTCAAGAAAACCAACTACTTTATTATCCAAGCCATTGCTTCAGAGCTTGCATTCAAAATCCATGAAAAAAGAACAAAATATAGAAAGAATAAAAAGATGTTCATTACCTTTGCTTTCCTGAAGAACCCTCTTTATCCTCTAGATAACTAGAAAGTGGAGCCAATTTCTGAGCATTCAAATGTCTCTCTGTTACATCATTAGAAAGCAATAAGAAACAGATTGCCAGATATGTTGGGTAAAAAGTAGTAGATATTTATGAAAAATCAGTACCTTTCCTCCCCTCAGAATTTAAAGTCGTTTGTTCTTCCCTTTTAGAAACATCTCCATCCTCGTTAGTTGTTTGTTCTTCCTTTTCAGAAGTATCTCCATCCTCGTTAGTTGTTTGTTCTTCCCTTTTAGAAGTATCTCCATCCTCGTTAGTTGTTTGTTCTTCCCTTTCAGAAGTATCTCCTTCCTTGTTAGTTTTTGACTTGGATGCAGTACCTGCGTTAAGAAAATAACGGAAGAAACCTAAGGACCCCAACTCATTCTACTGAAACTGGGAAAACATGGAAGAAAGAAGGAAAGAGAAAAAATTTCAGCAGTCCTCCAACATGTGGATTTTGACACTTCCAAAATCTCATGATCAACCTTGATTTTCTTTTGACCGCCGCTGCTCAAGGGGAGCTCGATGCATTGCATGTTTAACAGTAATTTTGCGTCCTTCAATAGACAGCCCATTCTTCTGCTGAATTGCTTGATTCGCATCTTCTGCTACAGCACTGCAATCATATTCAAAGAATCCAGCGAAGTTAAGAAATCAAAGCCTTCATAGAATAACCGTGGGTAATAGAAATTTAACAAGAAGAATTAAAAAGGGATAAGAAATTAGTGTCCATTGTGACAAACATGAAGCAGTATTGATTATCGCAGGATAGACAATCAATAGCATGTGTTTGGAAAAACTTGAACCTCAGTATAAAACGGGTTCAATGTTTTTTCTTATAGAAACAGAAACCATTACATAGATTGATGAAATAAATTACAAAAGAATTATCCAATATGTGGATAGTTACGAAAAACGGCTTCAGTGTGAAAGGAGGGTAGATAAGCTGTAATTACAAATGGAGAAGATAATTTACTCCAAGATAAAGCAAGAAAATTAGTAGCTTCAACAAAAGCATAGATGCTTTGAACGCACTCCATACTTATAGACAAGCAAACCATTAATACAATCAAAACTGAAAGCACCATCAATTGCATAGAAAACGGAACAACATAAGCAAGAAAATATTAAATCTGATTTAGTATCCGAAGAACAGAGATATATATAGGCATCTAGTATATCCATATATAGGAAACAAAAGCATTTTCCATATTGACAGAAGCTCTAGCTTCCAAGTAAAAGGTAACATTTTTACAGGTAATAATAGTAGCTCATCCATTAAGTATCGATTATCAAACTAAAGTGCCTCCATAGACCCATACTATAGTCAGACAGTAAACATTGGGTTGAGTAGAACCAAGACGTTTGGACCAGTAAGTAGAGAGGAACTACAAGAACAATAACGAAAAGAATAGTGTGGCTCGGAATTTGACTTACAACTGCACGAATCCGTAACCACGATGCTCAGTTGAACCTGATGACATAGAATAAGATAAGTTTAAAACAATTGTCAATGAAAATATCCCAACATGTCATCTGAAGATATAGAAACAGTAGAACACTCCATCTATTCCACCAAATGCTCTTTCATTATATCAAGTCACCAAATCTTTAGTTATCTCAGAAATTAGACTAAATGCAACAACATAAACAAAACACCAATCCGAGATAATCCTGCATAGACGTACTTACCCTTCTGCGTAACCATGAAGCACCGCCGGACCGGTCCAACATCACTGAATGTTTCTTCAAGCTAGTTCACATAGAAAACACAGGAAAGGTCACTAACATTGCATTCAACAGCAAAACAATCAGAAAGAACACAAATCAAAACACTGCCTTTCCGCAAACCGCTTGCAAAACCAATAACTTCCGATAATAATAAAAAACTAGATTGCGTGCTTCTAAGAGTCGAGTTCAGAAACAAAAGTACAAAAAGAAATTCCTACGTTCATACTTCAGCTCAAGTTTTTCTCAGAAAACAAGCAGGCAATAGAGGAAGTACGAACCTGTGAGTTGGTGAACGAGTACGGCAAGTTCTTGACGAAAACCTTGGAAGGGCAGTGATCGCCGGCGGCGGCTCCCTTCTCGCCACCGTCCTTAAACCTCTTGTTCTTCCCCATGGCTGCTTGAAAGCTTTCCACGGACTGCAAAAAACTGCCGAATTCTCAAACCTGTTCCAGCTGAAGCGGGGGTTTTGGAATTTTGACGCCTAAACTTCGTTTGGGCCGATTTGGTGGGCTTTAAGTCATTGGGCTGGGCTGCAATGGAACCTGATAATCTTTTGGGCCATAGCCCAATTAGGTTTAACAGATCGACCATGAGCTCTCCGCCAGTAGATATTGTTCGCTTTGACCTGTATCGTCGTCAGTCTCACGGTTTTAAACACACATCTACTTTGAAGCGGGTCTAGCCCTACTCCGACTAGGGCTTTGCACCGTCCGTGAAGCTGGCAGTGATACGTAACAGGCTAAAACAGACAATATTTACTAGCGGTGGGCTTAGGCTGTTACAAATGGTACCCGAGCGAGTCACCAAACAGTATCAGGCACTAGTTGGAATTGAGTTTGACCCTCTCCTAAGTAAACGCGTTTTAAAACTATGAGATTGAAGGCGATACGTAACGGGTCAAGCGGACAATGTCTACTAGCGGTGTGCTTGGATTGTTACATCAATTTACGCTAACGATGTCACTTATATTTCTCTATTTACTGTCTCGTCGATTTCCAGTCTTATTTTGTTTATAAAAAAACTCAAAAGGGTATTTTTGGAACAATTTTCGAAGTTCAAAGCTAAAAAAACGCTACTTTTCAACGTCCTGAGGCATAATTTGAAACCTTCGTAAAATTTTACGGATATTTTATATAATTGAACAAAAAAAATTATAAATAAATATATACAACTTGATGTCAAACATATATTTCGACTCATTTTAACACGACACGCGAATAGAGTCAGCTCGAACACAGATAAACTGGTACGATATTATCATTTCGACTAAAAGATCAGAGATTCAAATTTCTCGACTTGATATAATAAAATCTAAAAGAGTGTGAATTATTCATGCAGTAAAGAACGGAATGGAACACTGAGATGAAATTCTTCGACAGTGATAAGGAGGGACGTGAATTTCTTTGCAGTCCGATTGTTTCTTCCTTTTCTTAGCTTCTGGATGCTTTGGTTTCTTCAAGTCTTCTACGCATCGAACATCAGCTATGCAAGCAAATGACCTAGATTTTCCCGAGTAGTATCGAGATAAACCTCTCCTATACTCGAACACAACATCATCATAACAATTAACCGATAAATCCATTATAGTGCCCATTTGGGTTCTGAAAACGACGAAACCCTAATTATAATATAAATACTGTTTCTACCGTTCATCTACTTTCAAAAAATGGTATCAAAATCGAAGTAGAGTTTCGAAAAACGCTAAAAAATAAATCCAACATCATTTAAAAACTAATTTTTTTTTTATACAAATTTACATATATTTCTCGAATTTGATTCAGAATTCAAATATTACCACAGAAATTACGAAAATCGAAAACCACTGAAAAAACTCGTGAAAAAACAAGCTCGGTTAAAAAAAAAAAAAACCCTAATAATTACCGAACTTGTTATTATCTTTGAAATTTGGTTAAAAATATGAACGTTCTACGTAAAGAAATCGCGAGAAAACGAACACAGGTTTCAGAAACAAAAAAATTAAAATCGAAATCGTCATCGAACAGGGCAGCCTAGAATCATCGAAACAAAACCGATCCAAGAACGGAAAAATTGACCAAAATTGCTTACTTTTGAGGAAGATTTGACCTAAGAGAACCCATTTCAAAAGCCAACATGTCGTTTCCTTTTTCTTCCATTTTTTTTCTTTTTTTTTGGAATTGTTGAGGCTAAAAAGACAATATATATTAGAATAATTACACTATTATTATAATTTTTATTTTTTTTTTTTATTTTTTTTTTAATGTCCAAAGAAAAATAAACCATTCTATTTTATGAATGGAACAGAATCAATTTCTCCCATGCATCCATTTGTTCCGTCCATTAATTTTCTGATTTAAAATTAAATTAATGATTTATTTATTCGTAAAATAAAATGGCTTCAAATATTATTCTTGTATTGACCACCAATCCAATTTTCAAAATTTGGATATTGTTTATTTAGTTCCTAAATAAAATGTTAATATAATAACTTCAAATTATTTAAATGTTTAAATTGTTAAATTAAATTCCGTAAAATAATAATAAACTTGCACTAATTTAGAGATAATTTTTTGTCGCTTAAATTTTTTAATCAAAATTAATTAAATGTTTAATTTTATTTTTTAATATAATTTATATAGGGTTATCCCTTATTACCACCGGATATTATCCATTTGACTAATTATCTTTATTACCAGATATTATCCCCTATTACCAGATATTAGCCATTTTGACCAATTACCTTTATTATCAGATATTATCCACTTCCCCCTATTACTAGATATTATCCCTTGTTACCAGATATTATCCACTTTGGTCACTTTTTACTATTACCCGATATTATCCCCTATTACCAGATATTATATTATCTCCTATTACCAGATATTATCCACTTTAACTAATTACCTTTATCCACTTTGATCAGTTACGTATCATTGACCATGTATCTTCCATATTATCCCCTATTACCAGATATTATCCACTTTGGTCACTTCCCCCTATTACCAGATATTATCTCCTATTACCAGATATTATATTATCCCCTATTACGAGATATTATCTTGGTCACTTTCCAGATATTATCCCATATTATATTATCCCTTATTACCAGATATTATCTACTTTGACCAATTACCTTTATCTACTTTGACCAGTTACGTATCACCGTTAACCTTATAATTTTAAAACTTACTTAAAATAAAAAAAAAAAAAACTAATGTTTCGTTCCCTCTACATTCTTTAAAAATATACCATTTGTTATATTCTATCCTTCCTTTTTTACGATATAATAAAAATATCGATTTACTTCAATCCACGAACTAAAATATAATCTACTTATCTATGAAATCGAATCAAAGTCTTCGAAAATACTAACAAAAAGAAAAACGAGTCTTCCAAGTACAGGAACCAAAAGCTCAGCTAAGAGTTTGAAAATGAAGTTTAGAGAATATTATGAGCGGGTTCCCCATGGTGAATTTTGTTCGTGGTGATCGGAGAGGTGGTTGTAGTTGCAGCGGTGGTCGGAGGGGAAGAAGGTTGAGACTGCTCCTCTTTGTGCTTTCCTCCTGTTAGCTTCTCTTTTATCTTTTGAGTCAGTCCTTTCTTCTTCTTCTTCCCACTTTGTCCTTCTTCCTCAGACTGGAAATGGAAATAAATTCGTAGTAAAATAGGATATTTAATTATCTAATTTATTATAACTTAAATTAGGATTAACGTTCATCGAACCATCTGTACCAAGTTGGGTACGTCAAAAAGTTCATTTTGGATAACGTAATTTTATTTTATTAATATTGTTTTAAAAATTGTAACCGTATTTCTTCTCTTAAAAATAAAAAAAGTGGACTCAGACTTTTAATTACAGGATAATCATAGGTTTATAAGTAAAAAATATATTTTCATTGGTGCGAGGCTCGTAGAGAAAAGCCCCAAAAACTTATGCTCAAAGTGGACTATATTATACCATTGTACAAAGTCGTCGTTTGTAACTTAGTATCAAAGTCATGCCCTTGATTTAGCCATGTCAATAGAATCTTCAAGTGTCGAATAAAGACCCTTTACTCGAGGACTCTAGAAAAGGTGTCGAGCCTCAATTAAGGGAGACTATTCGAAGACTCCATAGACCCCAAAGAATTAGAGAAAGAGAGAAAGACTGAGCGAGAATACGAAAGTCCAACGGCTAATTATAATTCAAAAACTTGGACTCACCGGACTAGAGCCTGAAGTGGCCGAGCCAACATGTGTACCTGAGCCACCATCTTCATGCTCCTCGACTGGCATCAGCTCCTGCTCGCCGTCGCCATTGCCACCACCTGAACTACCTTTAGCATCAGAAGCACTGCCATGGTCACCACCATCCTCACCACCACTGCCAAAGATTAGCGACCCGAGTGTCGTGCCGACCTTGGTTGCAACGCCAGAGAGCCTCACGGGGTTGCCATGTTCATCAGTCAACACAACCGGGTTGCCATGCTCGTCGGTGAGTTGGATGGGGTTGCCATACTCGTCCTGTATATCAGCCATTTTCGCCATTCTCATCCCTTCCATTTACACACTCTAAGAGGATAAGAAATAGCCTTAAAAGCAGAAGCTAGGTACCTGTCTAAGCCTAACACGTACTCTCTTTTGGGTTGCCACGTTAGACATTTATATGATAGGTGTCAGCTTCTGTGATGAAACCAATCCAAATCCAAAACATTTAACAACCATCTCTATCTTGATTGTGTTGGCATTCTAGCTAAATTGTAGGAGTGTAAACAAACTGGGGAAATAAGCTATATACACAAACTTGATACTAAGTTTACCATTCATCCCCCGACACCTCACCTCAGACTCCTTCGCCCCTGATCCTCAAGCTCATCACCTGGTACCGCTGTTCGTCCTCTGGTTTCAAGAAAAAAGAGTTTCGACCGCCTCTCGAGTAAAAACAGTCGAAGACAAGGATTCAATCTTTATTCGGTGGGACAAAAAAGGAGACTATTGACACTACGTGCTAAAAAACTTGCAATCGCAAGTAAGACAAGAACCAGAGTTTAGAGGACTGGAGTTTGAATCGACGGATCTTCAGCTCCGAGAACTCCAGGACCAGGTTGCTTCTCTTTTCAAGATGTAATTATCTCATCATCTAGATATAATAAAGAATTGTATCGACACCATACAAAATGAAATACATTGAGGAGACCTTTAGGCAATGACGATAACCGGCCTAAAGATGTCCTCATGATCGACAAAAGGGAAATGGAATAAGAACAAGGAGCGACAGGACTGAACAAAATGGAGTACCGACATAAACGTACAAGAAAATGACCTGAACTCTTGGTCAGTCAATATTTGTATATACCAATTTTTACAGAACAACGAGAATAAAGCAAAGCCTGTAAATGGGAAAGGATTGGAGTCCACTGATCGTACCTGATATTTCCTTGCTAGTTGCAGCGCAAAAAGGACAGCCACCCACGGTCAGGCAGTCTATCAGAATTCAGAACACAAGTTTGATCAATGCATACAATTATCCAAGAGAAATCATATTGATTTGTGCAAGATAAGAATGAAAATCTCCAATCTAATGCGTCATAATGCAAATTTCAATCTTTCAATCTTGTTATCTGAACTGTTTCTTCTCTTACCCTACGTTCCTATATACAGTGTTGACTCCACAACCTAAAAGCCTGTATGAATTTCATTAAAAAAAAAAAAAAAAAAAAAAAAAAAAAATTATCCAACTATCCAAACCCAGAGGATATTGTAATATCCTCTTTGTCAATTCTATCTTGCATTCTTCACTGTTTACCAGCTGCCTAGCAGAGGTGAATTGCAGAACCTGCGTTCATGAACAATTGTTGGTTAAACAAAAATCCAACAGTGTTCCACTTTCAATATATATCCTAAAAAGTAAGAAAATTAGCAGCAAACACTTCCATTGGAGGTATGTGGAAACAAGATGTGTTGAGGATGGTTGAGGATTGTTTGGAGGGAGTCCTACATTGACAAACTTAAGAAGGATCATGGATTTATAAGTAAGGAATACATCCTCATTGGTATAAGGCCTTTTGGGGAAGCCCAAAGCAAAACCATGAGCAAAACCATGAGAGCTTATGCTCAAAGTGGACAGTATCATACCATTGTAGAGAGTTGTGATTACTAACATGGTATCAAAGCAATGCCCTTAACTTAGCCATGTCAATAGAATCCTCAAATGTTGAACAAAGAGGTTGTGAGCCTCGAAAGTGTAATCAAAAGTGACTCAAGTATCGAACAAAGGATGTACTTTGTTCGAGGACTCTAGAGAAGGAGTTGAGCCTTGATTAAGGGGAGGCTGTTTGAGGGTTCCTTAGGGGAGGCTCTGTAGTGTACTTTGTTCAAGGGGAGGATTGTTGAGAGGGAGTCCTACATTGACTAATTTAGGGAATTATCATGGATCTATAAGTAAGGAATACATCCCCATTGGTATGAGGCCTTTTGGGAAAGCCCAAAGCAAAGCCATGAGAGCTTATGCTCAAAGTGGACAATATCATACCATTGTAGAGAGTCGTGATTACTAACAAGATGGCCTACAAAATGAGAAGGAACGTGCAGATGAGATAGTTAAGCTCACCTCCCATAAGAAGCAACAGACACTGTTACATCTTAGTAGATCTTGACCATAACAATCCCTTTCTCTTCGCTGTGTTGTTACTTTCTGGCAGAGCTTTAGTCCCTCCCCCCTTTGAGCCAAAGGAGAAGTGACGCCTCAAGAAACCCTTCCCGGAAGAACCTCTCAAACTGGAGCTAGAGGACAGCTTAGGACACTTCTCTTGTTGTCCACCATTTATAAAATGATCAAACATGTTAGATTCACCATCAAGACCGCTATCCGCAATGCGATTCCTTAACCTCTTGTTTCTAATTTTCAATTCCAATTCACCTCTAAGTGCCTTTTCAGACATCCTTAGTGTCTGCTTTTCACCAAATGAACATATTGGGCAGGCTGGATCATACTTGCTAATTTCAGGTGTCATATTCTCCAAACACTCGGCATGATAAACATGTCCACAAGTTAGCACGGCAACGACAGACAGCTCATTGTTAGCAATTATCTTTTGGCTGGTCCATAAGGATCTCTCAACCAACAACATTGAGCAAATTCCGCATGTTTGTGCATCAGTTGAAGGCGAAGTCGAGAATAAGCTGCAGGATCTAACCATCTTCTCACGAGCAAAGTCGAAGGATTCACTACCAAAGGACCATCTTCCCCTATGTGAAGTTGCCATGAGCTCAGAGAAAGCATTCATAGACCAACCATCAGAAGATCCACCATGTGAGCCCCGCAATGAATCATTGCTCCCAGGGATTGTACGCCTGTCCTCTGAAACTATGTAGCTACCCGGTGACTTGTACGCTGGGATACGGTTGCCAGATACTTGACGTAATAATCGGTCTCCGGGAGAACAGTGAGACAATCTTGATGATGTCAAACCGGCAGAAGGCAGATGGCTGTGGGTTGATAGAGGGGACGTTGAAAAAGATGAAACTGAAGGGATTGAAAGGGATACTTTTGCAGGAGATGTAGATGTTGTCGGATATTCTGTAGCTTTCTTCACCTGATTCAGTAATAGAAACAACTTCAAACTACACATACAATAATTTACCAGGTGAGAAAATAATGGAGGATATAAAACCATACGTGCAAACAGGAAAGCTCTACCTGTTCCAAACTAACATCCGTGAAAATATTTCTTGAAATTGAACGACCTGTCACAATTCCAAGGAAAAAACATGAGATGGGATGCAGAAGACCACGGAAACATCAGGGCAAGTTCGATATTTAGCTGTTCCCTATTTCAATGCCTTCGAGTAGAGCTATTATCATTCTAATAAAATTAATATAAGCGAAACCTACAAAGTCTCCTTTTTCAACACGTTTAACAAGTTTCAAAACGTGGAAAATATTGTTCATGACCGAGAGGCTTTGCAATAGCACAAAATTTACAAATCTTTGGGGCAGCAGCAAGCTATACCAAACCCACAAGCCAAGAAGATTGAATTATAGGTAATATAAAAGAATTAAACACTGTCTTGCCATCATTGCTCTAGTTTCTTATCAGCACTCATTTAAGTCTTTCAATAGTATGAGAATACAAATCAATTCCTCCCACCCAACAAAACAGAAGAAGAATCCCCCACGAATATTTAGTTTTTTATCGAACCCAACACACATCATGTGAAAGACAAATGACAGAGGTAAAAATTAGAAGGATGTCTATCTGCAGAATACCTGATGTAGGCGTCCTCACATTCGTCGTGCTTCCTTCAGAAACTGAGGAGTTTTTCCATGTCTGTCTATCCAATGGACTACCCTCTTCTGATGCATATGAGGATTCATACTTGAACTCAGGCCGGTCGTTCCTGCTTACTCCATCTGAAATCGAATTTAGGGAAACTTCCTCACCGACCACACGCCCAGGATGATCCCATCTAAAGCTCCAACTCGGCGAGTGACGAACATTCCTAGGCTGCGTTTCACTACTAGATCCAACGCCAATAGTCTTGTCTCTAGCAGCAACGCAACAGACTGATCCCATATTTCAAAAGCCTGAAATGAGATTTTGTATTGTTTGTTACATATCACTTGCGCTATCCAATCTTTAACCCGTGAAGAGCCCAAACACCACTGTTCCAAACAAAGCCCCTATTGTCTATAACCATAACAAACAGAACAAACCATATCATCACATAACCCCCAAAACGTACAAGCATCTAGGAAGTCAACACTTCAACCATATTTTTCAAGCACCAAATTGAATAAGATAAACACGAAAGATCAATATGCTTCAAGAAAAACAAATAAATCAGCCCCCCCCCCCCCCCAAAAAAAAAAAAAAAAAAAAATCCCTAAACACATACCACGCACACCGCTTGGTACAAACCCTTCAGAAATAAAACACGAAAACAAAATCACCCAACACAGAAAGAATCATCGATTCAAATTTTTCGGATTACAGAGCAGATAAAGCAGTAAAACACCAAAACAACAACAGGAAGAGACACCCAAATTAACACACCCCAAAAGAAAGAGGAATCAATCAGATTCCCGAAACAACGAAACCGATTACTAGCATGCGTTCAAATCAAACATCAACACCAAAAGAAGGAAAGCTAAACCAAAAGTGATCGACGAATACCTTAAACGGCCCAATCCTGAGAGAGAGATACGAATCGCTGCAAGGATGGAGATGGAGGTGATTGCCGTTGAAGAGAAACTGAAACGAGAGCCGTTTTCTGGACGAATTTGAGTGGAAATTGAACACTGTTTTTGGGGGTTAGGGCTAAGAAGCTGGGGAGACGAGGTCAGAGCTTGGGGATTTCAATGGCGGGTGAATACGACGAGATGTGAATATGATGATGAAAAGAAATGCGATTATTTCAACTTTCAACTTTTTTTTTTTTTTTTTTTTTGTACTCTGACGATGCTGACAATTATTATTTTTTGTAATAATAATTTTTTTTTTTTTTTTTTTTTTTGGGGAAAATTCATATCATTTTCGCACAAAATTATTATTATTATTATTATTATTATTATTTGAAAATCAAAATTATTAATTAAGGTTAAACCTTTTTACTTTATATTATTATTAAGAGTTTTACATGACTCGAGAATCCGACCGACCTAAACGACCCAATCTAAACCTGGGTTAGATTTTATTTTTCGGTTTGGATTTATATTATTATTAAAAATGTTCATATGACTCAAAAATCTGACCAGCCTAAGATCCAACTCAAACCATAAACATTGAGTTGGGTTAGATTTTATTTTCGGCTTGGATTTATATTATTATTAAGAGTGTTCATATGACTCGAGAATCCGACCAACCCAAACCTGGGTTAGATTTTATTTTCGATTTGGATTCATATTATTATTAAGAGTGTTCATATGACTCGAGAATCCGAACCAACTTAAACCACCCAACCCAAACCATAAAATTTGAGTTGGGTCAAATTTTATTTTCGGTTTGGATTTATATTATTATTAAGAGTGTTCATATGACTCGAGAATCCGACCAACCCAAACCATAAAAATTGAGTTCGGTTAATTTTATTTTCAATTTTGATTGAGTTGAATTTTTTGAAAATCGAAAATCTGGGTTGGTTTATGAATTGACAATTTTTTTATCATGTCAACTCGAAAATAGGGTTACAACGAACCAACTGGCGAAGATTAAGAATAATTGACATTTGCAATAAATGTTAATTATTAATGTAACATGTACGATAGATATGTATGATTGTTTTAAATAATTTAAAAAAAAAAAAAAACAACTCGACAATCCAATAAAATCCAACATGATTGTATCGCACACGATTGAACATGCATGTACGAACGACGTGTGTGGCCGAATAAGCTTAGATTCTGCACAAGTTGTGTTCGGTTGATAAAGGCAAATCTCGCTGACGATTCGACAAAGCTACAAAGTCGGGTAAAAAAAGAATATGGAGCTTGAATTCTCCTTAAAACTTGTTGTGAGCGTGTCAAGATCACGATGCCACACGTTTGAAGATGTACAACCCTAACAGTTGCGGTAATTAATTTTTAAAAGGATGAATTTACTAAAAATTTATTAAACCCATAATTAAAAATATATATATATATATATATATATATTAAATAAATAATTAAAAAAAGTTTGCTAACCTAAAAATTTAGATGGGATGGTGGGACGAGTTGATGAGAAAGGGAAGCAAAACGACACGGTTGGTGGTCGTTTTGAGTTTTAGTACCCAACACGAAATTATTGTCTTCTTTAAGAGAGAGAGAGTCAAAGTCAAAAAGGTTGGAGACATTAGTTAGGTTAGTTTTCCTTTTAACTTGTCAAATCCTAAACCATTTGAATTCTCGTTTTTTTTTTTTTTTTTTTTTTTTTTTTTTTTTTTTTTTTATGGGAAATTAACTTTATTTAATAAATTATAAAATTAGTGTCGTTTCGGAATGAATCGAGCTAGCTAAAACAATCTGTTTGATTTGCACGTGTTACAATAATAAAATTGTAGGTTTGTGATGGAGTGACTTAGCAAAATCGAACAAGGTGCAAATTGGTGTGGTGATTGTTACCGGCTTGAGTTTGAAATAATGGAGAAGAGGAGTTTAGAATGAGAACGGGTAGCTCTCTAAACCGAGACTTACTTAGGTTTTAACTATTGGACGAGTTGGTCAACCAACAAATCTAGTTGACCCAATTTCTATCGAGTATGTTTTAACAACACAGAGATTTACTTAAGTCTTGACTATTAGACGAGTTAGTCAACCAACAAATCTAGTTGACCCAATTTCTATTAATTATGTTCGATGACGGTGTAGCTCTAGAGAGATATTTTAGATACAATTCATAGCAAATTAAAATCGTACTAGTTTTCATAGACATTAGGTTCAATCTTTGTAACGTCCCTAATTTTCTTGCCCTAAATTAGTGACGTTACTACATGCATGTCTTAAATCTTCACTGAAATTTGAGATTCTCATGATATAATCTCTCGGTTTCCTTCTCCGATAACACTCTCAATTTCCCTCTCGACTGTGCGTATACATTTAAAAAAGGAAGGAACGTCGGTGACGGTAGGCATGATAGTACAGAAACTTTAAGAGGGTGGTGGGACGGTTACCTTCAGGATATTAACGTCTAGCAAGAAATCGCGAGATTTCCGACCAGGGTTTGAATGTATTTAATTTATTTTCAAACCGTTAGCAATCTTTGTTATTAATTTCCATGTTGCATTAAATCAATCTTAAACTACAAGTCAACGTATAAAATAATAATCAATATGTAGAAAATCTCGAGTTTTACACTTAATAATAGATAAGACATTAGTCATCCCAACAGCCGCAGATGATTCGATTCCCACACTGATAATTCTCAAACTAAAAATAGTTTATATTACCTGAAACAAGAACGACTAAACAAATTGATTAAGATATTCATCGACAGTCGTGTATTTAACATCAGGATACAACGACGTAGCAGCAAATGATTCGATTCCCGCACATACAATTCTCAAACTAAAAACAGTTTATATTACCTGAAACAAGAACGACTAAACATATTGATTAAGATATTAATCGACAGTCGTGTATTTAACATCAGGATATAACGACGTAGCAGCAAATGATTCGATTCTCACACATATAATTCTCAAACTAAAAACAGTTTATATTACCTGAAACAAGAACGACTAAACATATTGATTAAGATATTCATCGACAGTCGTGTATTTAACATCAGGATACAACGACGTAGCAGCAAATGATTCGATTCCCACGCATATAATTCTCAAACTAAAAACAGTTTATATTACCTGAAACAAGAACGACTAAACAAATTGATTAAGATATTCATCGACAGTCGTGTATTTAACATCAGGATACAACGACGTAGCAGCAAATGATTCGATTCCCACGCATATAATTCTCAAACTAAAAACAGTTTATATTACCTGAAACAAGAACGACTAAACAAATTGATTAAGATATTCATCGACAGTCGTGTATTTAACATCAGGATATAACGACGTAGCAGCAAATGATTCGATTCTCACACATATAATTCTCAAACTAAAAACAGCTTATATTACCTGAAACAAGAACGATCAAACAAATTGATTAAGATATTCATCGACAGTCGTGTATTTAACATCAGGATACAACGACGTAGCTTCCAATCCAACCGACGCTTCAATTTCACGGTTAGTATGATCTCCCTTGACGAATATCGAGTACTCAAAAGCGAGCATCAAATTCAATGGATATGCAGCCTCTACACAATGAAATTAAGTTTAAAAAGTAAAATTAGGCCTTTAAATTCGAATTTTTTGTTCACTAACCTTGAATGTTCTTCAATAATTGGTGCTCTGAAACGAAGGTTTTGTGAAGAATTATTCCAATTTTGTTTTCCCAGAGGGCCACAAGTTGATTGATTGACAAGACGTTTTCAGAGGGTTTGATGTACAGAATTTTGTTCAAAGTTGTTGGATCATCCACTGCTTAATGGTGAAAGAAGCAATGTCTTCTTCGTTGTTGAAAATTGCTGAAACCAAACAAAACCTCATTATTTTAGTGATGCAGACATTTACCAGAAAACCCACTTCCACGTTGTGCTAATGGACAAAAAGAAACCAATTCTAAACGGAAACTCCGATCAACTCAACTCAATTGGTCAGTCGTCTCGCGTTTTTCTCATTAGAATTGACATCAATGGTTGAAGGATTCAAACTCCCGACCTTCTGGTCTAGGTGTAACTGTCTAAATCTATTGTTAACAGCTTTTGTCGGCTATGTATTGTCATCAACCTCGTTGTTTTAAAACGAGTCTATTAAGAAGAGGTTTCTACACTCTTATAAGGAATGTTTCGATGTGAGATCTCACAATCTATCCCCTTGGGGTCCAATGTCCTTGCTAGCATATTGACTCGTGTCTGTCTTTGATACCATTTGTAATAGTTTAAAACTCACCGCTAACAGATATTGTCCGCTTTGACCCGTTACATATTGTTGTCAGCCTCATGATTTTAAAACGTGTTTATTAAGGAGAGATTTACATAGCTTATAAGTAATGTTTCGTTTCCCTCTCCAACTGATGTGAGATTACAAATGAATTTATGACCCGAGTGAAAATTAAACTATTACTTTTTGAAATGATAATTAGTATCTTAATGGTAGAGTTTTGAAAAAATTCATTGAACTCAAGCTTACCAAAACTAATCCGTAATTCAATCTTAAAAAAACGTTCAATTGCAAGATGAGCCCCAAATTCTCGATTTTTTGTGTTTTTATGTCTTTAATGGTTAAAAAGAATGTATAATAGATTTCTAAATTACGAGATCCCACATTGGTTGGACAAAACGCTCGTTATAAGGGATGAAAACCTCTCCCCTAACATACACGTTTTAAAATCGTGAGGCTGACAACGATATATAACGGGTCAAAACAGACAATATCTACTTGCAGTAGGCTTGGACTATTACAAATAGTATCAGAGCCAGATACTAGGCGGTGTGCCTGTGAGGACACTGGGTCCTCAAAGGGGTGGATTGTGAGATCCTACATCGGTAACGAACCATTTCTTATAAGGGTGTAGAAACCTCTCCCAAACCGTTTTAAAATCGTGAGCCTGCGCGATATGTATCAAGCCAAAGCAGACAATATCTGCTAACAATGAGCCAAATGACCAAGGTACACACGCAAGCTAACCTAAACAATCATGGATATAAACAAAGAAAAGGTCTACGAACTTTGCAAGTATTTAATAGGAGCTCAACGTTTCGTCGAATGGACCTATTTCATCTACCGACCTAAACAATAATAATCGATATTTTATCTACAGACCTATTCGTGGAATGGACCGACCTCATATTAATACATAAAAAAAAAAAAGGCACAAGCTATATAATGAGCAGAGATAAGAGTGAAGAAGTAATTACCCTTGGGATTTCCATCGCCATGAATAACAACCTTGTCTCTAGGTGGAGCAGTGACCCCAAGCTGACCCAATCCAGGAACACAAAGGCCATTAAAACAGTAAGACAATACATAAGTGTAAGGGATTCCTTCGGCCTCCACCGCTCGGCGAATTTGAACCTTTGACTCGAAAATAGATTTCACTGGCCCGACTCCATGCACGTTCTCGACATCGTACCCGAACTCTGAAGGGAAAAATCTCTGCACCGACAACAAAATATCTGTTTCTATAAACACATTTCAATCCATAAAATTTAGATTTCATATTCATTTTTAAAGTTCGAACAATATCACAAAATATATTTAAAAAAAAAAACTATAAAATGAAATAAATTAGTGTTACAATATTTGGTAATTAAATATAAAATTACTATATTTTAGATATAATATTATTTCATTGATATTTGATATCAAATTAATTATAAGATAATTATTAAAGAACTAAATTAACAGATTTGTTAGAAATTAAATTAATTTTTTTATATAAATTAAAAAAAATGTAAGTCACCAACCTATAAAACATTAATTAATTCTTAACATATCAAAGAAATAATTAACAAACCTATTAAATATAAATCAGTCATAAAATTAAACTTTTAAATATTTATTTAATACAAAAAATTAAAAAATTAAGAATCTATTAAAAAAAAAAAATTAGAGATTAACATACTTAATTAAAAACTAATTAAATGGTAATGAATGTTGGATGATGAAAGTCAAACGTCTAATGTAAGAAATGATTCTGAGTTTATAAATAAAGAATACTCTCTACATTGGTATGAGACATTTTGGAAAGCTCAAAACAAAGCTACTGGAGCTTATGCTCAAAGTGGACAATATCATACCCTTATGGAAAGTCGTGTTCGTCTAACATGGTATCAGAGCCATGCCCTAAACTTAGTCGTGTCATAAATCCTTAACTGTCGAACAAAGAACTCCAGGAAAAAAAAGGAGTCAAGACTCCTTGAAGGCAGTAAAAAATGACTAAGACTCCAAAGGAGTCGAGCCGATTAAGGAGAGACGTCGTTTGTTCGAGGGGAGGTGTTAAATGATGAAAGTCCGACTAATTTAGAGAATGATCATGCATTTATAAACAAAAGAATACTCTCTCCATTGGTATGAGGCGTTTGGGAAGCCCAAAGCAAAGACACGAGACTTTATGCCTAAAGCAGACAATATCATATTATTGTGTATAGTCGTGTTCGTCTAACAATGAAGAACAATGAAGAACAGAAACAAATGTTTACTAGACCTTGACGTTGCCGGCCTCTTTAATGGCGGAAATGAGCTTATCTTGATCGCTCAACTGGTTAAGACCGACAGTGGAAATCACGACATCCACCTGTTTAATCGCCTTCACCAAGCTCTCATGATCGAACAGATCTCCCTGTAAGCAACTCGATCGGAATATTTTTCTATTTCTTTCAGAACTTCTCGCAGTAGAAAGAAAAATCGAAATCGAAACGGAAACGGAAACGGAAAAAACTTCAAATAATTTGATGAACTTTAAGCAAACTGGAAAATGATAGTTGGAGAAATTACAGAGACGACGATGACTCCGATGCTCTTGAATTTCTGGATAATCGGAGATTTGGCCGGATCGGAGAGAGCGGAATCTCGGACGAGCGCGAAGGTCCGATGACCGTACTTGACGCTGGCCTCGACGATGAATTTTCCGATGTATCCTGTGCTTCCGACGACGAGGACTCTGCTTTTGGTGGCCATTGGATGAAGATTTCCGGCGCGCCAAATCGATTTTGGGATAAAAAGGTCGAAGAGGTGAGGAAAGTGAGTAGCGCCAATTGAAAATTGGGCGAGTTACTTTCACCCAAATGACTAATATATCCTTTAATCTTGATCAACACGGGTCTTTTGCTTCGTCTTCATTCACATTTACATGTTTCTTGATGGACCCGACATTCTTTCACAATACTTCTCGGTTCTAAGAGGGAAGACCCCACACACCAACACGGGTCCTTTGCTTTATCTTCGTTCACATTTACATGTTTCTTGATGGACCCGACATTCCCTTACGATACTTCTCGATTCTAAGAGTGAAGACCTCACACCCCAACACGGGTCCTTTGCTTTGTCTTCGTTCACATTTACATGTTTTTTGATGGGCCCGACATTCTCCTGCAATACTTCTCGATTCTCAGAGTGAAAATCCCACATACCAACACGGGTCCTTTAATTCGTCTTTATTCACATTTACATGTTTGTTGATGGGCCCGACATTCCCTTATAAATACTTCTCAGTTCTAAGAATGAAGACCCCACACACTAACACGGGTCTTGCTTAGGGTTTAGGGTTTAGGGTTTAGCTTCTTAGTTCTAAGAGTGAAAACCCCATAGACCAACACGAGTCATTTGCTTTGTCTTCATTCACATTTATGTGCCCAACATTCCTCTACAATACTTCTCGGTTTTAAGAGTGAAGATCCTACAGACCAACACGGGTCCATTGTTTTGTCTTCATTCACATTTACATGCTTCTTGATGGGCCCGACATTCCCTTAGAAATACTTCTCAGTTCTAAGAGTAAAGACCCCACACACTAACACGGGTCTTGCTTAATTTTAGAGTTCCAATCATTAAATATCGAGAAACAAGATGAACCTTATTGGTACATTCGAACGTGGACTCCGTTCTTATCAAAATACAAGAAAATCAAAAAATACAACAACAATTAGGCTTTCGCCGTTATTTAATGAAGATAGTAGCAGATAAGACTCCCATAATGTGCTTTAAACAAACTGATTGAGAAATTCATCCACGGTTGTATATTCAACGTCGGGATATAATTTTGTGGCTTCCACTCCAAATGATGGTTCGATATCAAAGTTGGTTTGATCTCCCTTCACAAAAACCGAGTAGAAAATTGATAGCCTTAGGTTTAGTGGAAATGAAGCTTCTGCAAATTAACAATAAAAAAAAAAACCCGTTAGTTGTGTGAGATCTCACATCAGTTGAAGAGAAGAACGAAACATTTCTTATAAGAGTGTGAAAAAATGGTTTAAAATCGTGAAGCTGACAGTGATACGTAACGATACAAAGCGGACAATATGTGTTGGCGACAGACTTGAGCTGTTACAAATAATATCAAAGCTAGACACTGAGTGGCGTGTCAGCAACGATGCTAAGCCTCCAAGTGGTAGATTGTTTTAACGAAACATTTTTTTACAAGGGTGCGGAAATCTCTCCATAATAAACACGTTTTGGTAGCTCAGAAGTGAAATAATTGAAAATACTAACCTTGGATGTCGTTCAATAATTGTTGCTCCGAAACATAGGACTTATCGAGGATTTTCCCACATTTTTGTTCCCAAAGGGCGACAAGATCAACACAAGAGTAGGTGTTTTGAAGTGGTCGAACATAGAGGATTTTGTTCAAAGTTCTTGGATCATCCACCGCTTTAATAATATAGGTGGCAACGTCACGTTCCACATTGAATATTGCTGATAATACAAAAAGAAATAAGCTAGTAGTTTATAAATTTAGGGTTACAGACGTAGCTCAATATAAGAACACATATTTTATCTTGGGATACATGTGAGTAAGGATAAAACATGCTGGAAGAACTTATGTTGGTATGTTGGATAATATCACTCTTAGAAGCAAGAACTAAGTAACGTGACCATGTCATAGGAGATGCACGGGAATAGTAAGGTCGTCCGGTGACAATTCTGATTATCATTCTTATAGTTCGGGAAAAGAAATAAGTTTATTACCCTTTCCATCTCCTAAGATAGTAACTTTATCTTCGGGTGGAGTAGCAACTTCAAGTAGATATGGCTGAGCAAGAGACGGAAGGAACCAACCCGAAAATAAGTTCGAGGATACGAAAGTGTAGGGAATTTGTGCAGCCTCCACAGCTCGACGAATTCCAGCCTTTGCATTGAAGGCTGTTCGTGCTGGCTCGACATCATGCACATGATCCACATCGCACCCGTACTCCGAAGGGAAAAATCTCTGAACAATGACAATAACGGTTCTTTCATTTCACCATAGAACTATACATGGTAAATGACATATAATATATATATATATATATCCCTAGGCGGCGTTTGAATATGTATTTTAGGGGAACCATCGAGCCAACCCAAATCATACAAATTATATATGAACTCAACCCAATCCAACCTACCTAAGTTAATAATCCAACTCAAATTACACGAATTGGGTTAGATTTATTGGGTTTTTCAGATTAGTGGATTTCTGACCTTAACATTGCCAGCTTCTTTGATAGCCGAGATGATTCGATCTTGATCGGCTAACAGATTGTGACCGACCGTCGATATTACCACATCCACTTGTTTTATGGCCATAACCAAACTCTCGTGATTGTAGAGATCGCCCTACAAATAAAAAAGTAAGAAGAGAAAGAAAAATTCACGATTTGAACTTCTAAGTTTCTTATGAACAGTTAGTGGTTCAAGATCGACTCACCGATATAAAAATGACTTTCAAGCTCTTGAAATGGTCGATAATGTGGGACTTGGTTGGATCGGAGAGAGTCGAGTCGCTTAGAAGAGCATAGGTGGGATGGCTAGCCTTGGCACTGGCTTCGACCACGAACTTACCCACATGCCCAGTGCTTCCTATGAACAAAATCTTGCTCTTGGAGGCCATTGCTTCGATCCAAATGTTAGGCCAAGAAGCTAAGTTATGGGAATGGTGGCAATGAATATGATAGTTTTATAAGGGGAAAGTCATTGCTTTTTAAAAAACGTGGTCTATATGCTTGGACCATCCACACTTTAGTGGTGTAAAGAGAATTATTGAAACCGAACGAAACAACTCGATAAAACCCACGTGGACATTGTCTAGTAGACAAAAACAAGTTAACTCACGGCTAGCAAATATTGTCGGTTTTAGCTCGTTACATGTTGCTATCAGTCTCACGATTTTAAAACGCGTCTACTATGGAGAGGTTTCTACACACTTATAAAGGAATGCTTTGTATCCCCCTCCGACCGATGTGGGATCTCACAATCCACCTCCTTTGGGGACCTAGCTTCCTCGCTGGTACACTGCCCAATGTCTAGCTCTCATACCATTTGTAACAGTTCAAGCTCACAGCTACCAAAATTGTCCGTTTTGACTCGTTATGTATCGCTGTTAGCCTCAGAGTTTTAAAACGTGTTTGTTAGAGAGAGGTTTCTACACCCTTATAACGAATGCTACGTTCCCTTTTCGAACTGATGTGAGATCTCACATATTATCTTAAGAAAATAAATCCCGCGTAAAGATATATTTTTTAAAAATCAGAAACCAAACGACTATCAAACAAAAGAAATAAAACGAGAGATCATTAATAGAAATGATTTTAAGAGAAGCAATATGGTAAAAAAATAGCTTCATTTCTAAAGATGTACGTTTACTCTCCCGGTTGTCGGTACGGAAATAAACAAGTTGAGTTTTACTCTTAGTAGAAAAAACACCCGTCATTCTAATAGCTGATGGTTCGATTCCCACTCCAATAATTTTCGAACTAAACTCATTATCTTCGATGCCGACATTTACCTAAAAACCCACATGGACGGTGTGCTAATAGACAAAAACAAAGCTGTTCAAGAGTCCACCATTGAAGTGGACATTAATATTTCCACGTTTTTTTTTTAATGTCCCTTTTGAGTTGAATGGACGTTCTAATTTAAGTCAATATGTCTTAACTAATTAAACTATGACGACAACATAGTAACGGATAAGACTCCCATAAGGTGCTTTAAACAAACTGATTCAGAAATTCATCCACGGTTGTATATTTAACGTCTGGATATAATTCTGTGGCTTCCACTCCAAATGATGGTTCGATATCAAAGTTGGTTTGATCTCCCTTCACAAAAACCGAGTAGAAAATTGATAGCCTTAGGTTTAGTGGAACGGGAGCTTCTGCAAATTAACATAAAAAAAAACTCGAGATTTCACATCGATTGAAGAGGAGAATGAAATATTCCTTACAAGGGTGTGAAAAAATGGTTTAAAATTATGAGGCTGACGATGATACGTAACGGGACAAAACGGACAATATGTATCAGAGCTAGACACCGAATAATGTGATAACGAGGACGTTGAACCTCCCATGGGTAGATTGTTTTAATGTAACATTTTTTATAAGGGTGTGGAAATCTCTCCGTAATAAACACGTTTTGATAGCTCGAAAGTTTAATAATTAAAAAATACTAACCTTGGATGTCATTCAATAGTTGTTGCTCCGAAACATAGGACTTGTCGAGGATTTTCCCACATTTTTGTTCCCAAAGGGCCACAAGATCAACATAAGAGTAGGTGTTTTGAAGTGGTCGAACATAGAGGATTTTATTCAAAGTTCTTGGATCATCCACAGCTTTAATAATATAGGTGGCAATGTCACGCTCGACGTTGAATATTGCTGATAATACAAAAAGAAATAAGTTACGCCAAATAAGTTGGACATTCTACGAGACAAACTTGAATGTCATAGATGTCGATTTTGTTAAAGTATTGAGATATAATTATATTTACGGTAATCTATTAGTTTATTGTGAGATCCTACCTCGGTTGGAGAGGAAAACAAAACATTCTTTGTATAGGTGTGAAAACCTATCCGTAACAGACACGTTTTAAAAACATTGAGGGAAGCTCGAAAGGGAAAGTCCAAAGAGGACAATATTTGCTAACGGTGGGCTTGGGTTGTTACAAATAGTATCAGAGCTAGTCATCCGGTGAAGTGCCAAACAAGGACACTAGGCCCTGAAGGGGGTGGATTGTGAGATCCCACATCGGTTCGGGAGGAGAACGAAACATTTTTTATACGGGTATGGAAACCTTGTTGATCTCTAAAGGGGGGGGGGGGGGGGGGGATTGTGAGATCTCATATCGGTTGGGGAGGAGAGATCCCACATCGGCTGGGGAGGAAAACGAAACATTCTTTATAAGGGTGTGGAAACCTTGTTGAGCCCTGAAGGGGGTGGATTGTGAGATCCCACATCGGTTGGGGAGGAGAAAGAAACATTCTTTATAAAGGTGTGGAAACCTCGTCGAGCCCCGAAGGAGGGTGGATTGTGAGTTCTCACATTGGTTGGGGAGGAGAGCGAAGCATTCTCAGCATTCTTTATAAGAGTGTGGAAACCTCGTTGAGCCCCGAAAAGGAGGTGGACTGTGAGATCCCACATCGGTTGGAGAGGAAAACGAAACATTCTTTGTAAGGGTGTGGAAACCTTATTGAGCCCGGAAGATGGGTGAATTGTGAGATCCCACATCAGGCCCCGAAGAGGGGTAATAAACTTTTTTCGATGTACTCGAGTCGGCAAAATTTAAAAGAATGAAAAGAATTTAGTTTATTACCCTTGAAATTTCCATCCCCTAAGATAACAACTTTATCTTTGGGTGGAGTAGTAGCTTCAAGTAGATATGGCTGAGCCAGAGACGGAAGGAACCAACCCGAACAAAAGTTCGAGGATACATAAGTGTAGGGAATTTGTGCAGCCTCCACAGCTCGACGAATTCCAACCTTTCCATTGAAGGCTGTTCTTGCTGGCTCGACGCCATGTACACGATCCACATCGTTCCCGTACTCCGAAGGAAAAAATCTCTGAACAATGAGTCGTATTTATTTATAGCTTACTCAATGGTTATACATAATAAAATTATATATACAGTAGATAACTATATCTGGTAGAGGTATACGTCATGCAGTGTTTTCCATCACTTGTTCTTTGTTTCTAGATCGAGTGTATGTGTTGTTGTGCAGTCCTAACAAAATTAACCCTTGTTAGATTTCCGTTAATTCACATGTTTATGGATTGGATTGAATTTAGACCTAACCAAATTGTTCGGGTCGTGAATTTTTTCAACCCAAATAACCTCAACCGTACAATATTCGAGTTCAATTAGCTCGATTCGATTCAACCCTAACTAATTTTAAGAGAACCATTGGACCAGCTCAAACCCAACCTAAATAAGTTAATAACTCAACCTAAATTATATAGGTCGGGTTAGGTTTATTGGGTTATTCAGATCATCGAGTTTTTTAAACACTGTTAATATAATACACCAACGAACTTCAAAAAAGAAAAAAAAAACACTTACAAATCATCATCCTTGATGTCTCTAAGGTTCGAGTTTGATAAAAAATTTAGCACATATGCAACTTGTAGATCTCATGTACTTATCATACGTAAAAGATTAGCAACCATTAGGTATTTTAACTTTTGACCTTAATATTGCCAGCTTCTTTGATAGCGGAGATGATTCGATCTTGATCAGCTAATAGACCGTGACCGATTGTTGATATTACTACATCCACCTGTTTAATAGCCTTAACCAGACTCTCGTGATTGAAGAGATCGCCCTACAAATTAAAATTAGGAAGAAAGAAAAGGTGTCTCGAGAGAGAATCTCGAGTAAAGAAAAGGTTCATCTCCAACGACTTACTGACACGAACATGACTCCCAAGGTGTTGAAATGGTTGATGAGCTCAAACTTGGCTGGGTCTGAAAGAGTGGAACCTCGAACAAGAACATGGGTTGGGTTCCCAGCCATGGCACTTGTTTCCACAATGAACTTGCCTATATAACCAGTGCCTCCAATGATTAGGATCTTGCTTTTGGCTACCATTTTTCTTAAAGAGGGAACTAGCAAAGAAGCCAAACTTGCTTGAATTTGAATGGATAATACAAATCTATATCATGGTTGCCACTCTTCTTTTATAGAATATTCCGCGTCGTATTGGATGTGTAATGTCGAAAATACCCCTATAAAAAAAGTCAATTTTTAAATCATTTTTTATAAAGGTGTGAAAACCTCTTCGTAGTAGACGGGTTTTAAACTGTAAGGCTGACGACGATACGTAACGGGTCAAAGCGGACAATATCTACTAGCGGTGGGCTTGAGTTGTTACAAATGGTATCAGAGCTAGACACTGGAAGGTGTGGACGCTGGGTCCTCAAGGGGGTAGATTGTGAGATCTCACATTGGTTGGAGAGGAGAACGAAATATTCATTATAAGGGTGTGAAAACCTCTCCGTAATAGACGCGTTTTAAAACTGTGAGATTGACGACGATACGTAACGAGCCAAAGCGGACAATATCTACTAGTGGTGGGCTTGAGCTGTTACAAATGGTTTAAGAACTAGACACCGGACGGTGTGGATGCTGGGTTCTCAAGGGGGTGGATTGTGAGATCTCACATCAGTTGGAAGGAGAATGATACATTCATATAACAGTGTGGAAACCTCTCCGTAATAGATGCGTTTTAAAACTATGAGGTTGACGACGATACGTAACAGACCAAATCGGACAATATCTGCTAGTGGGGGCTTGAGCTGTTACATATGGTATCAGAGCTAGACACCGGACGGTGTGGACACTGGGTTCTCAAGGGGGTGAATTGTGAGATCTCAGATCAGTTAGAGAGGAGAACCCAACATTCTTTTTAAGGGTGTGGAAACCGCTCCCTAATAGACGCGTTTTAAAACAGAAGGTTGACAACGATACGTAACGGACCAAAATAGACAATATCTGCGATGAAATCTTTTATTAAGTATCACATATTATCTTAAAAAAGAAAAATCTTAAAGATAGGATATGAAAACAAATATATTCTTCAAAAACTAGAAACCAAACGACTATCAAACAAAGATATAAACCGAGGGATCATTAATAGAGCGATTTTCAGATAAATAATATGGTAAAAAAAGTCGCATCATTTACAAAGACGTATGACGTTTACTCCCTATCGTCGGCAAGAAAATAAAAAAGTCGAGTTTTACTCTTAATAGATAAAACACCCGTCCTCTCGCGTCCTCTCAAGAGCTGATGATTCGATTCGCACTCCAATAATTTTCAAACTATACTCACTCGATCCCGACATTTACCACAAAACCCACATGGACATTGTGCTAATAGACAAAGACAAAGCTGTTCAATGAAATCATGCCAACCAAGTCAGCTTCCACCATTAGAATAGACATTAATATTCCCGGTAATATGTTTTAATTAGTTGAATTAGTATAACTCAATCAACCGTTACATTAAATTTTTACTGTAGTGCTCTATAGAATGATATTAGTTTTAACCAATGGAGTTCAATTTTTCGATTTACTAAATTCGTCTGGACCGCACTGTGATATCCCACACTGGTTGGGGAGGAGAACAAATCACCATTTATAAAGGTGTGGAAACCTTCTCCTAGCAGACGTGTTTTAAAGCCTTGAGGGGAAGCCCAAAGGGGAAAGTCCAAAGAGGACAATATCTGCTAGCGGTGGATCTCGGCCGTTACACCCAAAGCTTCCTCTTTGAATTATAGTCCCGGTGGAATGATCAACTAAGATTGAACAATTAGAATTGAATAAAGAAGGAAACAATTTGAGATTAAGAGTAAATCAAACGAACGTGAACGAGTTGGTTCACTTGCTAATCAACTTGATCTAAGCTTGTAGGCTCGTAGAGAAAGCCAAATCTATGTTCCTGAACAGTCTCGAAGAAGTCTACCAGCACCCAACTTGCTAGAATGTCTGGTGGCAGCACATGAAAGTCTTGGTTACTCTCGGAAGCACGAGAGGGAAAAATATTAACATTTATTTATTATATCATAAATGGTCGTGTAAATATATATATATATTTATAATAAATAAATAAATAATGGGCCCAATGACAGTGAAAGGGCCCATTTGAAATTCAAAAGTCCAATCAGATAACGTCGGGTCGGGCTGGGCCAAGCCCAGTATTGTCGCTATGCCAGCCAGGTCCTACAAGACCAACTTGATGCAAGTGACTGGTCCATAGATTCCTTTTTTTCTTTATAATTATTTAAATTAAATAATTTAAGAAAATTTAATTTAGAATTAAATTATATCTTTTTTTTTTTACTTAAATAAGTTTCTATTATATAATAATTAACATTATTATAAATTATTATAAATTATGAGCAAAGAATAAAATAGTAATGGGCCCAATGATAGATAAAGTCGGGCCGGGCGAGCTGGGCCGGGCCCAGCACAGTCGCTATTGACCAAAAGACAAGACCAACTTGAACCAAGTGGCTTACCTTAATGGTCCCTTCCTTTGTCAACAGAATTTTCTTTTTCTTTTAATTATTTAAATTAAATAGTTTAAGAAAAAACTAATTTAAAATTAAAATATTTCTATGTTCTTTTGCTATTATATATATATATATATATATAACATTTTGATCAACAAACCGTTCAATCATTTTCACGGAAAGCAAATATGTTTCGTATGTCTTTATCTAAAACGCTTAGTCAATTATATAAATGATTATTTGTTAATGAAATATGTAATTCATTTTTTTTTCTTTTTCGTTATCGGTCAATTTGTTGTGCTGTTCATGCTCGAAAATGCCATCTTTCTTTTTCTACGAGGATCTTCCGTTCATAAAAAAGATCCCAATACGTTTTTTAGAGAAACAACACAAAAAACGAGCCAAAATAAAAGAACCGAGAAAAAGTTAAATTAATATATATTAGACATAAACTTAAAAAAATAAGGGTGTAATTTATTTTTTTTAAAGATATTTTATTTTTAGAAATACTTTATGGATCTAAAAAAATATTATTTATTTATCCTCGAACTTAATTAAAAAATAATATCCTAACACATGGATATTATTATTAACATCATAATCAAAACGTCTGTAAATATGACACTTTTTTAATTTTTTTTTTAAATTAAGTTGTCTTAATCAACTAATTAATATCATATCTCAATTTATATGAATATGAAATATTCAAATCTCTCACTTCAAATGTTGAGCTCAACGCTCAGCCGAGCTTCAAAATTAGTGTAGATGAATGTCAACCGACATGCTTTTCTTTTGTTGAGATCGAACGTTCAAAACTTCATACATCACTGTTGTACTAAAAAAAATTAAAGAATCTAAAGTTTTTTTTACGCTAAAAATTAAATAATTAATTTTTTTATAAATTAGTTGATTTTTGAGTTAAATCAATTAAATTGATATAACGAAGAATATCGTCGTTAATTCATGTTACTCTTATTGAAATTGAGTCGGATGTATACATACAAAATATATATATATATATATATATATATATATGGACTAATTATATACTTTAGAATATATATATATATATATATAAAAGCAAAATTATAATAGGCTAAATTATTATTATTTTATTGAATTTGTGAGATGGATGGATCTAGGTCTAACCTAGCTACTTCACATTTCCATCTTTATATTGCCTCCTTCAATGGTACCTACAAAAACAAAATTAACAAACATTAAGCTCGGGTTATTCATTAAACGTTCTTTAGCTAGCTGAAAACGTCTCTACAGACATTAATCTTAATATAGATTCGATTTTGAAACATCCATCATACCCAACAAGCTCATTTACGAGCTGCTTTCATCATCACTGTTTGACTTAGTTTTGTAAAAATTAAGGTTGTTGTGTTAGATTCAAAATCACCATTCCTGATGTTGTAAACTTTATCATTCTCGTTTGTGTATGATACTATAACAGCCCAGACCCACCGCTAGCAGATATTGTCTTTTTTTGACTTTTTATCTCGGGCTTTCCCTCAAATATTTTAAAACAAGTCTGTCGGGGAGAAGTTTCCACACCCGTGAAAAGAATGTTTTGTTTTACTCTGCAACCGATATGGAATCTTACAGATGTTGGCTTGGTCGTGTCAGTTGAAAAAGAACCCTCGAGAATTTCACGAGGAAGCGGTGAAGCTATTTTTCAAAAGAACACGAACATCGTCGGTTTAGGTTGTGCACTATTGAAAGTGGATTTTTTAAAAAGAGATTTATGATGAAGGGACCATGAGAATGTCTCAATCATCAATTTTAAAACATCCATTTGAAATTTCTTTCTCAAATCATAATAAAGAAGAAGAAGAAGAAGAAGAAGAAGAAGAAGAAGAAGAAGAAGACGGATAATTGACCACACAGTTCAATCCTATCTTTACCTGTATATGGATGAGATGAAAAGGCGTTTGATGATCGGCCTTGATGCAAACCCACATTGTACAGATTCTGCAAATCCATGTCCCATCCCGAAGAGGTTTGAAATTGCTGCATCGATTGATTGATATGATCAAGAACTTGAAACGATTTGAACTGAATCGAAAATGGCGGAGAATCGAAGGAAAAAGGATTGAGAACTTACGGTGAGGCATGATGAATCCACGAAATTTTCTGGGAATGATCTTCGAAGTGCGATATCAGAGGTATTGATTCCGATTTCTAATCCAGAACACGAAACTACTTGTTGATTGTTTGGATTGAATTGTAAATAGGAAGAAGGATCTGTCATCTCCGATGACATTTCGCCGATCGCCTGGGGAAAAACCTGTTTGTTTGTTTGTTTCCCGGGAATATATTAGATTCTACTTCTTCTTGTTAATTTTGATCTGATTAAATGAGTTTTGGAGTTTGGAAATTGTTTTGTTTTCTTACCTCTTTGGTGAAGAGATCATCTACATTGAACTCCAACCTTGGATTGACAGTCGATAATTTCATGGACAAGAACTGTTTGTGAAAATGCCAGAGAGAAAATTTTAGATTTCAGAGCAAGATTTTTAGTGTTTTCAAGGCTAGAGATTGAGTGAATTTGATTCTACCTCAACTTGTCTTTGAAGAGATTGAACATAGTTTATAATCTCATCGAGCATTCCAGCTTTTCCAGTGATTTTGTTGCATCCTGGTACTAAATCTTGCAAGTACTTCATTCTTTCACTGATTTTTTCCCTTCTAGCCTACATGAAACCATGAAGAACTTGAGTGTTTAAAGAGAAATTCCCCATAAATCTATAGAAAACTAACAAATCAGGAAAAGAAAAAGCAACCCAGATGATGAAATTGGGTGTTCTTCTGGCTTACTCTTTCTGCTAAGCTGTGGCTATCAGTGGCTTGGCCACGGCCTGCTCTGACATGAATGTAACCAGGCTTTTGAACCTCTGATGCTTTGGAGTTTTCTTTTGAGGTATCAGCTGATGTTTCTCTGTTGTTGTTTGTTGTGGTGCTTGAGTTGTTGTTTTTGGATAACTCTTCTTCTTCTTCTGAACTTGTTTTGATTCTTTTCTCTTTGCTGTTCTTGTCCACCTGCAAATCCTCCATTGATTTAGTTTCAAATTCTTGAAGCTTTTGGCCATTTTTCCCATATGGGTTTGAAGATTTAGAGATGTTTCAATGGAGGAATGTTTTGAAAAAGAGAGAGATCATGTTATACAAACTTGCCTTGTTCTTGTTGTTGTTGGTGGGGGCGGCGGCGGTGGCGGTGGTGTGAACTTTCTCAGCTTTCCTTTTCTTGAAGCTCTCTCTTCCGGCGGCCGACACAGCCGGAGTCACTGCCGGCGGGCAGCTGGAGGTTCTAGAGAGAGAAGAATTGAGTTCATAAGCCGTGGCATTCAACAACAGAGAGGGATCAAACTTGCCTCCTAACCCAGGGTCAGGCTTCACTGCCCCCATTACCATCTCAACAAGTGACATCCCACCACCGCTGCCGCCGCCACCACTCATGAACCCTGGAAACCCCATGAGGTGATCCGCCGGAACAACCCCCGGCGGCGGAAATCCGCCGCCGTAATCAACCCTATTGAAACAGCTCTGCTGCAAAAGCTGATCTTGCTGGAATTTCAAACGACCCCTCTTCCTCTCAAGAACACTGAGATTATCAGGACAGTCCCCGGCAGTGTTCAAACACTGCAACATCTCCGGCAATGCTCTGTTCATCTTTCTTCAAGGAAAATGATGAAAAAAATCAAAACCCCACCTCAGAAAAACTAAGAAATCCTTAAATTCAAAGGAAATCCCACCACCAAGAACCAGAAAAAGGCCTCTTTTCTGCTGCTAAGTACGCTATAACCCCAAAACATGAAGAAAAAGAAGAAGAACAAGAACAAGAAAGGGATTGTACCCAAAGAATGATTATAGAGAAGGGAAGAAAGAGAGAAAAGGGGGTGGGGTATATATAAAGGTGAGAAAGTTAGGGGGTGGTGGTGGCCGGAGAGTGACAAGAACTGGCCGGAATTATTGGTTTAGAGAGAGATAGAGCAGGGGAATGGGGCAGAGAGGTGTGGAATGAAGCCATAACCATAGGCCGTGGGGGGTGGGGCAGACTGACATGACTGCCACGTGAGCATGTCCGGAGTACCAAAGCAGAGATAATGAAACGGACCCTTACAGACCTGCGGCTCCAAACTCCAACGGGGTTCCTCTGTGTTATGAAACGCCAAAAAATATAAGGAAGAAACAGATTTTTGTAATCCCTACCACTCCCTATTGTACATCCACATTTCTCTTTTAATTTCCTTTCACATCCTTCTACCTCCTTTTTTTTTTTTACTTTACTTTACTTTATATAGAGGACGAGATTTGATTCCCCAATTGATGAGGTTGTCTTTTTAGCTTTTACAAGTATACGTGCGAGTTAGCTCCGAGCATGATTCATTTGATTATAGTTTTATAAATTTGGTTCTTATACTTTCGATAAAATTTTAAACGTAACTCGGATGGTTTGAGTTGATTGGGAAGAGAGTGGAGGCCCTTGCGGAAGCCCTGCCCACCCTTCTCTATTTTGAGGGATCCCTTATATTTAGGATTCCGTGGACAGATAACAGTTGGCTAGGAATACGAATAGGGTCGATAGTCTCTTACATTGCAGGTCCTTACTTCTCCTCTTGCTGAGATGACCCTTTTGTTTTTTTTACTACGACATGAAATCATGAAGAAGCTGGAATAACTCAGAAAAAGAGTGGCGCCTAGGCATTGAAAGCGTCTCTTGTCTTTGTAGAGCAAGAGTAGGATTGGCTACTATTGGGATCGGTCCGACAGGAGGAAAAGTGGTATATATAGTTTAGCGAAACTTCACCAATGATATCAAACGTTATGGTATTGAGCTTTTATCTTTTTTGTGGTCATTTTTCATTGGGTAACTGTGTGTTGATCGGTCGTGTTAGATCTGAGTTGAACTTGTATGTTTGTTGGGCTCTTCCCACCTTTTACCGTCTAACTCTATCATTATAACGTATTTTTACATTTTTACTTCTTCTTTTGGACATGTCACACCATAGGGTTGGGGCACATGGTGGGGTCGGTGCAGTTTTAGAATGACTTGTGAAACTTAACCAAATCATAGAGGTAAAGTTGAAAGTGTTAAAATTATATGACCAAATTAAAAATTTTAAAATTACAGAGACCGTTCAAGTTGAACTCAAACTATGGAGACCATAGGAAATTATAGACATCGTGTAACTCTCTCTTTGGTCTATCAAGTTCAAATCTTTATCAATTACGATACCTCTTCGATTGCACTTAATCAGCAATGTTGTTGTAACCTACTCTCGTACATTCTTCTTACATACAATTTTGATATCTTTTATTCACTCTATTTTCGATTTTCTCAGTCTTTTCGAAACTTCAACAATAAAAATTTCATACAATAACATTGAAGACGAGAAATATATCATCGACCCATCTCGGCCCCGTGTCAACCCTACATGTTACAACGAGCAATGTCAAATTGTTCTCATGAATATGATTGACATTATTATAGAAGTTATATTTAGGGAAAAAAAAAAACATAAATTTACAAATTTCCCGTCCAAGGATGCAAGGACAATTAAAAAAACCCCTAACTTCTAAATCCCTTTTCCCAATCTCAATCTTGGCGCGTGTAGCTCACTTTGTCTTCCTATTGGAGGAGTAAGCACACGAGAATCCTAGCGCGTGAGATGATTACGGAGTTTTGGGTGGATGTTTATGCCGTGTTACGGAATCTGATGTGGAGCGTTCTAAAATTAGGAAAAAAAATTGGAGTTTCCAAACTAACCACTTTTTGTCTCTATCTTGTTCTTTAATGGTGATGTACTTTTTGGTCTTTTTGTTTCTTAATTAAAGCATTGATTAATTATTAATTAACTTTAGATAAATTAATAACTTTCTTGAGTAATTATTTAATAAATATACTTGCCAAGATTGGTAGGACGTTCGTATAATCCATTAATCTAACCATTTCAGATTATCGAGCTCAAATTTAGTTTGGTTTGAGTTGAGTTTTTAAAAATCGAAAGACTCGAGTTGATTAATAGGTTGACATTTTTTTTGGTCGAGTCAACTCGACCAACCCGAACATAGAGTTACAACCAAATCCAACTCTACTTTTAAGACTATTATGAAGATTAAGAATATTTTATGTTTGTTATCGATGTCAATGATGTGTTGTGACTTGTGACTAAAGGAGAGTAATGAATGAACTAAGACCATATCCAAATGAGAGCGATCCCGAAAATATGATGTTAAGAAATGCTTAAAAGAATTGATAGTCATTACCTACACGAACAATATGACATTTTTCGGTTGCTCAATCAGAAAAACTCTAAAGTTAAGATTTTCTTGACTCGAAATAATTCTACGTTGGATGACTTTCTACAAAATATGTTGAAAGGTCCCGTGTTGGTTTGTGGAGATAGTCATCAATCTTAGAAAAAATTTAAGTCAAGTCAAGTAGGTAATGTAGTCATATCGTACTGAAACAGATGAATGTTGAGGCCATCAGATACTAAATCTTAAATTCAAATCTTGTACATGAGACGTTATAGATACCTTTCTATATATATATATATATATACATACATACAGGGGACCAACTCTTTCTCGATAATGATTCCTTCAATCACCATCTATGTGGTCATCATCGATGGAAAACGACCCTCTTGGCCCCCTCTCTACTAACCTTTCATTTCGTTCATCTCTGCTCTCAAAATTTTTAGACTCGTTTGATAATCATTTGACTTTTTGTTTACTGTAGTTTTGAAAAGTACAATTCGTTAGACTCATTTGGATATTGTAAATTCACTAAAAAGCCTTGAAGAAGTTAACGGAATTATCCTTCAAATTCATGAATCTAAAACCAAAATGAAAATGGTTAACAAATTCGTGACCCATGGGATTGTGGGTACCGAAAATGACAAGTGAAACACGAAAGAAAACATCGATATTGTGATTATACAATGCAGATTGCTAGGTTAATGATGTTAATGACGATGAGACTAACAACACGGATGCATCTAGAAAGCATTGGCTAAAAGGCTAAACGATGATCTACTGTAAGGGCGAGAGAGATTGAAAATCGAGATATATAGACAAACAGACAGACAAAGAGAGATAGGAACCTTACCTCATGTGGTCAGAGCAACTCTGAAAGAAACGTACAAGTATAAATAGTATTCCTAAGTTTAAACGCTATCGAACCAGGTCTCCGTATTGTAGTTTAGGGTTTCGATATGACAAAAGAATACCGAGTACGTGGGGCTTGGGGGTCATTTGCTTCTACATTTGATAGTGGGGAAAAAGAACACATTTGGGACAACTTTACAACTTGCCCAAATCAATTAATAGCCTCAAGTTGCATTAAAAGAGACATTCAGCTTATCAAAATGAATAGTTCACACTCATTTATGTTTGAACCAAAAACATTCTCACAAGAATTTGCAACCATTATTGATGTTCTTTTACAATAATTTTATTTTGGCTTGGTCTTCTCATAAAAATATTGGGCCACTTTGCATTAATATGATTCATTTTAGTGAAAGATAGTAATAACTATCATTTCTATTTGATTATGGGAATTAGATTGGGAGATGTAGAGACATGGAGACGTCGATTATAGAAAAAAAAAGAGGTCGTTCAGAAAATTCGATCAACCCAACTCAATCCAATCCGTATGATTTGAGTTGGGTTTTGTGATATTCCACATTGGTTGGGGAGGAGAACGAAATATCGTTTGTAAGGGTGTGGAAACCTTTCTGTAGCAAACACGTTTTAAAGATTTGAGGGGAAACTCGAAAGGGAAAGTTCAAAGAGGACAATAACTGCTAGCAGTGGGCTTGAGCGGTGAGCTTGACCGTTACAAATGGTATCAGAGTGGACGCCGGACTATGTGCCAGCGAGGAGGCTGTCCCCTGAAGGGGGTAGACACGAGGCGGTGTGCCAGTAAGGACGCTGGGCCCTGAAGGGGGGTGGATTTGGTGGAGGTCCCACATTGATTGGAGAAAGAAACGAGTGTTAGTGAGGATGCTGGGCCCTGAAGGGGGGTGGATTGTGATATCCTATTGGGGAGGAGAACGAAACACCCTTTATAAGAGTGTAGAAACCTTTAAGCCTTGAGGGAAAACCTGAAAGTGAAAGCCCAAAGAGGACAATATCGGCTAGCAGTGGGCTTGGCCGTTACAAATGATATTAGAGTGGAAGCCGGACTATGTGCCAGTGAGGAGGCTATTCCGTAAAGGGGGTAGACCCAAGGTGGTGTGCCAATAAGGACGCTGGGCCCCGAAGGATGGTGGATTTGGTGGGATCCCACATCGATTGGAGAAAGGAACGAGTGTCAGCGAGGACGATGAGCCTTGAAGGGAGACGAATTATCATATCCCACATTGGTTGGAGAGTAGAAAGAAACACCGTTTAAAAAATGTTTCAGCCCGAATCAATTCAATCGATGATCACTCTTAAAAAAAACATACGAATTTATTAAGCCTTAAAGAAAAAAATAAACAAACAAGTGGATGAAATGGAGAGAGATGGGTAATGAGTGAAAGGGAAAGTTGGGGGCAAGAAATCAAAGAAGCAATATTTTGAATAAGACCTAACCAACACAATATTTTGTTGCTCTTATGCCCTATGGCCTATGTGGTCCATTAATGCAATTTTCATTGGATATCAATTAAGTAGCTTCCAACCTCTTTTTGTGCCTTGGATTATCATTCACATATAAACAACTTAGAACCAAAAAAATACATACATAGAAATGATCGTTACGACCACGTTTTGACTATAAATTCAGCAATCATAAAAGTGATCGTCACAGTCACATTTCAGCTACTAATCTGAATACCTTCTACAAGTCGAGAGATATAGTGAAAACCCTAAAAAAGATATCAAATGATAGAACTTCGATAACTATTATAATGCATTATAGGGATGATAAATTGGTTTTTAAACATGTAGGTGATTACTACAAACAATGTTGAGGAGAGAGAGAGAAATAGTGTGAGATCTCATATAGATTGGAGAGGAGAACGAAACATTACTTATAAGCATGTGAAAGCTTCTCTCTAGTAGACGTGTTTTAAAATCGTGAAGCGGACGATAATACGTAACAGATCAAAGCGAACAATATCAACTAATGGTGGACTTAAGCTCTTAGAAACAGATTACGATCTTAGTTCTTAGAGAAGGAGAGAGACGTTCATTCCCCTTACTTCAATTATTTGTAATGTTCATACACAATGGGCATCCCTAATTTCTTGATACTTCCATAGATTTTCTTTGCTTTTGTTTTTTCTTGTCTTGATGGGTAAATAAATAAGAGAGAGATAGAGGATCCCATCTTTCATTCATGTGTATATATATATATATATATATATATATATATATATATATATATATATATATATATATATATTTGATCTACATATTTCGATTCTATGCCCACCAATGATAATAATAAACTTTTCCACGCACGATAAAATTTAGATCGAAATGATATTTTTTTAGTACAAGTGAAGATTTGAACTTCGATTTCAGAAAATGAGTTACGTATTTATTATGCTGAGTTAATGATATTTGAAAGATAAAGTTGTAATTAGAGTATAATATGAGATTAGTTCTGTCTTCATCACGTTGTTCTTAGCTAGTGAGCTCAAGTACTCTTTTTTTGACCTCATTTTTCACATGTAGAATGGCTCTTGTCATTGTTATATGTGTTGGGAGCACTTGCTCGGGGCGAGCTCATAAGAATTTGCATAAGATGCATGTGAGTGAGGATAAGACATGGACTCGTGTTGATCTGTGGGTATAGCCTTCACTCTTAGAAGTGAGAAATAAGTAACCCGAACATGTTGTAGAAAAATTCTGGAGACATTCGGTGTTGTTCAAATTATAAATCTGGATTTGAATTTTGGAAATGGATCATTATACTCATTCTAGGAACAAAAAAAAAAAAAATTATATAGAAGAGTCTCGTGTTTAGCAACTATTGTTATAATAATCTTAAAAATTGCTAAAAAGTTTCAACCAATATGTCAAACAATGTCGGCATATCCGAATTCGAGCCTTCTAATGATCATTATGGAGACGTTTGTTCCATTCTTGCCAACGATCCCACAAAATTGTTGAGAAGATTAGTGTTGATGAACATGTCTTTACGAGAATTTCTTCCGATAATCATGTACTCTTTATAAAAGTGATTGATTGTAACGGCCCAGACCCACCGTTGGCAGATATTGTCATTTTTGGGCTCTCTCTTTCGAGCTTTCCCTCAGGGCTTTAAAACCCGTCTGCTAGGAAAGGTTTCCACACCCTTAGGGTGTTTCATTCTCCTCTCTTACTAATGTGAGATTCTCACATCCACATTCGGTTGGAACGGAAAGATAAACACCAAATAAAGAAGAAAGAAATTCCACATGCTTCTACCGAAAGATCAATGCAAAATTAAATATGTTCGGGTTCGAAGAACGAAAATAATAATAATATACCCTTACCCTCAAAATATTCATATAAGTTAAATATTCATTTAAAAATATTTAAATTTTTACGACAATTATTGAAGCTAGAAGCTACTAATAAAATTATTGAATTTCAACCTAGGGATTGGAACTCCTCTGTGCTTACGCCATTGATGCAATAGAATTTAGCTACAAGACAACGTTGTTGTTTTTTATGACTGCATCCGAGGTCAGACATTGTTGTTTTTCTCGACTTTATCAAAAACTTCATTTTATAATTTGTTATAAAATTAGCTACCAAGTGTTTGTGTAGAAACTTCTTCCTAGTAGATACGTTTTAAATTTGTGAGATTGACGGCGAACGATGTGCGAATGAGGACGTTGAGCCCCAAAGAGGATAGATCGTGAGATTTCACATCGGTTGAGAAGGAACATAATATTTCTTATAAGGGTGTGGAAACCTCTCCCTAATAGACGCGTTAAAAAACCGTGAGACTGATAACAATACGTATTGAACCAAAGTGAACAATATCTAGTAGCAGGAGACTTAGACTGTAATACGAAATAAAAAATGAAATCAAATTTGTTGGGTATATTAGGTTAATTTTACCATCCTATCTTAAACAACTTTTGGTAGGGAAAGAATTTGTAGGTCGGAGATAGGTTTAGATTAACAAAAATTATACAAAAACGTGGTCGTTAAATCTACGACGATTGCTATTTTTCTAATAATTTCTCTAATAAATTAAAATTTAATTTATCTCAAAATGAAAAAAAAAAAAAAAAAAATAATAAAAGTGATATCTATTATGGATCTTGTTGATAGACTTTGAAATTGTGAAAATTTGAAGCCTTTCAAGTTCCAACCGATGAGTGACGTTTGCTACCATCAAACTTTGTGGTATCTTTGTTCCTACTTTTGCTGATTCCCATGTATTAGTGTATGATATATATATATATATATATATATATATATATATATATATATATATATAGATTTCACGTGAGCTAGGGGCTAGGAGGGGAAAAAACATTTCTTATAAGGAAGTGGAAACCTCTCCCCTAGTAGATGCGTTTTAAAACTATGAGGTTGACGATGATACGTAACGGCCAAAAGTAGACAATATCTACTCACGGTGGGCTTGAACTATTATAAATGGTATTAGAGCCGCACCGCTGCGGTGTGTCAGTGAGGACGTTGGTCTCTCAAGAAGAGTTTTCCTTATAAAGTTGTGGAAACTTGTCTCAAATAGACACGTTTCAAAATCGTGAAGTGCTGAACCAAAACGGATAATATCTACTAGTTAGTGGTGGACATGGATTGTTATTTATACATATATATTAATTGATTTAATCTCAAGAGGATATTAAATATTTTCTTCTTATTTAGATAAAATGTCTATTTTCCATATATCTAAAATAAGATATTGGATAAGAGTTCGATGTCAAAAATAAATAAATAAAAAAATAAAAAAATCATTTCTCTTTCGTATTTCATAGTCGGAAAGGATAGCGTACATGCCCTTATCTTTAATTTAACTTAGATGTGGATTGAATGCCTCTACGCTATAAGTTGTGTTAAGCATGTTTATAGCTTAGAGGGTGGGATGATAATCGTCGCTCTTTTTCCAGGTGAATCACGACTATGAAGGGTGGGATAATAAGCTTTCAATCTTTTCAACAACAGGGGGTCAGTTCACTTTTGACAACGTTACTAAAAACTAAAGTGAACGGAATTCTGTAGAGGTTTGAAGAAGGACTAACTAAGCACGGGGCCAAAAACAGTGTCTCACTCCAACCAACTTTTTAGACATGGTTAACGGGAAAATTAAGGAAAACGTTTTCGTGGCATTAAAGAAGGTGTAACAACCCAAATCTACTACTAGTAGATGCTGTCGTTGATGCCAGCGAGGACGCTGTTATCGAATTAGGGTGGATTATGAGATCCCACATCGGTTGGAGAGGGGAACGAAACATTTTTTATAAAGATGTGGAAACCTGTCCCTAACAGATTCATTTTAACACCGTGAAACTGACAACAATACATAACAACCCAAAACGAACAATATCTATGAGCGGTGAGAATCTTGTCTAACCATTCCTATTAGTTTATAAAGCCTCGTCAAAGGGTCTTTTTATCTCTCGATGCGAGTTTGGCAATAAATCTTTGAATCGCTCGAATACTCAATAGAGTCCCCAAATTTTACACATAAAAGTTTAAATAGAAGTTTAAGATTCTTGTGTCACATCAAGTGACGTTTGAAATGAGGAAATGAAGTGAGACGATAGCCCCAACTCGAGACAATGGCATATTTTCTTTGACAACAAAATCTCTAGCAAAAGTGAGTGAAAACGACATGGCGTACCCTCTCTCTCCCCTATTATGCAAAGGGAAGAATTATTTTGGTTGCCCCACAAATATGCTCAATCGAATCAATGTGAACAAAATCCTCTTAGCTAATTCATTGCATTCATATACTCAAATTTAGCATCGATCGATCTGTCTTTTATAATCTAACGGTCTGTTTTGATGTAATTTGACTACCAGTTGTGTTAAATCGCTAATCAATATGGTAGTTAGATAAACACAACTCTCCACAATGATATGATATTGTCCACTTTGATCGTAAGCTCTTATGACTCTGCTTTGTGCTTTCCCAAAAAGGCCTCATGCTAACGGAGATAATATTCCTTGATTATAAACCCATGATTATTCTCTAAATTAGTCAATGTGGGACTTTCATCCAACAAACCCCGACTTCTGAAAGGGTGGTGAGCTTATGCTCAAAGTGGACAATATCATACAATTGTGGAGAATCGTGTTCATCTAACAATGGTAAATTTAATTATATCGATACTTCAACATTTTCTTCACTTGAAAGTAAAAGAAAAAAATTGTAAAAAACTTATAAAATGAAAGTCGATATTACTCGAAAAGAAAGTGATATTATAAAGATTCGAGCTATTATAAAAAAAAAAAAAATGTGTTACCATAGCTTTAAACAAGTGATATAATAGGTATTTTATAGACTTTTTTTAAAGTCACCCACGCTATAAATAGTCTAGATTTTTAATAGCATTTTATAAAAGTTACAAAAAAAAAAAAAAAAAACTATGATAGAGTTTTTGAAAAGTAAAAAACTTTCCAATTATGATTTGTCAATACCAACATTTACTATAGCTTTAAATAGAAGCTTTAATAAGCCTTTGTGGTTGGATATCAAATTAAATCAACAATTAATTCAAGATTTAAAAATATGTTCGAGAGATTTTAGGTGAGATCACACGTTAGTTGGAGAGGAGAACGAAACATTCTTTGTAAGCGTGTGGAAACCTCTAGACGGGTTTAAAAAACCTTGAGGGAAAGTCCGGAAATGAAATACCAAAAAGGACAATATATGCTAGCGGTGGACAAGGAAAAGCCCTCGACCCAAAGAAGGCAATACTGCTAGCATTGGAGTGTTACATTTTAAAATGGTAATCAGACTTTCGATCCCACCAATATTTCTTCGACTTTCAATCCCACTCTTGTTTCTCATTCTTAACATGATATCAGAGCATCATTCTTAACACCCAAAATGTGGGAACCTCTTTTTGTTAGATACGTAATCGAAAAGTCCAGAAATCTTGAGAATCAGTTCGAAAGGGAAAACCCAAAAAGAATAATATTTGTTAGCGGTGACTTTGGTCGGTTTTCATCAACAAATTGAATGATGAAATAGAGTAAGTCTCGTATGGAGAGAAACGAGAAGAAGAGGATAAGAATTGAGATAGGGAGAGAGTAAATGAGTGGAGAAGGGCTTTTGGGGTTCCCAAAGGGTTATTTGGTTGAATATAGAATGGAAAGCAAAAGGGAAAATATGTCAAAGTTATTAAAAAGATGGTCAAAAAAACAATAAATGGCAGCTCTGCCTCCTTCTACCAAAAGACACTAAATCACAATGTCCCATCTCCCTCTCACTCTCACCCTCCCATTACCCCATCCATACTCTTTCATTTCTAACCCTAAAAATTTAACTCACTTTACAAACAAACATATTAAAAGCTTTAACTTTTACAACTTCTTTTCTTTCGTCTTTCGTTTTTGAAAAGCTTGTCTTGTTCGTAGTTTATTGTTTAAATATTTTAGAGAGAAGGATCGAAGGTTTTGGGCCTGAAACTTTCTTCATCTGCTTTTTATCGGGTGGTGCTTGTGTGTGGAGTGAGCTACTAGAAATCGGGTTTGAAGCTCTCGTTTTATCAATGAGCTGACAATTGATGATTATTGATCACGGAGTGTACATTTTTATGTTGGGTGTTGTGCAACCTGACCCGTGCCTCCTCTTTGTTAAGTAATATATATATATATATATTTTTTTTTGTTCATCATCTTTACTAAATATCAAACACTAAAACTAGGGTTTTTGAAATCCACTTAAAATTTTAAAGAAACATTTGAACTCTTAACCAAATATAAAAAATGAAAGTCATTCTATTACAATATGAGAAAACAAGAACGATTTTTAAAAAGAAAAATTCAAATAATTATTAAATGAATCTAATTTTTTCAAAATTTACCTATTTTCTATTTTTAACTCTATAGTAAAAATTATGACATGACAGTAAAGGACGGTTATATGAATGAACTGAGACCACGTCTCAATGAGAGATATAACGAGAATAGGATGACTAAAAAAGACTTAAAAGAATTGATAGTCACTGCCTATACCAATAACATGCACCTTCCTTTTCGGTGGCTCAATTATAAAAACTATCGTTAAACATGTTTTGCTGAAGCAATTCTATGTTGAGTGACTTTTTAAAATTTTTCTTAAGATGCATATGAATGAGGACAAAACATGCTGAAAAGACGTGTTTGTCTGTAGAGATAGTTTTCACTCTTAGAAGATAGAAATAGGTAACGTGACCATATCGAGACCATGAGGTTTCAAATTCTAATCCGAATCCTCGTGTCGTTACAAAAATGTTTAGTACAATGCATATAACCCCTTTTATCATGATCCATTTGGTCGACATTATTATTGTTTGTACTTGATTAATATTCTATCAAGTTGATCATTCAAGCAAGTAATAACTACAAATTTGTATCGAGTACATCCAAATCTTAATAAAGAAAAAAAGAAGAAGAACGACACATTTGATTAGATTAAGGTTGTCCTATATAACTCAATCCAAAATTCCAGCTAGCTGCCCTCCTTTGGTAGAGAACTCATCTAATCTCCACCTAATATTTCTCCAATTGATCCCACCAACTTTGATAATAAAAAATCATATCCATTTGGTTTTCCCAATCACCAAACACCAAACACCAAACATATATTTAAAATTTAAGAAAACATTTCATGTCGGTTTAAAACATTAAATCCAAAGCTCCTAGAATCCAAGAAGATAAGAGAAAGAAAGATCAAAGTTGGAACGATCTAAGCCTATTATTAGTAGATATTGTCTACATGGTAACGGCCTAAGCCTACACTATCGGATATTGTTTTTTTTGGGTGTTTTTTTTCGAGCTTCCATTCAAGGTTTTTAAAACGCGTATGCTAAGGAGAGATTTCCACGACCTCAATCCATGTGGGATCTCACAAACATGCACTAATTCTTATAAGATTAATTAAGAGAGAGATGATCACATGAAGGGCCTTTGGGGCACCCCTTCAAAATAAGGACATGTAGGAGCCCAAATTGATAGACAAATCAAACAATGTGTCATGAAGAAAGGTTCTATTGTGAGGAATCATTAGGAGTATTTTAGCTAAGCTTGTGAAAGATAAGGAAACCATAGAATTTAAGGGTTAGTTTTTGAAGGCCGAACCTTAACCTATGCTCGAGATACAGATAAACATATTTAATATATTATTGAAATACACATTCTATTTTACTCTATGTATTTTTTTTTTATTGTCAAGTTTTAATTTTTATACTTCTCATTAATTTTAAAATTTAGTCGTTCAAAATTATTTTTTATCGAGATTGGTTAAATAAAATAATAGTTTTCATACAAAAAAAGACACTATGGGAATATATATTTACAATTTATAAAGAGAATACTAAAAGAGAATTTTGTTTAAGAAAAAAACAACAATAAACTATTGTAGAGACTAATTTTTCGATTTTTCATTTAAATTTAAACTTTTCAGATTTTATTGAGAATTTTAGAGTAGAATTTTAAGATGATTGCACAAAGAAAAATATTCAAAAAAAAAAAAAAAAAAAAAAAATATATATATATATATATATATATATATATATATATATATATATATATAAAAGAAAATAAGAAAAATTTAAAAATATTGGTCAAAGTCAACTCAAAGAGGGTAAAATGGTCATTTAACCCTTTTTGTGTACCAGGGCGACCTCTCCCAAGGACGCGCATATCCCCTTCTCACTAAGTTCAACTCCGTCGTTCTACCCACCAAAACACAAAACACAAAAACAAGAACTTAGAACACTTTGATGCACACGAGTAATTATTACCAAATGGTGTTGTACCTTTATCGAAAAGAAAGGTGCATCTTATTGGTATAGATAGTGACTTTCAATTATTTTAAACATTTCTTAGTCATTCCATCTTAAAAAACGTTCTAATTTGAATGTGGTATTTGTTCATTCATGTATACTTACCTTACTCGAGTGTCATAGTTTGAACTCCTATAATATAAATTTTTTCTCGATTAATATGGTTTGACCTCTCATATAAGTTTTTTTATTTTTATTTTATTAAGCTACCAATACTCTTAAGCCCAACAAATTGTTTTTGTGGACTAGGAAGGATTGACCCATTTGAATCAATCACCATAAATATTTGTAAAGCCATATGGCTAGTTTATTTAAACGACGTGGGAGCAATGAAAAAGATCGTGTATTAGGTTGGGTTGAGACATTTTTTTAAACTTAATTTAATTGTTCGAGTTGTCAATTTTATCAACTAAAACCGTTCGTATTAAATAATGAACATAACTCATCCCAATCATAATTTTTTTTTTGGATCGGTTAGGTTGGAATCTTATTTAAAATTTTAGATTTTAAAAATGTTAGTTTATAAAATATCTGTTTATTTATTTTTAAACATTTAATTAGTTTACATGTCTGAGAGCAAATGTAAAACATGCTAAAAAGACTCGTGTTAATCCCTATCTTATTAGGTGTCCTTCATTTATCTCTCCCTCTTATGCAATCATTTTATGTAAACAAAAATGTGTTCTTGACTAAAATAGAATTCATTTGAATTCTTAAATTAGCTCGATTAGGACTCCCTATGATCCCACCATTTAAACCATTCTCGAGCTTTAAATAACATCATTTTTTTTAATGATCACGATGGAAATAATTTCTTCTTTGGCAATGTGTATTAGGGATGTTCATGTGACCAGATAATTCGACCGTTTGAGTTGAGTTAGATTATTTATTTTTTATTTGAATTAGGTTGAATTTTGAAAAATCTAAATTTTTTTTTGGATTTTTTAGTTGGTAAATAAGTTTACAACCCAACTCAATCTTATTTTTTTTTTAAATTAAGAAACAAAGGTTAATTAATGTAACATGTAGTTAGATAAATAGAATTTTTAAATAATAATAATAATAATAAAACCTGACAATCGGAGCTCAACTCAAAAATAGAGGGTTGAGTTTGGTTTGTTATGAACTCTTTTAGGATTGCTCCGATCACCAACTCTCAGGTTGGTCTAAAAGATTAATCTAACCCAACCTAACCCAATCCGTATACACCTGTATCGATTTTTAAATTACTACCCTAATCTTTAATTTAAAAGTATTGTAATCTTTACCTTAAACTCAAAATTGAAAAAATGAACCGAACAAGTTTTTCTTTGAAGAATCGTTAATAAAAGTATTCTTACAGGTCTCCAATAAATTACGACAAATACTCGATTTCATGCATTAACCCAACTTAATTTTGTAAAAAAATAACTTTGTGGATCATGTCACAAGAAATATCCTTTTCTTTCTTTTGTTACATGTGCACTTTTATCATCTCCAAGTATCATATGCTTTTTAGCATCCCTACTTTAGGGGACTTCTCCTTTTGTAGATGTGATTAGGTCCCATTTGTTTTGATTCATATTCATAACCTTTCATGATCTTCTCTGAGGGGAATGTGATATCCCGCCTTAGTTGGGGGAGAACGAAACACCATTTATAAGAGTGTGAAAACTTTTCGAGAGGGAAAGCCCAAAAAGGAAAATATCTGCTAGCGGTGGACTTGGGTAGTTACAAATGGTATCAGAGCCAGGTACCGGACGATGTGCCAGTGAGGAGGTTGTTCCTTGAAGAGGGGTAGACACGAGGCAGTGTGCCAGTAACGACGCTGGGCCCTGAAGGAGGTGGATTTGGTGGAGGTCCACATTGGTTGGGGAGAAGAACGAAATACCCTTTATAAGGATGGGGAAACCTTTCCGTAACAGACGCATTTTAAAGCCTTAAAGGAAAACTCGAGAGGGAAAGCCTAAATAATATAATATCTACTAGCTGACCCCAAATAATAGCCATTTTAAGACTATACTTTGATGGATCATTTCTATGGCTACCCATAGATGTTGACATCACTAACATCAAACAAAGTTATCCAATCATTTTAGGACCACTTTGCTTTTATTTTTGGTTTAAATTCGATCTAGAGGATCAAAATCGAACCATTCTTTTTCACATTTGTTTTGTTTTCGTGTCGTTTTGTTAGATGCTTTGTATTGATTTTTGTTTGTTTGATTTTTTTTTTTTATATTGTTCTTTCACTTAGAATGACCCCAACATTCCCTCACATCTTGTGCAACATGATTATGTTACCGGCTATTTGTCTTAAATTATTTCTAAGAGTGAAGTCTGTCACCACAGATCAACAGAAATTCTTTTATTATAACTCTTCTTACTCAAATGTTTCTAAGAAAAATTACTAGTAGGTCATTAAACATAAAATTGTTTCACACCAAATATGTTTAGTTTTTATGATTGAGCGACCGAAAAAGAAGGTGCACTTTATTTCTCGATAGCTCAATTATAGGAGCTCGAAAGTTAAGCAACTTTCAGCAATTCTAAGTTGAGCGATCTACTAGGAATTTTCTTATAAGAAGCATGTGAGCGAGGACAAAATATGCTAAGAAGACTGATGTTTGTTCGTGAGGATAGTTTTTACTCTTAGAAATAGCTCAAGTCAAATAGGTAACGATATCATAATATTAATCAAGAGATCAGAGTTTCGAATCTCTACTTAAAAAATAGAACTCGAACAAAATAAAAGAAGATTTTATGTGGAGGTGAAAGACTCGAGCCTATAACATGTTTTTAGTTGAAGACATGTGTCTTAACCTGATTGAAGTCACCTAACCATACGAAGTATTATCGAAGGAATTTGAGTCCGCAATATGTTGTTTGTTTGATAATAATGCATGAGGTTATTCAAAAAAGTGAACCATGTGCTAGGTATTGACTAGTTTTTATCGCTCATTAATCAATTTCTATTTGAAATCTTCATGTAGGGTCATAAACGATCAACTTTGTTAAGGAAAAATAACTTTAAATTTGGAGGTGTTTTGTCCATGTAACAACGACCCTTACAGAAAATAACGAATGATTGGTTTCAATTTCAAAAACTATCCTCTTCTTATACTACAAAATATAAGTTTTTCTCGATGCCCAAAAGTGTCAATAAAAGTTCTCTTGACAAAAAAAAACTTCGTTCGAGAACTTTTTTTCGATAGAGATGTCCATTTTGCTCGTCTCAATCGGGGCGGAGATTTCCCATTTAAACGGGTAATAAGAGAGTGAGTGGAGAACATCTTTTTCCCATTAGATAAATGGGGCCGATGACAGGGTTATATTCCCTCGACGCTATTTTAGTAGCCTCAAGAGAAACAACGATAGGAAAACCTAATTTTTTCGTAGTAACACGGAATTCTACTGTTGGTGATAGATTATTCAATAAGGTCGTCATATTAGTTAAATACGTTAGGTATTGTGATAGCCTCATTGAATAATTTCTCGTAAATGGAATGAAAACGTCATTCCACTCCATTGAAATGCTTTGCATATAAAAATCAAGAAAACAACTTGCGAACTACCTTCTAGAATAGAGACATTGCTTATACATCACAATAGAGATAGGCATGTGAGAGGTAATCTTGTTTGTTTTGTCCCTAAAAAATCATAATATGAAAATTATTGGATGTAATATTTACTTGGGTATAAACCTTCGAATACCGAACTCAACGAAAGTAATATATGTCAACATTGAGTTATGCTCATGTTCATCTCGCAATACAGATACAATTTGATAAAATTAAAAGATTAAGGTTTAAATTGACAAAATTGACTATATTTACAATCACACAAAACACGCCTTGTTTGATTATTTTTTCTAGGAAACAAGTGAGAACAAAAACATGCTGAAATAATTCGTGTCGGTCTGTGAAGATAGTCTTCACTTATAAAACGGAGAGGTAAGTAACATGACCATATTGTATGGGATGCAGGGGAATGTCGGGGTCATGATGTGCCAAATCCCAATTTCGTATTCTGACCCAAATCTTGGACATGAGACATTACAGTAACCCGTAACCCATAACCCGTCTTCCATTTTAAAACTGAGAGATAAGTAACATGACCATGTTGTATGGGATGTAGGGGAATGTCAGGGCCATGATGTGCCAAATCTCGATTTCGTATTCTAACCCAAATCTTCGATATAGGACATTGCAATAACCCGGAACCCATGTATCTTATAAAAATTGCAAGGTATCTTTATTTTCTATTACGAGATCCTTGACTAACGATACCAGCTCATAACTGAACTCACGTGAATTAGTTCAAAATCATTCACTCAATTCTTCTAACTCCTCGAATAATTTCTCGGAAACTCTTATCGAACCAAACCCCATTAATTTTAAGAAGAAAAATCAAACACCCTTTTCATCTTTAACGTTGATTCTTCACTTTATATCTTCAAACACCTCCACACTTGTGGCTTAAAGCGAAACCAGTCACACTCATCCTTTCGCCGACACATAGATTCTTCCAACTTGCTTCAAATATACACATATAAATCACTCTCATTTCTCCATTGGATCTCAACCAAAACAACCAAAACCCCATCTCCAAATTTTTCTTCTTTTCTTCGCCAATGGCTTCGAGCTCTTTAAAACAACAACGTCCCGAGGCGACATGGACGGCCAAGCAAAACAAGCTGTTTGAGAAGGCGTTGGCTTTGTACGATAAAGAGACGCCTGAGCGATGGCACAATATCGCCATGGCAGTCGGCGGGAAGTCGGCCGACGAAGTTAAAAGACATTACGAGATTCTCTTGGAAGATCTCCGGCGGATCGAGTCGGGCCGTGTTCCTATTCCAAATTACAGAGGCGCCCACAATGGAGATGAAGAGTTGAGGTTAGTGAAGTTGTTCAAAGATTTTTTTTTTCTTCTTTATTTTAATTTTTGTCTTGTTTTTTATTTATTTTTTATTTATTATTACCAATTTTGGGTACATTTTTATGTGGTTAATTTTGTGATTAGGTTAATTTTTTATATGGTTGGTGGATATTTGTGAGACTTGGTTGAATTTATTGTAATTTATTGGCTAGTTTGTGACCTATCGTCTAATCTAGTTTTAAGTAGGTATTAATTGTCGTTTCATTAGATGAAACTAAAGAAAACCTTTAAATTTTCAAAAGAAAAAAAAAATATCGGTTAGTTTTGTTGAACGATGAAAGTCCCACGTCTTAATTTAGGGAATGATCATGAGTTTATAATCAAATAATACTGTCTCCATTGTTACGAGACCTTTTGTAGAAGTCTAAAGTAAAGCTATGAAAGAAAGTGGACGTTTTAAAACTGTGAGGCTGAAGACGATATATAACAGGCCAAAATGAACTTTAAATAAAAAGGAGAACTCTTTTAAAAGTTTACGAGTATCTTTGAAAATGGTACTAAAGTTTTCGTCCACACAACTTTAATGATATTTTAAATTTTTTTTTCGAAGTTTAAGGATTATGTTAACTTTTGAAAGTTTAAGGATAACCGAAAATGTTTCACTTTGCATTTGCTCTATTGGTAGGCTGCTGAAGTATCTTAAGCTGCAATGAACTGCCACTGCCGTCTTTCAATCTCTCATCAAGAACAAATGGCTCACTACAAGATGGATTCATACATATTTAAATCTACAACTTTATCTTTTAATCCAATATTCTCTCAAATAAAAGTGTACATATCATTTTATCATGTTATCATTTTTTATTTAAGAATTTAAAGGCAACTTTGGAAACATTTTAATCAAATAAATTCTAAGAAATAGAACCTAAATCATATTAAGTTCAAACTAATATTTCTTAAATTAATAAGATGATGTAGTCGTATAATGTCCTTTTGCTTATGAGAAAAATTCTCTTCTAAAAAGGATTTATAATATCTATGTGACACCGAGTAAAGTAATGGTATATCAATTCAAATGAGAGCAGTTTGAGGATAAGATAGTTATTGAAAGTTATTATCATACCAACAAAGTGCAACTATCTTTTGAATGGCTCAATCATAATAACTCTAAAATTAAACGTGTTTTGTTTGGAATAATTTTCTTTTGAGTGAGATCGCCGGTTGGAGATGTGGATGAAGAATTTCTTATAAGAGTGTGGAAACCTCTCCTTACCAGACGATTCTTAAAAATCGTGAGGTTGATGGTGATGCACAACGGGCCAAAGTGGACAATATCTACTGGCGGTGGACTTGGGTTGCTATAAATGGTATAAGAGCAAGACACCAAACAGTGTTCTAGCGATGATGTTGGGCCTCCAAGGGGTGGATTGTGAGATCCTACATGGATCGAAGAGGGGAACAAAACATTTCTTATAAGAGTGTGGAAACATCTCTCTTACAAATGTGATTTAACAACAGTGAGGCTAATGACTATAAGTAACGGGCCAAAGCAGATAATATTTACTAGCGGTGGAATTGGGCTATTACAATATAAGTGAAGGGACCTGTGGGTAACATGACCATGTCGCACACTGGTATTGAATATGGATTTCAAATTCTGGGCATGAAACGTTACAATGTAAGTATATCTTCCCATTAATCAAATATTAAACCCATGAATTCAAAAACCAAACAGAAATAGAAAGGAAAATGACTAAAAAAAATATTGTTGGACCTTGAGATAGCTTAACTTTGAGGGCATCTAGTACAATTATTCCTAGTGTGCTTTATTCTACTCCTTTTGTTCTTACGTTAAGTTAAAAAAGAGATGGCTTTTGGTCATTTTTTTTTCTTTGTGGGTGAAAGGAATTTTTGAACGAACGGGCTTCATTCTTTCTCGGCTTTCAATTTTATATCTAACAAATCTGTGACTTATTTAACATTTTTTTAAATGTACTAATCACCGTGAGTCACGATCTGATCCTCGTGGAATTTGGTAAGTTTTTTTCTTTTTGGTTAAAAGTTGAAAATTTCCTTATTTAAATTTTCATGTATAGTTGATGGTTTTAGGTGATTCTTGCCCCATTAATTCTTCTTGATGAGTTCTACAAGTTTGGTGAAGGAATATAGAGTTATCGAAGAAAAAATTAAATGTTAGATCTCGAAGAGCATAAATGAAAAATACATAGGTGGGCATGCACGAGTTCTTTGGGCATGAGATTGAAGAACTGGTTCAACTTCGACCAGTTCACCTATCCAATCCACTTCAGGTGTCTCCTCCAAGTAGATTCAATTCTTGAAATCAAATTCCTAGACGTTGTTTCCAATGTTTTTTCGTTTGTCTTTGCATGTGAGATCCCACATCGGTTGGAAAGGGGAATAAAATATTCCTTATAAAGGTGTGGAAACCTCTCTTTAGAAAGTGCAACTTTAAACCGTGAGGCTGATGACAATTTGTAACTGGCTGAAATAGACAACATACTTGCGATGTATTTGGGCTATTACAAATGGTATGAGCCAAACATTGGGTGGTGTACCAGTCAGAACGCTGGACCTCCAAGGGGGTGGATTGCCGAAGCAGACAATATCTAGTAGCGGTGGACTTGGGCCGTTACATTGCATGTCTTGTCTTGTTAACTATAACTTAACCCACTAGAATCCCCATTTAAAAGAGAAGATACTCTTTTATCATTCAACACTATATAAAAGCTTAACCCTTACATATGAGGCAAGAAATTTCAACTACACAAACACAAACAAAGTTGATAATTAAACCCTTTATTTAATCTCCTCTCTTAGTAGAAAGGGCTATAAGATAAACCCTAAAGATCCAAGTGTATTGGGTACTTAGAAATGCAACCTTCCCAAAGATTGTTTGGACATGGCTTGACATCCATGAGAGCCACCCACACACCACTATTGCATTTGAAACCACTCCCAAATGCAATTTGCCAAACTCGATCTCCCTTCAAAACCTTGCCTTTGCACTCTTTGTATGCCAATTCATACCATATTGAGCTAGAAGAAGCGTTGCCGAACCTATGTAGTGTCATTCTTGAAGCCTCGACGTCGTCGGCCGAAAGTCGAAGCTTCTTTTGGATTTCGTTGATCACGGTCTTCCCTCCGGCATGGATGCAAAAATGCTCGAATGCCAGCTTGAAATTAGGAACATAACCCTTCATATTAGGGTTGAAGAGCTTCTTAGCAACAAACATGACGGAAAACCGAAGTAGCTCTCGTAATGGAAGAACGAGAGGACCGAGAGTAGTGATGTTTCTTCTTAGAGCGCCTCCTGCCATGACCACGACATCTTTCGATAACGCAATGCCAGTGATTCCTAATACCAAAGTTATCATGTTCAATAAGGTTTCAATCTCATTGAATATTCAATTTATGTTTTTAGTTTTTTTTCGAAAAGGCCTTATATGATAATATTCCTTATTTATATACTCATGATCTGTAATGGTCAAAGGTCACCGTTAACAGATATTGTCCTCTTTATGTTTTCCCTCAAGGTTTTTAAAACAGGGTTTCCACACCCTTATATGGTCTTTCCCTCAAGGTTCTTAAAACGCGTCTGCTAGTAAGAGGTTTCCATACCCTTATAAAAGGTGGTACGTTCTCCTTCCTAACAAGGAAGTGGGATCTCACAATCCACCCCCCTTCGGGGCCTAGCATCTTCGCTGGCACTTGTTCTTTTCTGTAATTGATGTGGGATCCCCCAATCCATCACCTTTCAAGGCCAGCATCCTTGCTGGCACACCTCCTCATGTCCACTCCTTCGAGGCTCTTCTTCCTCACTAGCACATCGTCTGGTGTCTGGCTCTGATATCATTTGTAACAACCGAAGTCCAGGCTAGCAGATATTGTCCTTTTTGGGCTATCCCTTTCGACACCCTTATAAAATGCATCTGCTAAGGACAGGTTTCCACACCCTTATAAAGGGTACTTCGTTCTCCTCTCTAACCGATGTGGGATCTCACATGATCTTTCTTTTACTCTAACCTTATGTCGATTGAAATTTCATTCTTACCTGATATACGCATCTGAATGCTAGGTCATTGGCCCCGATGTGCGTCCTCACCAAATGGGCAAGCTTATACTTCGCCCGCCACCGGTCGGAGCTTCGGTTCGAGAGAAGAATCGCGGTGCAATTCTGTCGAAACAAGCAAACCGGTACCAACATTTGCTTCTTATTTCCAGGGTAGAAATTATTGGTGATGTTCTCCGTGGTAACAACAATGGCGTAGCTGTTTTTATATACTTGAAGCATATTATTGGCTAGATCAATGGCTATCAATCCAGAACTACACCCCATGCCACTTAAATTAAAGCTTCTAACATTGTTCCTCATCTTGTATTTATTCATAACCATGGCTGAAAGTGAAGGTGGCGGGCTAAAAGTTCCGCCGTTGACGACAAGAACATCGATGTCCACAGGTTCGACATCGACATTATTAGCAAATAAATTGTCCAAGGCATCGAATATCATATCCTCGGCTTCTTTTCTCGACGCTGCTAGGGACAAATCGGGTCGAAGGCTCGTCATAGTTGTAGGCACCGTCGTGTCGTCGCCAATGCCTGATCGCTTAAGAATTTTGTCCATGAACTCGATGGATGTGTCGTTATAGGCGCCGTAGAGCTTGCAGGTGTTTATATATTTGTCGAGTGTGAGGGTTGAAGAGTGCGGGAGATGGTGGTTGTAGCAGGAGAAGTCGAGGAGGTAGACCTGCCTGCGACGGGTCATTTTGAAGATTGTGTATCCCAAAATGGCAAATAGGATAAGGAGATTGAGGTGGTGGAGCCATAACTGTTGAAAATCATATGAGTTCATATGGGAAGGCTTAAGAATGATAATGGGCATTAGAGGGATCAAACAAAATTCTATGATGAGTAAGAGAGAAAATGTACATATATATATATATAAAGATGTTCATAAAAGCTCGATGAGTTTTAACCTAATCGTCCTAAATTAATTGTTACTATTTAGGTCAATTCATGAACTTATTTGAATTGGGTTGAGTTCAAATAGATGAGAATTTTATTGGATTGATTCATATTCTGAGATTCCACATCTTTGTCGAGGGGAACGAATCATTTTTTATAAGAGTGTGAAAACCTCTCCCTAGTAGACACGTTTTAAAAACCGTGAAGCTGATCGAGATGTGTAATGAGCCAAAGCAGATTATATTTACTAACAGTGGGCTTGGACTGTTACACATACGTAATCAGCCAAAGTGGATTATATTTACGTAATAGTAGAAGCGTTTTTTTATTATTATTTATTCTTCGAGAACTCTTAAAAATAATTTTTAAGTTGTAAATTTTAATTAGGCATTTGAAAAGAAGTAAATGTATGTTTTACTTTTACTAAAAACAAAAATTTTAAAAAATAACTTAAACAACTTAAACTAATCAAAGTTAAAAAAGATTAATGGTTGGGGTTCTTAATTAATAAAATAAGCGTTATTTGAGTAGAAAAATTTACGATCGTTGGGTCTAAAATATGTCCAAATTCGACCTAACTCAACTCATAATGTGAGATCTCACGTCAATTTGAGAGAGGAACGAAACATTCTCTATAAAGGTGTAGAAATCTCTCCCTAACAGATATATTTTAAAAATTGTGATGCTGACGACGATACCCAATGAGTAAGAGTGGACAATATCTACTAGCCGTGGGCTTGAGTTGTTATTGGATTTATTATGCTATTTTTCTTTTTATTAATCTATTAGGATTGAAATTAATAGATAAGTGAATCGTACTGAATCTCATAAAAAAAAAAAATAGTACGAACTCTTGTTCACCAATGTACATATGGGAGAGTGAGTTTTTTAGGTTTAGAAAGATAGATTTCGAGCAAAGGTGTCATTACCCTAATTTTATTACTAAAATAGAGTTGTTACTATATGAATGACGTGCCCTTTTTGTGCGAAAACATTCATTTAAAATAGTTCATAAAGAGATGCCATGAAATGAAGCAATTGTTTTGCGAAGTTTGCTCGATTTATCTTCGACCCTTATTGCTTGACTATTGTTTAGCCTCTATAAGATATCTATCTGATAACCATTTCGTCTTTTGTTTTTCATTTTTCGTTTTTCATTTTTAAGAAACAAGAACATCGGATAACGTTTTTTAGAATAAAATATTAGGGTTTCAAAAAATTGATTCAGGATTTTCGTAATCTGGTATTTTCTTCTAACACAAACCCGTTTGATTTTTAACTTTTTTTTTTAAACACAAGAAAAAATAGTTACAAAACTTGAGTTTTGGTGGATTGATATATTGACCTAACATAATAAAAACGTTACTTTTTTAGGTGTTCGTGCATGTTAATTCTTAGATAATTGTGAATGTTCGAGTAAGCCTAGTTCGGGTTAATATGAAATTATAATTTATTTTCGAAAATCTATGTACTTTTTTTTCTACGTATTTCAATTCTACTTAAGGTAGAGTAGAGACCTAGTGCTTTAATTGACTGATATGAACATATAACAAACTATTACAACTTTCTAAACCTAATAAACTCATTTTCTCCCATTTAACACCGACTTGCCTCGATAATCGTGTATAGAATCGCATCAATGAACAATACCAACAATAACTCGTACCAACTTTTTGATGTTGTGTATTTTAATTAGCTCGAACGTTTTAATATGATCTATTAGATTAGTAAAGTATAGCGATTTACTTTTTCTTTCAAAATAAGATTGGAACTATGACATAAATGTGGAAAACTATCCGGCATGACTTTATTTGTTGGTCTCCTAAGCTGGCGTTAGCTTCATATATGAGACCATTGTGTTCATCTAAAAATATGATAGACATAAAAGGAATATTATAAAAATATTCAGTAAGTGATAGTACCGTTGGGATTAAAAAATATAACCACATATAACATAATTCATGATGGGTGAGACTTAATTTTCCTAACTATTTCTTAAGTTTTATTTTCTTTTCTTTTATGATTAGGATTTGATGAATAGTACTTCTCTACACACAATTCACGTGTGTGCGTATGAATTCACTAAGTGAGCTCAGATTCGTACGCTAAGCTTGACTATGGGCTAGCACACGCTCACATTACCAAAAATCAACATAAAAGAAAAGAGACCATCTAATATCATCTAATATCATCCAAAAATCATTAAAATGTTGACTTAAAACACAGAAATTAATAGGTGAAAGTGATGTGTAGTGGCATATGCTTCCGTTTGACCACGGTTATTGGCACAGAGTTAGCCTATGCTTATTTTCTAGATACCGTCATTACTTTTTCTTCGAGAAAAGAAGTTCACAACCTGTAAATCTTCTACCTCCACGCGACATTGCTCCATCAGACTTCCGTCCATTGCAGAAAATTCTCCACGGCTTTCTCTCGTAGGAGTTTGGGCCGTGTCTCAGTCCCAGTGCTTGTTGGTATAGATTGTAATTTTCTGTTCTTTTAAATTTTTCATACTTATCTTATTTTTAGAATCGTTCTCATTTAAATGTGTTTTTGGTTCAAACATAAAATTTTGAGCAGAACTTTAGGTATCAACTCATAAGTACAAAGTATCTTTTCCTCCCAAAATGGATGGTTGATAACAGTTAACATAGAGCTTGACGCCAATGAATAATATTAAGGTATCATATTAGACAAAAAAAAAAAAAAAAAAAAAAAAAAAAAAAAAGCTTCATTCTTCTTTCCTTCTTTTATTCTCCATTACTTCACCATCAATCACAATGGTGGAGCTTCATGTTTTCTCATCCTCAAAAAAAAAAAAAAAAAAAAAAAAAAAAAAAACATTGGGTTAAAAATCCAACATGCATAATTAAAAAACTACAAAATTTGGTTTGGTTTCCGGGTTGATATTTTTTTTGTCTATATCAACTCGACCAACTCAATAAAAGGGTTACAATCCAACTCAACCCAATCCTGCCCCGCTTTTAAAAGTGTAACATCCAAGACCATCGCAAGTTCACCACTAGCAGATATTATCCTCTTTGAGCTTTCTTTTTCGGGCTTGCCCTCAATGTTTTTAAAACGCGTCGAGAGGTTTCCATACTTTTATAAGGAAGACTTCGTTCTCCTCCCCAACCGATGTTGGGATCTCACAAAAATGGTTTGGAATTTTAACATTTGTAACTGATGTTAGTGATGTGATGTAATTTCTAAATATTCGATATTTAAACTTTGAAATCTTAGTTATTAATATAACAAGCATCGTGGATAAGTAGGATTTTTTTTTATAAAAAAAATACCTTTTGTAATAAAAGAACAACCCGAAAATTTAACCCAACCTAGAAGTTTGAGTTGGAAATTCTATTCGGGTTGCTTAAGTCACCTCGAGAAAATGATATCTCGAAAATTTTAACATAAAATTTCATATTCTAATATCATGTGAAATCACTAATCAATTCAAAAACTTATATTACCTTGAGTACCTCCTCCAGAGGTTCGATAGGGAAAGGGAACTTGACCCGACTCAATGAACTTAACATCCTCGACAAGAAGTGCATAATGCCTTTCGACCTCCTCGGCAGTTTTTCCCGGAACAGCCTTCGCAACATTCAGCCATCGGTCAGGTGTGTCTTGATCATAAAATGCCAATGCCTTCTCAAAGGCCTTGTTTTGCTTTACAGTCCATGTACCAGCTGATCCATGGGAAGACATTGAAGCCATCGGTAAATGCTAAGTTCAATAAGAAAATTAAGGCAAAAGGGTTAGAACGAAGGATGTGTGGCAAAGAGTGGGCAATGGAAGCTCTTTATAAGCACGAAACAAGAGGGTTGATAGGAAAAAATTATTCGATAAAGTGACCACGACGTAACTACTTCATAATATCGATTGAATGTAGATTTTAAAATTTATGTTCACCTGGTAACGGGATGCAATTTATAGTATTTTTTCTTTTTATCGTTTCTATCTCGTACATTAAATGATATTGTAGCGATTTTCAAACACTTTTTTTTCTCTTTTTGATTGGTGGGATAACTCCCAATTGGGCAATGAGATATCCTTTTTCCTTTGAAAGAGCATTTCAATGATTTGTCTCCTTAGAAACCATAAGATGAAGTAAGGACAAAAGATTCAACAACAATTGGAAATGGGGAATCGGTATCTTCCTAAGAGTTATTTTCCCTCCAATTGTACTATTCTACAAGCACTAGTATTTATGTGAAGTGTTTTGAACTACTTTTGAAAATTATAAAAATAAAAATTGTTTATACAATAAGAAACCATAAACTATAAATGTAACTACTCATGTTTAGGATTCAAAATTTTATCCGGAGCGATACACGTTACCTACTTTTTGCTTCTTATGAGTGAAGATTATTCCCACAAACCGACATGAGTCCTTTCAGCATGCTTTGTCCTCACACACATGCATCACAGGAAAATTAGTAGGAGGTCGCTTAACATAGAATTGCTCTAAGTAAAGCATGCTTGACCATGAAGTTCTCATGATTGAGCCACTGAAAAGAAAAGTACACCTAGTTGGTATAAGTAGTGACTTGTATCAGATATGGTCTTGGTTCATTCATGTATCTCTTCCTTACTCGAGTGTTACAATAAGGGTTTATGTCAAAAGTCGTGATTCTTAATGATTTGTATCAGAGTTATGCTCTTGACTTAGCCACATTTGTGTGCATTCTAAGTAGCCAGCAAATATAGAGTAGAAGAGCTTAGATAATAGGTGAACGGATTGATGAGCATTTAAGGAGACAATAAGTCTTTTGTTTGAAGTCTTATTAGGATGACATTATCTTTATTGATATGAAATCTTCTTATGAAAATCAAAAACAAAATCTCTAGCTCAAAGTGAATAACATCATATAATTGTAAATATCGGTGGATTTCTATATAATGAAAAAATACTAAAAAGAACAAATAAATCAAGGATGGAATAGTTGGAATACCACACATCTATCACTTTATTATTATGGGTCCATCATATGATTGAAGAATGCGTTTTTGGAAAAATAGAACACAAGAAAATAAAGTTATATTTGGCAACTATTTCATACAACTTGGAACACCTTTGCTTGAAGGAATCTAAGTCCAAATTTTGAAAACAAAAAGGAAGAAATAAATTTTGTTTTTAGAATTTGACTAAAAATTTAAATGATTTTTAATTAAGATCGAAAGCTTACTCGAAAATTGTAAGGAGCGTGATATAATTTTTTTTAAAAAAATTAAAATCAATATAGTTATCAAACGAGGTCTTAAATAATCTTTTTTCTGATGGCTCCTGCATTCTCGTGCAACATGATCATATTACTTACTTCTCGCTTCTAAAAATGAAGGCTATCCCCGCAAACTAACACGACTCCTTCCAACATGATTTGTCCTCACTTACCTGCATCCTAAGAAAATTTTCAAGAGGTCGTCCAACATATAATTACTCCAAGGAAATTATGCTTAGCTATAGAGTTCATATGATTGAGTCGCCGAAAAGGAAGGTGCACCTTGTAAGTATCTTTGATTTTTTTTTAAAATATTTCTTAGTCATCCTATCTTCGAGATCGCTTTCATTTGGATTCGGTCACGGTTCATTCCCATACTCCTCATGTATCTAGAATTTGAAATTCATAATTTTATATTAAAAAAAAATTGAATCTCTTGTTTTAAAATTTTTATTTTTAGATCACCAACATTCCCACAATATATTTCAAACAAAAATTTGAACATCATTAACTTTTCTCGAACCAACTAAAATGTTTTGTCTTATCATAAATATTAATACGAATATCATTCCCAAACTTCCTAGCTGGCCAATTTTTGTCCTTACAATTGATTTTATTCAAGTGGGGATTCATCAATTTTTGTCTAATTTAAGTTGATGAGCTAAAATATCAAGAATTTTGACAAAATAAGGTGTTCCTCTAGTAGATTTACAATATATAATATGAACTTTTTGATGTCATATAAATGATATTGAGATTGTTATTATATTCTCTTCCGAGAAAAGAATATGACTCAACTTGAGAGCAATAGGCTACATGAAAAATATCTCTTGGAATATATGGTAGACAAAGCTAGGGAAACAAAGGCACAAGGATCACAAAAGCTAGGGTTGTCCTGCCATGGCTTTACGTTGCAACTTGCTCTAGGGCAGCCCCCAAGTCTATGGGCAATACATTGTCACACTTGAGTCTTGTTTATTAGCTTGAATAGAATCTATATTCAAAATTTATTTGTGACACTCAGAGTAAGGAAATAGTACATGAATAAACCGATATCATGTCTAAGTGAGAGCGATCTTGAGTATAGAATGACTAAGAAAGGCTTAACATAGTTGGAAGTTACTACCTATACCAACAAAGTACACATTCTTTTCTCGTTGCTCGATTACAGGAACACCAAAATTAATCGTGTTTTGCTTGAACTAATTTTATGTTGGGTGACCTCTAAGGATTTTAATAAGAAGCATATGAGTGAAGACAAAACATCTTAAAACGACCTGTGTTGGTTTGTGAAGATTGTTGTAATGACCCTATGCCCAGGATTCGGATCAATATTTGGCACCTGATGACTCCAACTGTGACACCCGAGTAAAAAAATGGTACATGAATGAACAACGATCATATCTGAATAAAAGCGGTCCTAAGAATATGATGATTAAGAAAACTTTTAAATAATTGAAGGTTACTATTATACCAATAAGGTGCGTCTTTCTTCTCGATGATTCAATCATAGAGACTTCACGGTTAAGCATACTTTACTTGGAACAATTTTATATTGGGTGACCTCCTAGGAATTTTCTTGGGATGCATGGTAGCGAGGCCAAAGCATGCTAGAAAGACTCGTGTTGGTCTGTGGGGATGATTTTCACTCTTAAGAAGCCAGAAGTAGGTAACATGACCATGTTGCAGACCGAGTTTCTATGATAGAGCCACCAAAAAAGAAGGTGCACCTTATTCGTATAAGTAGTGACCTTAGTCCTCCTATCTTCGGTATCGCTCTCATTCAAATATTGAGTCCTTAGTCAACCTTTCTTTTCCGATATATTAGGGAATCTTCTCCTCATCTAGTCAATTTTGGGACTTTGATCTCATTCCTAATCAATTTTATTTTCTCTTTCTAAAAACATTTTTCATTTGTTTGAATTGCACAAAATGTCTAAAGTAAAAAGGAAGGTGACCACATGTGATGGTGAAGGGTATCTCTAGTGATGATGAGCTGAAAATTACATGAAACATAACTTTTTCTAAGAATCTCTTTCGAAGGAGGTCGATTATTTGGGACGGTGTTGTTAATCATTTAGTTTTTAGAAATAAAACTTATAAACACTACTTTCACGTACTGATTTTTTTCGGGTAAGAACGTTATTGAAATCTAAACAAAATTTTAAACATTAAAAGACGAAAATCATGATTATCAAACTCTAAGGTAACACATGCTCCAAACAATGCTTAGATTCCTCGTGATTCCCTATTCCACCTCCCATTTGAAGGTGACATAATATTCAAGACTATTCCTTGCTAGTGCGGTCCTCGAACATTTACTTCAACTTGGAAAAGGAATGCTTATCATTGACCTTCATTTCTCTATCAAGTTTAAACCATATTCTAGTATATATTGTCTGCTTTGATTCGTTACATATCGTCGTCAGCCTCACGATTTTAAAACATATCTATTAGAGATAGATTTCCACACACTTATAAGAACTATTTTATTCTCTTCTTCAACCGAGGTGGGATCTCACAATCTACCCCCTTGGGGACCAGCGTCCCCGTTGACATACCGCCCAGTATTTGGCTCTAATATCATTTGTAACAGCTCAAGTTTACTGCTAGCAAATATTGTCCGTTTTGGCCCATTACAAATTGTCGTCAGTCTCACAATTTTATAACACATCTACTAGAGAAGTTTCCACACCTTTATAAGAAGAGTCCTACATCGGCTAATTTAGGGACTAATCATAGATTTATAAGTAAGGAATACGTCTCCATTGGTATGAGGCCTTTTGGAGAAGTCTAAAATAAAGCCATGAGAACTTATGCTCAAAATTAACAATATCATACCATTGTGGAGGTTAGTGGTTTCTAACGTGAATAATGCTTTTGTGATATTGAATGAGGCATTCTTAGCTGATTATAAGCCTATCATTGCGGCGTTGCTGGGATGTATTAGACCATTGAAGTAGAGAGAAGAATCTTAAGAGAGAAAAAAATAAAGGAAAAGGGAACAAAAAGATGCCACCCCAATGAATCTTTTTTGTCCATATTTGTAGAGTTTTATGAATGATAATATTGACATTCATGGGTCCAAAAATGTCGTTATATATATATATATATATATTAAAGATCAAAGTAGATCAAAGTTTCGAGTATTATGTAGTAGGAGTAAGATTAGTTTAAGCTTGTAAATCCAAGTATAATTTAGTGAATAACGTATTAGTTACTATCTCAAAAGTCGATTATTCAATCTTTTTGGCACCTGATGGTCTAGACATGTATCGACGTCAGTTTCATGGTATTAAAACACGTCTACTAGCGAGAGGTTTTTATATGTACCCTAAAGAATGTTTTATTTCCCTCTCAAACCATTGTGGGATCTCACACAGACATTTCCTTGCATCACCTGCAACATGGTCAAGTTCCTACTTCTCGCTCTTAAGAGTGAAGACTATCCCCGTAGACCAACACGAGTCCTTCGAGCAGCTTATCCATCGAGTTCCTATGATTGAGCCACCGAAAAAGAAGGTGCACCTTATTGGTATAAAGAGTAACTTTCATCTTCTTTAAGCATTTCTTAGTCCTATCTTCAGAATTGATCTCATTAGGATGTAGTCTCAATTCATTCATGTATTTGTCCTTTACTCGAGTGTCATATTCTTGTATCTTAAATTTTGGGTTTTGTAGTTTATTTTTGTAGTTCATGTATCTTAAATTTTAGCTTTCTTAATCCTTCTATCCTCAGAATTGATCTCATTCTCACGTAGCTTAGCTTGATGGATATCAAACTAATGAAAGAATTGGATGGTCAACATTGCTTATGGTTTGGCCATGAGAACAAAATTTTAAGATAGAACTTTGAATCTCACTTTTTCACTAACGAGCTCGGGTTTAGTTTAATACGCATACGAATAAGATGCTTGAAAATAAGATATTTTGGATTAAAAGATGATCATATTAGTTATGAATGAGAATATTATCAGATTTTCATCGAAATAAACGATGTTTGTGTTTGGTATTTTGTATGAGAATGTTACTGAATTTGGGGGTGTACATAGGTTGGCGTGAATTGGATTGGAAAAATCTTTTAGATCAACTCGAAATTTTTTGTTGGCTGGATTGGTGACTCGAGTAACCCGAATAGAGTTCACGACACAACCAAACTCAACTCTCTATTTTCGGATTGGGTTGGGATAGGTCGTCGGATTGTTTTTTTAAAAAAATTATTTATCCACAATATATCTTACATTAATAACTAAAATGTCATCAAATTCAAATATCAAATATTTATTTATAACTCATTACCCATCACTAATAACATCATTTGTTAAATATTCTTAAATCTTTTTGAAAGTAAGATAGGGTTGAGTTGTAACCCTATTTTTCAAGTTGATCGGGTTGACTCGTCTTAAAAATTGTCAACCTGCAAACCGAACCAAATTTTCAGTTTTCTAAAAATTAAACACAACTTAAACCGAAAAAAATTCTAATTCAACCCAATTTTTATTGTTTGGATTGGATAGTCTGAGTTAATCAGTTTATCGGGTCACATGAGTTTATCGGGTCATATGAACATCCCTAATTAAATTTTTACTTAAATAAATTATATTTGTATTTGGTCCATGAGATTGCTTTAGTTTATTTTCAAATTTCTTTCCTACATTTTAAAAATACTTAAAATAAGACTTGAAAAAGATATGAAAGTGCCTCGAAAAAAAGAGCAAGCAATAACCTTTTATTCCATTGAAAAAGTACAATTAGAATTAAGAAGGCACAAAAAAGCAAGCAAAATTGTTCGTTCTTCTTTTGTTCTTCAAGCACTCCACGAGCTGCCTCTATCCAACTTCATGTTTCTCCATCCTAAGAAAAACATAGGAAAAAGAGAAATATTTTGTTAAAAATCAAACTTGATGAATGTTTAAACAAGTCTCGAGCTCTCTCTTCCCAAGAACATCGAAGAAAATCTCTTTAAAAACGCTCTTCCTGTGACTGGCTCTGATACCATTTGTAACAGCTCAAGCCCACCGCTAACAAATATTGTCCATTTTAGCTCGTTGCGTATCACCATCACCCTCATAATTTTAAAACTCGTCTACTGGAAATAAATTTCTACACTCTTATAAGGAATGATTCGTTTCCCCTCCAACTAAGGTGGGATCTCACATTTTTTTCATCTCAATTAAAGAACTTTGACTATAAACAAGTGAGAATTATCCTCACGATTATTCTCCATTAATTGTCATCTCACTTGGGTTTTTACTCTCGATCCCGCTAAACTACATAGGACTAGTATCTTAATCTTAGAAATCCTAAAATGTTTTAGTGATCGAGAATCGAAAAAGAGTGAAATTCAAAGGAAACATCATCGTGTTCGTAATGACATTTCAAACGTTTCAAACTCGCGTTAAATTTTGAATAAAATCTATACATATTACCTCTTCTCAATCATCTGGACCTTCCATATGGGAAAGGAACTTCACCGGACTCAATTTGCTTAACATCCTTCAAAAGAAGTTGGTAGTGCCTCTTCACTTCCTCTTCGGTTTTCCCACCAATGGCCTTAGCAACATTGAGCCATCGCTCAGGTGTGTCTTGATCATACACAGCCAAAGCCTTCTCAAAGGCTTTGTTTTGCTTTGCAGTCCATGAACCAGCTGACCCATGAGCAGACATTGAAGCCATAATTAAGGGGTTAGAATCAAAGAGGCCTCTAAACTCTTATGATGGGTACCAAACACAAGGCTGTGGGTACTCTTTATATATATGCTGGAAAGGCTGAGGGTATCTTTTGACATTACAAAAGGAATTTTAATGATTTGTGTCCTTAGAAACCACAAAATGTTGTTAGAACAAAAGACACACAACAATTGGAGATGGTGAGAGAATCCGAATCTCTTGTAGAGTTTTTGTTTCTCCTTCTTTCTAGGAAACGAAACTTTTGTAGCCACACCGCCTCTTGTCTGGTTCCGATACCATTGTAACCGCTCAAGACTACTACAACTAGATATTGATCTATAAATTTTAAAAATTGAAATTTATTCGATACAACAAAATTTTTAATCTTAACTTTCATAATACTAATAGTACTTCTAAAGGAAATATATATTTTATTCAATTTGAAAAGAATTTATTGTTTATTCTTGAAAACTTTAGTATTTGATCACATTCACAATATATTTTCAACCTAGAAAAGAAAAGGACCCAACTTTATGAGCAATAGGCTACTCTAAATATCTATTGGAATATAATAGGCGTAGCTTGGGGAAACAAAGGCGGCATAAGGATCATAAAAGCTATGGTTGTCCTGCCATTATTTTACGGCTAGTTGCAACTTGTGAGCTAGCTAGGACAGTCCCAAAGCATATGGGGAATAGTCATTTGTACCATTCGTGTATGTAGGAGAATTTCTTCTCTTCGAATCACGTAGATCTTTGTCTTTTGTTTAATTTATGTTTGTGGGTGTGTGAGAGCGATCGATCTTGCTTCCGCTTCTGTTACAACCGTTGGTCTATGAGAATAGTCAAGTTGAGACCCCCATTAAAATGTAGATAGAATATTACAAATTTTGTGTAACAGCTCAAGCCCATCGCTAGCAAATATTGTTTGTTTTGTCCCGTTACGTATCGTTGTTAGCCTCACGATTTTACAACACGTCTGCTAGGGAAAGGTTTCCACGCTTTTAAATGTTTGGTTCGCCTCTCCAACCTATGTGGGATCTCACAATCCACCCCTGTGGGGGTCAACATCTCACTGGCACACCGCCTGGTGGTTGACTTTGATACCATTTGTAACCGTCCAAACCCACCGATAGCAAATATTGTCCGCTTTGGCACATTACGTATCGTCGTCAGCCTCACGATTTTAAAACGCATATGCTAGAAAGAGGTTTCCACATCTTTATCAGGAATGTTTCGTTCCCTTCTCCAACTAATATGGGATCTCACATTTTTATATCTCATCATATTAAATCTGTGGGTTCATTGTTATTTACTCGGGTAGTACAACATCAAGTCTAATGTCATTTCCCTCTCAGATTAAATTGTCAGTTTTTGGGTTCGATGAAGTTTTTACAAGAACGTTTATCATTTTTCCACACGACTTGACAAGATCTTTATCAAAATGAATGTGTTCGAAGAAGAAGAAAGCTATTAAAGAATAAGATGACAACTTACAACATATTGAAGTAACGTGAGATTCGTTAGAGATGAATATAGGAGTCGATATTAGGGTTATAGCTCGAGCTATGACCAATATTAGTTGAAAACTACATGAAATAAACTCTTGCAAGGAATCTCCTCAAAATGAAATTGATGGCTAAGGACTTAGACATACCCTCCAACCAATGCTTAGAATCTTTATCATCCCCAATTCTTCCCTCCAATTGAAAGCAATAATTATATCTTCGAATCTTTCATTTCTTGTAGGAACTATATTCATTACAAGTACGGACCTTGAATATTTAGTTCAAGTTGGATGATAATGTGTTCATATTTCACTAAGAACGAGAGAAATCTTTTTTAATAACCTTATTAAAAATGATCCTAAAGCTTAGTTTAAAGGTTATTAATCAATCCAAATCATAATTTAGTGTTACTAGCTAGTGTTTATTCCAATGTCGTTCTTAATTCTTGTTCGATCCATCTAAAACTTGTCTAAAGCTAAAAACACAAAGATCTAAAGGTTATAAAAGACTCTAAAACACTTTTCTTCCATCCGATAGAAGTTTAAATAGATCGTTGCCTACTAGTTCTTACTGAAACCCTCGTTGGTTCATGTTCAAACACGTTTGAAATTGTATATTATGAACTCTACGGGTTATGGTTAATCGGAACTAATGTTCTTTAAAGTGTGGGTCACCACTGAAAGTCATCTCCTAATTCAAAATCGCTAGTTGAATTGAGTAGCTAGTGTTATGCCATTGTGTTATAATTTTCAATGCTCTTATACCACTTATTGTAGCGGAAGCAGAAAAAAGATCGATCACACTCACACACCCACAAATAGAAATTAAACAAAGAAACACAAAGATTTACATGGTTCGAAGATAGAAATTTCCCTACATCCACAGATGATAGCCAATCACTATAACCAAAGGGTTTACAAGTGTATCTCTCGTACTCTTGTACTCAAAGTCTCTCAACAAAGTTTCTCCCAATTGTCTCTAGGCAAATACAAAATGACAATGACTCTACGTCTCAAAATAATGAGAGACAAGCTTTTATATAGACATAACAATACTAATTTTCATACATAAACCAAATACATGAGAATATGAACGAAAAGAATTATGAACTTAAATGAGAATTATGACAATATATCTTTTCATGACAACTTACAATTTTGTGGTCACTAAGTTAAAATATAAAGTCTTGAGCATATCTTCGCTTTTAATCAATTTTTCAAATTCTTGGTCACTTCTAGAACAAGCAATAGAACTCAACTTCTATATTTGAATGTGGTTATAGGCTACTTTTGGCACAACTCAACTCTGGTTCTTAATCTTCATCTCTCTTGGTATCCCACCACCGTCAGTCTATTTTGACCTATTACGTATTGTCATCAGTCTCACAGTTTTAAAACGCATCTGTTAGGGAGAGGTTTCCGCACCCTTGTAAAGAATGTTTCGTTTCCCTCTCCAACCGATATGCGATCTCACAGTCTACCCTGTTGGGGGCCAGCGTCCTCATTGACACACCGCCCAGTGGTGTTTGGCTCTAATACCATTTGTAACAGCTCAAGCCCACCGCTATAGTAGATATTGTCCGCTTTGGCCTGTTATATCGTCATCAGCCTTACGGTTTTTAAAACACATCTACCAAAGAGAGATTTTCACACCCTTATAAAAAAAATGTTTCATTCTCCTCTCCAATCAAAGTGATTCAAGCTACTCAACCATTGTAAATCTAAATATTCTAAATGTTCAAATATTCAAAGTGTTTTAAGTTTTGTCCATGTTGTAAACTAAACACAAAACCCTCAATCTCAAAAATCATAATATTGGTGGTTTGATTGAATAATAAACTCATAAAGGCCAGACAAAACTGTTGATGAGTGGTACTAACACCAAGAAATCATCTTCATTCGAGTATTACAACTACATTTTAAGGGATACAACGACAGAGAGCTTCAAATTTTTTCATGAAAATTTTAAAGAAAAAAGAAAAAAAAAAAGAAAGAAAAATGGATAGATCAGCAAGAAAATGGCTTTCTTCTTTTTATTCTTCCAGCACTGCACGAGCTTGCTCAATGGAACTTCATGTTTCTCATCCTGCAAAATTCAAAGGAACAATAAATATTGTGTAAACTCAAGAACTAATGGCTGAGTTTGGTGTTCTTCTTGAAACATGTAGCCATCAGCTTAAAAAAATAAACTCGAGCTTTCGGGTCATCGTAAATTTAATTATATCAATATTTTAACAAGGACATCAAACAACTGTCCCATCTCGATTCATCCTACATTTAAATGCTATTTAAAAAGGCAAAATTTTGAAGTTTTTTCTTTTCACTCATAGATCATTTTATCATTTTGCGTTTGGTTTGATTGGGTTGTGACTTTTTTTAAGACTTAACCTAATTGTTTGAGTTGTCATTTTTTTCAACCAAATAACTCTTATTAAATAATGAACCCAACCCAACCATAAACTTTTTGGGTCCCATTGGTTCAGGTTTGTTTAGGTCATTTATTTAATTTTTTATTTTTAATAAAAGTAAAATATTAGCCAGTAAAATATCTATTTAAGTCAAATTTACCACTCAAATTGAATATATATTTTGAAAAATTACCTTCTAAATAGTTTTTAAATCGTTCTTAAGAAGTATCGAAGAATAAATAATAAAAAATTGGAGTTCGTTCAATTCCGTTCAACTTAACCTAGTTTTACCAGAACCCATAAATCAACTTAACCCATAAAATTTTTATTTATGGGAATTCATTTCAACTCAAATAAGTTCAAAACTCAAATGTGGGTGGATCCAATTTTCTTGCTTAATCATCAATTAGTGGCACTAAATTGGGAGCTATTACCTTAATCATCATCAATGAGTAGCATTAACTGCCTCTTGAGCTTCGATAAGGAAAAGGAACCTTGCCAGACTCAATATGCTTAACATCCTCCACAAGAACTTGGTAATGCCTTTTCACTTCCTCTTCAGTTTTTCCACCAATGGCCTTAGCAACATTCAGCCATCGATCAGGCCTGTCTTGATCATACATTGCCAAAGCCTCCTCAAACGCCTTGTTTTGCTTTGCAGTCCATACACCCGACCCATGAGCCGACATTGAAGCCATTGATGATATTGCTAAGTTTGAGGAGATTTGGCTAAAAAAAACAACACAAAAATGGGAAAGCTTTAATGGGTTTGAAAAAGAATTCAAATTTTGCAAGGAAAAGATGAATGGATTTGTGCCAAAGAGCTACACATTTGGTGCTCTTTATAAGAGGAAGCCAAAGGGTAATGAACCAAGTTGGGGGGTAAAGGGAAATCTTTTTGTGTAGTTGAAAAGGGAATTTCAATGATTTGTGTGTTTATAAACCACAAGATGTAGTAAGGACAAAACACAACAATTGGGTGATGGAGAATCAGTATCTTGCTTCCAAAATTTTGAGAAGATGCAATATTATAATGATGTTTTGAAGAAATTGATATACTTAGAAACTAGAACATATCAATTTATTTTGTTTGATGATTGTAGGTTAGGGAATAAAGATGAGAAACCACACCAAAACAAGAGAGAGGTCCATCTTAAAGGTATATTTTTTATTATTATTAAAGATTTCAAGGAGAATGAGATGCTTGAAAAGGGTATGTATGGTAAAACTAGTGCTACAATTTCCTCAAAATATTAATGAAGTTAAGGTCATGAGAATAAATATGAATTTTCTAGTTAAAAGAAATGAGTTGTGACGTCTCAATAAAGAAGGGTTATGCAAATGAATCGAGACTGCATTTAAATGAGAGTGATCATAAGAATAGGATGCCTATGAAACGTTTAAAAGAATTGAAAGTTATTACCTAGTAGATATTGTCCGCTTTGACTCTTTACTTATCGTCGTCAACCTCACAGTTTTAAAACGCGTCTGTTAGGTAGAGGTTTTCACATTGTTATAAGAAATGTTTTGTTTCCCTCTCTCCAATGTTTTGTTTCCCTCTCTTCAACTGATGTGGGATCTCACAATCCCTCCCCTTGGAGGCCCAGTGTCCTCGCTAGCACACCACCCGATGTCTAGCTCCGATTCCATTATAATAGCCCAAGCTTATCGCTAGTAGATATTGTCTGCTTTAAAGTCTTACGTATCATTGTCAGTCTCACGGTTTTAAAACGTGTCTATTAGGGAGAGGTTTCCACACCCTTGTAAGGTTCACCTTTTTTTTTGGTAGTTCAATTATAAGAATTTCAAAGTCAACAATTCTATGTCGAATGACCTGTTCGGAATTTTCCTAAGAAGCATGTAAAGAGAAGTAAGTAACGTGACCATCTAATAGGGGATGCTGGAAAATGTCGGAGTTATCAAATGTCGAATCCTAGACCTGGGGCGTTACACTAGCAAGTGAAATAGTTTTATAGAAAAAAACAACCATTAGTTTTGGAATATCAATATAGTCCCTCATAAAGGTTGTATACTTCAATCAAATTGGGAATAATTTATTGATTTATATGCCCACTTTATGAATTGTATATGATTGGGGGAATTCAATCATACTCACATTATATTCTCTACTTATAAAAGAAAAGGAAACAACTTCATAAGGTATAGGGTTAGACTAAATATCTGTTGGAATATGAAATAGGCTTAGGGCAAATAAAGGCATCAGAATCGCAAAAGCTTGGTTGTCCTACTAGTGCTTTACTGCTGCAACTTGCCCAAGGATAGTCCCAACCCTACACGAATATCTTGTCACATTTGAGTTTATTCTATTGACTTTTAACATAGAATTCAAAAATTTTGTTGGGACATATTTAGCATGTGGAATAAAAAAAAAATTAGGTTAGACGTGTTAAGATCAAAACTCTCGAGATAAAGAACAAGTTTAATGATCCAAGATTCTAATACTCTGTAAGATATAAACAATCCTACTTGAATGCTCTCAACTAGACGCGTTTTAAAACCGTGAAGCTGACGATGATACGTAACGAGTCAAAATAGACAATATCTCCTAGTAGTAGGCTTGGGCTGTTATAAATGGTATGAGAGCCCAAACACCGAGCAATGTGCCAGTGAGGACGTTGGGCCTCAAGGGGGATGGATTGTGAGATCCCACATCGCTTGAAGAAGATAACGAAGCATTTCTTAAAAAAGTGTGAAAACTTCTCCCTTGCAGACTTATTTTAAAATCGTGAGGCTGATGGCGATATGTAACAGGCCAAAGCAGACAATATCTGCTAACGTACAAAACTTTTTATTTGCTTAACATAGAGAATTCATGGCACATACAAGTTATACTCTTTTTCAATAGACATATATATGTATACAAGGTATGTCCTCTTTAGGTACCAACAAAAGAAATCAATACAACTTAATAACGTGTTATGTTAGGTTATTTAAATTTGTAACGACTCATATCTAGGATTCACAATTTGAATTCAATACCTGATGGTCCCGATATTTCCGTGCATCTCTTGTGACATGGTCACATTATTTATTCCTCGCTTTTAGGACAACACTAGCTTTTCCGGGATGCTTTGTCGTCACTTACATGCATTCTGAGAAAATTTCTAAGATATTATCCGACCTAGAATTGCTCCAAGCAAAACACATTTAACTATGGAGTTCCTATAATTGAGCTACCGAACACATAATCAAATTATATCTTATTCAAATTAGATTTGTTTTAGCTTAAGCTATCTAAGTTGTTTGAATTTATGATTTTAGATTGCATAGATGAGTATTTTGTTCCTATACATATTAGAAATTTTTTTGAATGAAACCCTAGTCTCTATGCATCCATCTCGATTTTTTTTGCCCTAAATTCGACATAAACTAACCAAATTATGTGTTGGAATATATAGGCAAGCTAGAAGAACAAAGGCATATGGATTTTTAGGTGCAACTTGGGCTATATAGCAAGACTTGTCACACTTCACTTGATTCTATTGACGAAAAAGAGGATTCACTTTAACATCGAATCCTGAAATTTTGTTTGGACATGTTTAGTATATTGAAGAAATAATGGATGGTTAGAATCCAAAATTTATTGGTTCATATAACATTATTTTAAAGCTAGCTTTAGAGTTCATATGGGTTAGATTATATTAATCGAGGTTTCGTTGAGTTTTTTAAGAAAATGGTATGAGAGATAGAATAGGAAAGACCGCTAGCGGATATTGTATTGTCTGTTTTGGCCCATACATTCCAGGAAAGACCGTTACCAGATATTGTATTGTTCGTTTTGGCCCGTTACGTATTGTCGTCAGTCTCACCGTTTTTAAAAAAAGTCTACTGGAGAGATATTTCCACACCCTTATAAGAAATGTGACATCCCCTCTCAAACCCTTTGAGGCCCAGCATCCTCACTAACCCCTCTTCAGCCGATGTGAGATCTCATAATCCACCCCTTTGGAGGCCGAGCGCTCTCATTGACATATCGCCTAATGTTTGATATCATTTGTAACAACCCAAGCCCACCGTTAGCAGATATTGTTCTTTTTAGGCTTTCCCTTCTAAGCTTCCCATCAACATTTTAAAATGTGTCAAATAGTTAGAGGTTTATACATCTGTAAGAAATGTTTCGTTCCCTCTTCAATCGATGTGGGATCTCACAATCTCTACCAACTAACACGAGTTCTTTTAGTTCATTCGTATACACCTCATCATTAGTGAAACAACTTATAATAACTTTCAGTATTTAGTGAGTTTATCTAACATAATTAACTAGATTCGTAGCTATTTAAGGAATTCTCCATTTAATTTTGAGGACAGAATGACATAGTACTTTGGTCATATGATGTTCTTAAACTCTTATCTTAAACTAAGTCTAACGTGACATAAAATATACAATGTCTAAGGTGGATAGCTTTGAAAATTATAATCATAATGTATAGATGGATTGATCAGTTGTTTTTATTAGTAGTATTTGCTGATAAACTTTGGAAGGTCAAATAAAGTGGATCTTATTCGTTCAATGCTACGTTACAGTTAGAAGTACAATTGGAAGCAATTGGTTCTTCGTCTTCCTTCCTTTATTCTTCCATTACTGCATGAGCTAGCTCAATTGATCTTCGTGTTTCTCACGACCTGAGAAAAAGGAAAAAAGAACAAATATTTGGTTAGGATATTATATTCCTTAAGAAAAATGCAAGGATGTACAATGACATGAACACGGTTCGACAAGAATCCCCGAACCTGTACTCAGATCAACTGGAATATAGCTCAATTGATTCATGCATAAATATTCGATCAGGAGTACGAGTTCAAATCTTCCACCCAAACAAAACGGTATTGTAAAGTGAGAGTGATTTTGAAGTATCTAGTAGATATTGTTATTTTTTTTTTTATTTCCCTCAAGGTTTTTAAAACGCATCTACTAGGGAAAGGTTTCCACACTCTTATAAAAAATCTTTCGTTCTCCTCCTCAACCGATGTGGCATCTCACAATCCACTCCCCTTTGGGGCTCAACGTCCTCGCTGACACTCATTTATTTCTTCAATCGATGTGGGACCCCCCAATCCACCCCCTAGCATCCTTGCTGACACAGCCTCATGTCTACCTCCCTTTGGAGCTTAGTCTCTTCGTTGGCACATCGTCTAGTGTCTAGTTCTAATACTATTTATAACAGTCCAAGCTCACTGTTAGCCGTTATTATTCTTTTTGGGCTTTCCCTCAAAGTTTTTAAAATGTGTCTAGGGGAGGTTTTCAAACTCTTATAAAAAATGTTTCGTTCTCCTCTTCAATCGATGTGGAATCTCACAATTTCCTCTTCGATTAATACTCATATTGTAAGCCAACGAGTACGAAAAGGTATTAAATATTGATAAATAGTTAAACTTATCATAATTCATCGACTTAAGCTTTTGAATTCCGTTTATCGAACATATATTACCTTGTTCATCAGCACAATCTCGTAGAGCTTCTATAAGGAAAATTGATTTCACCAGACTCAATATGCTTAACATCCTTCACAAGAAGTTGATAATGCCTCTTGACTTCATCTTCAGTTTTTCCACCAATGGCCTTAGCAACATTGACCCATCTCTCAGGTGTGTCTTGATCAAACACAGCCAAAGCTTTCTCAAACGCTTTGTTTTCTCTTGCAGTCCATGCACTTGACCCATGAGCAGACATTGAAGCCATTGCTTAGTGCTATCTTGTGGCAAAACAAATGGAAAGCTTCAATGGTTTGAAGTGAAGAGAATGATTGTGTTGTAAAGAGAAGAAATGGTAGGAGCTCTTTATAAGGAACAAGCCAAGAGGGAATTCATTGTGTCAATTGGGAAGTGGGAAATCTTTTGAATATGAAAAGGAAGTTTGATGATTTGGGTCCTTAGCAACCACATGATGTTGTAAGAACAAAAGACACCAAACAATTGGAGATGGAGAATCAGGACCTTCCAAAGGTGATGGAAACTTTAGAACAAATAAGTTCTTGGGAACAAAAATATAAAACTAGAAAGGAAACCTTCTATTTTACTCGATCACTACTTGATTTGTGTAACGATTCATGTTTAGGATTCAAATTCGGATTTGGTACCTGATGGTCCCGACATTCACCTGCACTACGTGGTCACGTTACCTACTTCTCACTTCTTAAGAGTGAAAACTATTCTCGCATACTATCACGAGTTCTTCAAGTTCTTAAGCGTGAAGACTATCCCCACAGACAATCACGAGTTCTTTAAGCATGTTTTGTTCTCACTCACATGCATCTTATGGAGCTTTTATGATTGAGCATAAAAAAAAAATGTGCATCTTGTTGGTATAGATAGTGTCTTTAAATTCTTTTAAGTCTTTGTTTGTCATCTTATCCTTAAGATTACTTTCATTCAAATGTGGCATTGGTTCATTCATGTACCATTTTTTTACTCGGGTTCATTCATATCTCATCGACAAATGCACCAAATCACATCAAACAGTAATCATGAACCCACGACTTCAAAACCCATATGTGTAAGCCCCTCACGAACCCGAACAATAGCAACTTGAGCATATCCTGTGACGACCCATACAGATCTTCAACGAGAACTCTAATTCAAAACTCACTATTTTTTTATTAACAAAAAACTTAAACAAAGGAGGAATAGAAGTAATTTGATAGCAAAAAGGGACTAAGACATGATTGGCCATGAGGTTCGTTTTTAGATTCGTTAGAGATGAAAAGTAGAAGTAATTTCGAGATGAAATGTATAGTGATGATTATTTGAAAACTACATGAAATAAACTTTATGCAACGAATATTTTCAAATGAAGTTGATAGGCTAAGGGCTTAGAGATACCCTCCTACCAAATGCTTAGAATCTTTTGTAATCCCTAATTCTCCTTCTTTTAGGGACTATTCCCTATTATTGTGGTCTTTAAATTGTTTAGTTCAAGCTAGAAAATGGTTTGTTCTTGACTTCTATTTCCCATATTGATAGATAATAAATACCACATTATGTTGACATACATGACGAGTCTGTCATCGACGACTCGAATAAGGACCGAACGATCAGTTCTCGAAAAAATCAAATTTTTGAAGGAAGATGACGTTTTCTCGATACTTATTCATCAAGCATTTGATTCATAGGGTTGTTTAATCTCATAGAATACAAATTCATACATATTAGGCTGATTTTATGTAATATATGAGATAGTAGATAGACAGTTTATATATTACATAAAATCAGCCTAATATGTATGAATTTTACACTTTGTCTAAAAAAAACACATTAAACTTTCTAGAATTTCAATAATACGTACTCTTAAAAGTTTAAAAATACTCTAAATTTTAATCGTCAGTATATAAACTGAATTGTTAACACTACATTTCAAGAATGCCCATAAATTTTTATCTTTAGTACCTTTAAAGTTGAAGGAGATGATTTATGAGATAGTAGATAGACAGTTTATATCTATATATTGACACTAGAAACTTTTTTATAAAAGTTAAGAGTGTTGATACTAATTTTAAAAGTTCATGAGTATTTTGTAAACATTGTACGATCAGTAAAATTGGTCTTGCCCGCGGGTTGGGGACGTCCCTAGGCCAAGTTGTGTAGCATAAAGTCATGGCATAATTTGTGATCTTGATATCATTGCTTCCCTACATAGCCATTGTGAGTATCATTTTCTTATATTTAGAGTAGCCTATATAGCCTATGAAGAAGTGTCCTTTTCATTTGTAGGTAGAGAATATAAGATGAATGTGATTGAATTCTTCCCAATCATATATGTAATTCAAAAAGTTGATTGTAAATCTTCTCAATTTGACCCATTAAATTCATGATTAATTTTAAAGATTCAAAACTCGTGTTAGAAATGAGTATCTTTGTTGTGGTTGATGTTGATATGAGTATCTTATTGTCCAAGTTTTATTGACTTTTGTGAGAATGTAGGGTAAAGATTTCACTTTTTTTGGAGATCATATATACTCATTCTTATTGAAATTTATGTGAGTTCAAGAATAAAGTGGTTTGTTCGTCAAAATGAAAGGGTTACGAGACATTTGTTTTGATACCATGTTAAATTATTTGAGTTGCTGACGTCGAGTCGATCCTATGCCGCTAACTATGCCCTGAATTGAAAGCTAAACCAGGCCGGGAATTCTGAGTCGACAACTCAATTTGATGAACTTACAAACTATCTCTTACCACGTGGTCACATTTACCTACTTCTCGCATCTTAAGAGTAAAAACTATCCCCACATACCAACTCGCATCTTAAGAGTGAAAACTATCCCCACAAACCAACATGTTTTGTCCTCACTCACATGCATTTTAGGAAAATTACTCAGAGGTCACGCAACATAGAATTGTTCCAAGTAAAACACATTTAACCGTGAAGTTTTTATGATTGAGCCACAAAAAAAAAAAAAAAAGGAACATCTTGTTGGTATATGTAATAACTCTCATTTTCTTTAAGTCTTTCTTAGTCATTCTATCTTCCGAATCACTCTCATTTGAATGTGATTTCGTTTCATTCATGTACTCCTTTTTTATACTCGAGTATCACATCGAAGTTCTTCAACTCATGTTACATGTAGTTGCATAATCTAGTAACCTCAGTAATGAAGGTGCTTACCGGGTATTTTTGTGAGATCCCACATGGTTGGGGATGAGACCTCTTCCCAGTAGACACGTTTTAAAAATCTTGAGGGGAAGCCCAAAACGGAAAGCCCAGAGAGGACAATATCTACTAGCGGTGGGCTTGGGCTGTTACAAATGGTATCAGAGCCAGACACCGAGCAATGTGCCAGCAAGAAAGTTGTTCCCCAAAGGGGGTAGACACAAGGCAGTGTGCCGATAAGGAAGCTGGGCCCCGGGTGGATTTGGTTGGGGTCCCACATCAATTGGAGAAAGGAACGAGTGCCAGCAAGGACGCTGGGCCCTGAAGGAGGGTGGATTGTGAGATCTCACATTGGCTGACGAGGATAACAAAACACATTTTATAAGAGTGTGGAAACCTCTCCTTAGTAGACGCGTTTTAAAAACCTTGAGGGAAAACTCGAAAGGGAAAGTCTAAAGAGGACAATATCTACTAGCTGTGAGTTGTTCCAATTTTTAATACTCGACATTTTATTTTAAATTTTTTAGATAATGACAAGAATGTATCGGGCGCATGGCGAGGTGACCTATTGATGGTGTCATAGGACTAGACAAGTTGTAGTTCAAATTATGAGTGATAGCTCACCAGAGGACATCCCTATTGTGAAATTCAAGATTGAAAAAGAAAAAATTCTCCATCTACATCCTTCCCCCTACTCTAAATTGGGAATTCCCTACCCATTTGAAGTCGGTCCACCAAGAATATTATGATAGCTTTACTCCAACAAACTTTAGATCACAAACTTACTATATAAATATACATTCAACTTCATGATAATTAGCTAAATTAGGAATTTTTTTTTGACGTTAAGCGAAAGCGGGAGAAACTTTTCAACGAAAAATGGTAGACCGTTCATCAATCCAAAAGCTTAAGTTGATAGGTTACGATACAATAATTATATCGATACTTTAACACTCTTCTCGCTTACAGTCTCGAGTCAAACACGTGGAAATCAATGCTAATTAGAGAGTAAATGACGATATAGAAGTTCAAAAACATGACTAATGTTATGATATAGTATTTATTCATCGCTAAATCGAAAAAATTAAGCTAATGGGTTAGGTTAAATATAATTATATCAATACTTTAACACTCCCTCTTGTGGGCTTGAAAATCGATAGAAGGCTGACTATGTGACGCCCAAGTAAAAGAAGGGTACATAAATGAACCGAGACTAATCTGAATGAGAATGATCCTAAGGATAGGATCCTTCGTTTACAAGAATGAAAGTTACTAAAGTGTGTTTTGTTTGGAGCAATCTTATATTGAGTGACCTTCTATAAATTTTCCTAAAAAGCATGGGAATGAGGACAAAACATGCTGAAATGATCCGTGTTGGTCTGTGAGGATAGTTTTCACAAGCGAGAAGTAACAAAACCATGTCGCTGGGAAATGTTTGTGAGATCCTACATCGGCTAGAGAGGGGAATGAAGCATTCCTTATAAGAGTATGTAAATCTCTCCCTAGTAGACACGTTTTAAAACCGTGAGATTGACAACGATATGTAACGAGCCAAAACAAACAATATATGTTAGCAGTGGACTTGGGCTATTACAAATGGTATCAGAACCAGACATCAAGCGGTGTGCCTGCGAGGCCACTGGGCCCTCAAGAGGGGTGGATTGTGAGATCTCACGTCGGTTGAAAAGAGAAACGAAACATTCCTTACAAGAGTGTGTAAACCACTTCATAGTAGACGCATTTTAAACCCGTGAAGCTGATGACGATACGTACAGAGCGATTAGAGAAGAAAAAAGGTAAAACACTTTGAGAGAAGATGATTCTACATCTCAAATAATTCCAATTGTTTGTGCCATCTCTTTTGTTCTTACTATATCTTGTGGTTTTTAAAGATACAAATCATTAAAATTCCCATTCTCTCAAATGCAATAGGTTTCCCACACCTATAAACCCTACCATTTTTTCTTGCTTATAAATTGCACCAAATCCTCAACTCTTTGCCACAAAACCCCATTCAAACTTTGCTTCAATGGCTTCAATGTCCTCTCGTGGCTCAAATGCATGGACTCCAATGCAAAACAAGGCCTTTGAAAAGGCTTTGGCTGTGTATGATCAAGACACCCCTGAGAGATGGCTCAATGTTGCCAAGGCTGTTGGGGAGAAGACTGAAGAGGAAGTCAAGAGGCATTACCAACTTCTCCTACACGATGTCAAACATATCGAGTCGGGCAATGTCCCGTTTCCTTATCGAAACTCTAGCGATGATTTGCCGAGGAAAAGAGGTAACTTATAAGATTCTGTTCCCTAGGGAACGTTTCGTTTGATAACATTCGTGATTTAGAGGTGACACAGCTTGTTTCGTTAGGGTTATTCGAGCAGAAAACTGAATTGCGTATGGGTGAAGCTTAGTCCTTTAGACCTTTTGATCTTAGAACTTTAGTAGCTAAAACATGAAATAACGAGAAACATTATCAAATCAGCTCGTATTTTGTTACATTATCGTGTATTAAATAGGCGAACAGATTATATTTAACTTTTTTTTTTCTCTCTCCTCAGGATGAGTAAGAAGTTCTTCATTGATCCAGCTAGTGCAATTGCTGGAAGAATAAAAGAAAGAGAACCATTTGAATTTTGCTTCATGAGTAACCCTTTATAGTAAAAGAATAAATAAGAGTTTATTTGAAGTCTTGTTTCTCCCAAAATCTAGGAGATATTTGGTCTTGTTTTTCTCCCAAAATCTAGGAGATATTTGGTCTTGTTTTTCTCCCAAAATCTAGGAGAGATTTGGTCTTGTTTTGGTTGATATTCATATCTATGAGAAATGTCTAATTTAAGAGAAATGTTTGTCTTACTTTGCTAATTTGCTAGCTCGATTACACCCGACTCGAACTGAACTGGGTTTCGTTATTTTCGTATTTCTTATTATGAGTTGGGTCGGGTTGGATTGTTTTTTTGGAATTGAATTGGCAAGGTTCGGTTTTTGGGTTTAAGAAACAAAGTTTTGGGTCAATCCGAATCGAATTAGTCCATTATAATAATAAAAATGAATCATAACATATACTTCGAGTAGACCATAGTTTTACGGTTTTTTTTTGCACGCTACACCTCTGCATCACACGCTATCACCCACACCCTCGCCACACTACCCCTCGTATCCATCGCATCACACGCCGATGCATGTCACACCATCCCTCGCAATTGCATACTAGCACGTCGCTCGCTCACCATTGATTGTGTTAAATAATTATATACTGTAGATAAATATAATTTTTTTTTTAAAATTGAAGAACCTGACAACTTAATCCGAAAATAAATTGTGGAATTTAGTTGTGAAACCATTTCGAGTTACTAATCCAACCAACTCGAAACTCGTGTACCCTATTTTCCTTATTTTTAAATTACACGAGTCGATTTCATGAGTTTTTATTTGTAATCGTAAAGTAATTGACCTTTAAAAAGTCATAAAAGTCGGGCAGTTCGTTTTAAAAAGCAAGGTCAAATCTATATTAAAAAATAAATAAATATTCAAAAAGTCAAAGATATATATTAAACACATATTAAATTATTAACTTTTTTATAAGTATTTTTTGTATTTTTCATCTATTATTTTAAATACGCAATTAAATAGATACATGTATAGTCGACCGATAAAAATATATCTATTAATTATAGGTTCGAGGCTCGAATCCTAGCTGAACGAAAGATCTGATAACCCGTTTACAAACTGATGGGCTTCATGATATCCAACACCGTCGGGCCCATTTTTACAAAGAAAAAAAAAATTATGGTTTTGGTATATTTATCTTTCAATTTTTAAATAAAATTTATTGTCGTTTAGACTACCCGAAGAAAGAAAAACGAGTTCAAGATCAAGAGCCAAAGAAGCGGACCGAGAAAAAGGAAGAAGCGTTTCATTTACTGTAAGCTCGGTTGCATTGTCTACCTCAACTGTCACTTACCTAATAAGCTTGTGGAAGACGAAGTCGTGTACGTTTTGATACTATATTTGAAGCAGTTATCTGAATTCATGAGTAAAAAATCAAACAAATCTGTAGGACAGTATACGACCGGGCTTATTTGGTAAATGTCCCGACTCCCTCCATGTTCCACACTCCCTACGAATCTCCTCGGTGCTCCCGACCATGTGGGTAAAATTGACATATCTACAAAGGCGTGAGTTGTAGTCTCGACCTAAACTTCTTGACGGGAGCTCCTTTGCTTCTGTTTTTTTTTTTCAGAAATAACGGTTAAAATTATTTAAAAATTATTTATATATTAAAAAAATATATGATTAGATCCAATTTCTTTAATTAAAATAATAAATAAATAAATAAATAAATATACTTCCCATTGGGCAGTTGGATCTAGATATTTAGCATTAAATATTACAAGTAATTATAGAAGAAAAATCAGAGCATGCTTAACCACTCATTGGCAATGCATTAATTTATATTACCAAATATTATTATTTTTTAATATTTTTTTAAAAATTCAATTTTAAATTTCCTACTTTTATTTCTTTAATTACCACAATAATATTCATTCATTTATTTCTTTTTTCAATTATTTAGATAGAAATATTTGGATTAATATATATATATATATATATTGTAACGACCCAGATCTACCTCTAGCAGATATTGTTCTTTTTGGGCTTTCCCTTTCGGGTTTCCCTTCAAGGCTTTAAAACACGTCTACTAGGAGAAGGTTTTCACACCCTTATAAATGGTGGTTTGTTCTCCTCCCCAACCAATGTGGGATATCACAATCCACCCTCGTTCGGGGCCCAGCGTTCTAGCTAGTACTCTTTTCTTCCTCCAATCGATGTGGGACCGCCCCCAAATCCACCCCATTTGTGGTCCAGCGTCCTTACTGGCACACCGCCTCGTGTCTACCCCCCTTCGGGGAACAACGAGAAGGCTGGTACATCGTCCGGTGTTTAGTTCTGATACCATTTGTAACGACCCAAATCCACCACTAGCAGATATTGTCCTTTTATATATATATATATATATATTTGGATCTAAATACCATTTAATGAGGGTTATGAGTATAAAATTATTTTGGCCTGAAATATCAGATGCATCTTGTGTGGCTAAGTAAAACTAAGAATAAAATATTGGATGATAAATAATTTAAATTATTGGGTGTAAGGGCAAATCTTATTTGTGTATATCTCGATATGGTCGTTTACGGTCAAACCCGTCCTTTGAAATATATGAACTACTATATAATCGAACGACAATTTGATAGCGTGTTTGAATTTAACTCGTAGAAGATCACAAAATAATCAACACGATCGTAGTTTAATGGTTAAGACAGTCTTAATTCCTCTAAGAACGGTTTGTTCAAATTCTATCATCCTTATACTTAATCCGAGCATGGTTCAATGACCCGGTAACCTGACCAACCCAAAAAATTAGTTTGGTTTGCTGGTTGACTTTTTGTTTTGTTGGGTCAACTTGACCCACCTGAAAGTAGGTTACAACGCAACCGTGCATTTGAAAAGATTAAGAATATTTAATGTTTGTAATTGATGTTAGTGGTGTGGGATTTTAGTTATTAATGTAACATGCATTATAGATAAGTATAATTTTTTAAATAATTAAAAAAAAAAACGACTCAGCAATCAGCATCAGCTCAACCCAACTCAAAAATAGAGGGTTGGGTTGTGAATTCTATACAAGTTGCTCGGGTCACCACCTGAACATCCTTAACACAAGCTAATTTTGAATAATTCAAATATATTTATAAATCCAACCAATAAAAAACCGAAAATATGTTCCAATTTAATTTGGAGATAACATATAAATTTAATATTTTGATAATTAATTTATATTAAATTAAAAAAATAAACATTAATATAAAAAAATCAAAGGTATTTACTGACGAACTGAAACTATATATAAACGAAAGTGATATTAAGGATATGAAATTACTGTAAAAAAAAATGGATACTTATACCGACCGCATACAAAATTTTCTTAAAAATAAGTAAAAATTAAAGGTTAAATTTAATTTACTGTTGAATCATATAATGTGTCAAATTCAAATGATTTAATAGGATGGTTGGATTTCGATCCAACGGCTATAAACTCTCCGTTTGTCTTCATCCTTATGGATCTTCATAGACTGCCATTGGAACATAGCCATGTGGTCCAACTCTTGGGCGTTGACTGATCTTATCGTTTACTTTTTTTTTTCCCTCCAAAAGACATAAATGTTTAGATATTAAAGGAAAAGCAAAGCAAAAAAACTGATGGATATGGAAGCTAGCTATTCCATGTTTTAAATATCTTTCAAAGATCGGTCGATAAATCTACTTCAGATCATTAAAGACGTTTGAACTGACTAAGTCTTCAATACAAGGAATATACATATGTAGTCTAACCTCGCCGCTAGTAGATATTGTCTGTTTTGTCTCGTTACGTATCACCGTCAGCCTCAGGGTTTTAAAACGTGTCTTTCAGAGTTACGCAGCAGAACCGAGACTTCCCTTGAAAGTTTTTGGGTTTTCCTTTCTGGGTTTTTCGATTACGCGTCTATTGAGAGATCAAACTGCTCCGAGTAAAACATGCTTAACTATTGGGTCTCTATGATTGAGCTACCAAAAATGAAGGTGTATCTTGTTGGTATAGGGAGTGACTTTCAATTCTTTTAAGCTTTTCTCTTAATCATTCTATCCCCTGGGTCGCTCTCATTCAGATATAATCTCGGTTCATTCATGTATTTCTCCTTTACTCGAGTGTCGTACTTATAATTAGACATTATAAGTGTCGAGAAATACGAGTCGACTTATTTTAAAAAAAATTGTTAATGAGACAAAAGTGTTAGTGGCTTCACACTCACTAATTTCTTAAAGTGTTGACCACTAAAGAAATTATTGTCCCTTTTTCAACCACTTTCCAAAAATCACACACTTAAATTTAAAATAACAAAAAATATCATGTGATTCATGTATTTATTAAAAGCAATATGAAGTTGGACAACTTTTAATTTTTTTTTTTTTTAAAATAAAGTTTATTTAGAAAATAGACTTCAAATAATCGTTACGTGTTCGTTAAAAATTATTTAAATTGACGAGTTCGATTGAAAAAAAAAACATGAAATTAAACTAAGAGTTGTTGTGTCGGAAAAGAGGAACCAATGACCTAATCTGTAGACAATATAATAGAAACGAGTTTTTATGTTCTAATTTTTCGTAATGTAATTTAGGTCCTTGAGGGTATTACCGGTCTTTTATCTGTTACAATAAGGGTATACCTGATCCGATTTTGGTGAAAACTATAAACCAAAACCGACCCCGAAGGTTTAGAACAAGTTTGAATAAACAAAAAATTCTCATATTTTTCGGTTCATGTCTCGGCTTTAGGGAGGAGATGATTGAGGGAAAAGGAATAACGTCAGCCACAAATGCAAGTTTGTACAAAATATTGTGCCACCAGTAATAGTAATAGTGTAACGTCTCGTACCCAGAATTTGAAAACTGAATTTGGCACTGGATAGCCTCTAAATTTTTTTGCATCTCTTGTGACTCGACCATGTTATCTACTTATCTTGAACTGTTACTAAGCTCGGTGGCTTGAGAAACACGATCAACTTAACCAACTATTTGAGTTACGTTATCAACTTATTTGAATTGAGTTGATTCAACTAAATGAAAAACTGTATGAGTTGGATCGGTCCATGAATTCTCCTAAAATATTAACAGTTCAAGGGTATTAATAAAAAAGTTGAAATTCAGGGATTGAGTTGGTTCGATTAATGGCACTTTTGAATTTTTTTAAAAAGTTGAAGGGTATTAATGGAATTTTTCAAAGTTCAAGAATATTTTTAAAATAGAATATTAACGGTTTTCATTCAAAACTAACCGAAAGGGTATTTTTGGAACTTTTTTTAAAGTTTAAGGTTCTTATTGAAACTTTTGAAAGGTTCGAGGTATTGTTCAGACAAAATACAACGTTTAAGAGTATTTTTATTGATATGATCTTATTTTAATTTTTCTATTTTAAAATTGAATTAAAATTTTTAATTGAACATCTAAAAAATATATACTTTTTAAGAATAATTCAATATTTTTTAAAATTTATAAATACCTAAACATAAAATTTTTATATCCAAAAGATCGGTTATTAAATTTTTAAATATGTCAATAATTATATAATTTTAATTATATAATTGGTTGGAAATATATTTTAATTTATTTATTCCATATAATAATTTAAAAACCCAATATATTTTATTTTGGTCATAGTTAATAAATTCATTATATATTATATATATATATTGTAATGTGCTTAATGATTATAGATAAAAACAATTGACTTTTATTATTATTATTATTATTATTTCAAGAATGCGTAAGAACAATTGACTTAGAAAACATTAAAAAAAACATTTATATTTTCTACTATTTTTAAATACATATCTTTAATAATAATTTAAAATAATTTAAATAATTTTCATAATTTGTTTAAAACTAGGATAGGATTGTAACTCTATTTTCGAGTTGGTCGGGTCAAGTCGAAAACCGACCCAAATCTTTTCAGTTTTTCAAAACTTCAATCCAACCGAGACTGAAAAAAATCTAACCTAACCCAACCTTTATGATTTGAGTTGGATAGTCTAAGTTGGTCGAGTTCACGAGTCGTATGAACACTCGTAGTTACGATGTCTGATCTAAAAATCCCCTCAACCGCTACATATTTTTTAGTCAATAATTTAAATTACTTTAGTCTTTGTTTAATTAAATCAAAAGTGACTTAATTTCGATCTTACAAGCAATCCATATGAAAAATTCCAAATAACATATATAATTAAAGTCAATATATATATATATATATATTTTATTTTTTTTTATTTTATTTATTATTATTCTAAATGGGTATATTTGATAATTTTTTTTATCATTTAAAGATAATTAAAAAAATTATTTTTTTTTTTCTATTTTAAAATAGTGAATAATTTTATTTTAATGTGATTTATTTGAATTTTATAACAAAAATAATGGAATAAATCAAGTTAAAATGTCATTATTAGGTGCAAATTGATAATTTTTAAAGAATAAATAAGCTTCAAAATGATTCTCACCTACCTAAAAATTTAATATAATAAATAATAATAATAATAATTATTATTATTATGATTGACAAGTTCATTATGTAAAAATAACAAAATGATTATAATTTGGACCTTAATTGTAATATAATTATAATCAAATCATCGTAATCAAATAGATTAGATGGCTCGAGATTTGGATCAGAATTCGGTACTTGAGGGTCCCGACGTTCTCCTGCGATATGGTCATGTTACTTACTTCTCGCTTCTAAAAGTGAAAGTTAACCCCATAAACTAACACGAGTCATTCCAACATGTTTTGTCTTCACTTCTATGCATCTCAGTAAAAATTTTAATAGATCATAGAATTGCTCCAAGTCTAGCACGTTTAACCGTGTAGTTTCGTATGATTGAGCCACCGAAAAAAATGCATATTGTTGGTATAGATAGTAATCATCGTTTTCTTTAAGCTTTTCTTAGTCATTCTGTCTTCAAGATCGCTCTCATTCGGATTTGGTATCGGTTTATTCATGTACCCCTTTTTTACTCGACTGTCAGAATAATTTTTTTTTTTTTTTTTTTTTTTTTGCATGAACAGTAAGAATAACGAGCATTAATTCGATTGAGAACTCCTAACAAATCGAATGTATTTATGTATAAATATAGTATAAACCGAACTGTAACCGCCCAAGCCCACCGTTAGCCGATATTGTTCTCTTTGGGCTTAAGTTTCGTTCAAGGTTTTAAAAACGTGTTTGCTAGGGAGAGATTTCCACACTCTTATAAAAAATGCTTTGTTCCCCTCACGAATTGACGTGGGATCTCACAAGAGAAAACACCTCATATACGCACCACCGAAAGCCCGCCCAGGCACGAGGAAACAAAAACTGGAAAGATTAGGGATAGGAAGCCCACCTAATCCACCCCCTTTCGGGGCCTAGTGTCCTCGATAGCACTCGTTCCCTTTCCAATCGATGTGGGATCTCACAATCCACCCCTTTCTAGACACAACGTTCTCACTAGCACTTGTCGCTCTTTTCAATCGATGTGGAATCTCTACCACTATCAGATAATACCCTTCATTATCGCTAAGGCCTCTCGACCTTCCATGTCGTTGCCAATAGCAACTCGAACAAGCAAGGTGACGGGACAAAATGGGAGGCATCCATTGTAACAATAACAATAACAAGCTCGTGTTTTAACTCCTCAAATATCATTTATCGTAACACTCGAACAAACACCACATTCGATATAATTTCAAAAAAATTTAGATAACCAAATGTTTGTAATACCTTGAAAGATGAGAGAGAGAAAATGGCCGTACATATTTTTATCTTGAAGGATAAGAGTGTGAAAATCTATCCGGAGTGAATACGTTTTAAAACCGTGAGGTTGCAACAATACGTAACAGACTAAAACAAACAATATCAGCTAGCAGTGGGCTTGAACTATTACAAATGGTATTAAAGCTAGACATCGGATGATGTGGCAACAAGGACGTTGGTCAGAGCCAAACACCAGATGGTATTGCCAACGAGAACATTAGGCCCCAAGGGGGTAGATTGTGAGATCCTACATCGACTGGAGAGGAAAACAAAACATTCCTTATAAGGGTGTGGAAACCTCTCTCCAGTGGACGAGGCTACAACAATGCATAATGAGCCAAAACAGACAATATCTGCTAGCGGTGAGTTTGAGCCGTTACACGTAAGGTCTCATACAAAAGCCGAAAATATTATGAAATAAAAACATTAATTTTTAGAGAAATATTATATATATATATATATATTTTAAAAAAAAACTATATGATATGTAAAATTAAGATCTTATTATAAGAGCTCTAGATAGGAAAAAAGGGGTAAAAATATGTCTCCTTGGAAAGTACACCCACAACTAATAAACACCATGTGGCATGAATTATTTAATAATACCATTATTACTTTTATATATATATATATATAGATATATATATATATTTTATGGAAAGGTAATTAATTTTATAATAAGAGTCATTTGGTCATCATTAAGCTCCCCTCCACCATACATCAAGGTTCATTATATTATAATTATCACATGTTTTTATTTTTTTCCATTTACTTTATTAATACATTTTTTTCAATAAATTTCTAAAAAAAATTATACAAAATAATTAATATTTACATTTTTTATATAATTTTTCCATCTTTAAATAAAAAAAATATATATATAATTTAAAGAAGGTTCTAGATTCACTTAATTATATTTATATATTTAAATATTTTTTTCGTCTATAAATTAAATTAAAAATTTTAAATTGATAAAATAAATTTTAAAGTTTAGAGTCGTATTAAATATGAAAGTTAATAATTTAAAATTTTATTAAATATTTAAAAAGTTTTTTTTTTTTTTTTTTTTTTTTTTTTTTTTTGATTCTTTTATGAGCAAAAGTTCTTAATTGAATGGCTTTAACCTCCCACACGATCAAAATTCACAACCCCTCTTCCTTTTTCTCCATCCACCACCATCAAATCGACAGCGACACAAACAAAGAGGGAAAAAAACAAGCAAACCCCACTTCGTCGGCCCTGTTTTTATGCCCTCCTCCGCCGTGAACGGCTGATTTTCACTATCCTCACTCCACATTACCGGCCGGAGAATCGAAATTTCGTCTTGCTTACTAAAATCCGCCGTGGACGGTGGCGGAGGTAGCTCGAAGTCGCTGTCGGCGTCTGAAAATCAAACCCCTAAGGTTTCTTCGTTCTAACTTTCCGGCAAGGCAGTTGGGGAAAGAGGGTTGGATTGAAAAGGAGAGGGAGAGAGAGTGATAGTCCACTCTTGTATTTGACTAATTTATCTCTCTCTCTCTCTCTCTCTAGAATTATTATATTACTGTGACTTTCTGATTATTTGGGGTTTTTTATTTGGGGGTTTTCGTTTTTCTTTGATACCCATCTCTGTGAATAGAAGAAACTTAGGAACGGAGGGTTTCTTAGAGATGAAGATTGAAGTGGAGAAGCAAATAAGAGGAAAAGGGTAAGAATCGTTATGGGTTTTTGATGAACAGGGGAAGAAGGTAATGCAATTTTGGGTGTTGGGTTATTGTAATCTTATGCTATTTGATATCTGTGATGGTAGAATAGGTAGCTATGTAGATATAGACAATGAAAACTTGTAGGATTTTAGCTTCCTGTTTATGAACAATCATGGTTTATAAGATACACTTTGTATTCTGGTTGTTCTTGTTGTTGTTGCTGTTGTTTGAGCCCACATTTCAACAAGATTCACCGGTTGAACGTGTCGAACGAGTTGCGTTACTTGAGCTCAGATCGTCGTTAGGTTTGAGAAGCAAGGAGTGGCCCATAAAGGGTGACCCCTGCTTAGTTTGGAAGGGTATCAAGTGTCAGAATGGTAGGGTAACTGAGATCAATATTGCTGGATTTAGAAGAACAAGAATTGGTAAACAGAACCCTCAGTTTGCTGTTGATGCCTTGGCTAATTTGACTTTGTTGCAGTCCTTTAATGCATCTGAGTTCTTGCTTCCCGGAGTCATTCCCGAGTGGTTCGGGTTGCGTCTTGGCTTGCTACGAGTGCTTGATCTGCGGTCGTGTTCTGTATTTGGTTCTATTCCATTGAGTATTGGGAGTTTGAACAACTTGACTGATCTGTATCTGTCTGATAATAATCTTACTGGGACTATACCTTCTAGTTTAGGCCAATTGTTGAGCCTTTCGTTGCTTGATTTATCTCGTAATACACTCACCGGAATGATTCCCTCGTCGCTTGCATCTCTTGTTCATCTTTCTCTGCTTGACCTTTCCTCTAATTACTTAGCTGGGTCCATCCCTCCCGGCGTTGGGAGCTTATCGAAGCTTCGATATCTAAATCTTTCGAGAAACAGCTTATCTTCTTCGATACCTACTCAGTTTGGAGGGCTTGTTAGTTTAGTTCACCTTGACTTGAGTGTCAATTCTTTGTCTGGTTCATTGCCTTCGGAGTTAAGAGGATTAACGAGCTTGCGAAATATGGTACTCGGGAGCAATACGCTCGTTGGTTCCTTGACTTACGATATGTTCCACACTTTAACACAGTTGCAATACTTGGATCTGAAGGATAATAGCTTTACTGGCTCAATCCCTGGTGGGTTGTGGTCTATGCCTGGATTGCAGCTTCTTGATGTGTCTGGGAATAATTTCACTGGGACACTTCCTAATTCTAGCTCGAGTTCGAATATTACTGGTGCCGTACTGAATATATCTAAGAATCTGTTTTATGGGAGGCTTACACCCATATTGAAAAGATTCAGTGTCGTCGATCTGTCGGAAAATTACTTTGAAGGCAAAGTTCCCGAATATCTACCCACCGACGTATCTTTTGTGAGTAACTGCTTCACAAATGTGTCGAGACAGAGGACGTTGGCTGTATGTACATCGTTCTATTCTGCAAGAGGCCTGACTTTTGATAATTTTGGCTTCCCTAAGGCTACGCAACCTCGACAAGCGGAAGCGTTGAAGAAGAAGAGCAATAGAAAAGCTATTATCTTGGGCAGTGTTATTGGGGGAACTTCTCTTATCTTGCTAATAGTATTGCTGATGTTTATCTTCCTTAGGAGGCGAGCAAGAAGCACGACTACTCAACGAGGAGGAGGCGTCGTGGGACCAGTTCTTCCCGAGGACACTACCGAACCATCTCCTGGATTGTTGATTGACTTTGCAAGTTTAGGAGAAACGTTCAAGTATCAACAAATGCTTCAAGCAACGAACGATTTTAGTGATTTGAACCTTATCAAACATGGTCATTCAGGGGATCTCTTCCATGGCGTATTGCAAAATGGGGTTCGTGTTGTTATCAAACGGGTCGATTTGCGCGTTATTAAAAACGACGCTTATTTGGTCGAATTGGAATTCTTTAGCAAGGTTTCGAGTGTACGATTGGTTCCTCTTATCGGGCATTGCTTGGAGAATGAAGATGAAAAGTTCTTGGTGTACAAATATCTGCCGAACGGCGACTTGTCAGCTTCGTTGTTCAAGAAAATCAAGACAGATGATGATACTTTGCAGTCATTAGATTGGATTACAAGGCTTAAAATTGCATTAGGAGCTTCAGAGGGCCTTTGTTTTCTACATCATGATTGTAGCCCACCCCTTGTGCACAGGTATTACAGAATCTTTCCTTTTCTATTGTCGATAATCATCGTTGTTCGTGTTCTTAGCGTTCGTTTGGTTCCTCGATATCATATTGGGCACCACGACACCTCCCGAACAATCACTAACATTGCTTTCTTTTGGTAATGAAGAGATGTTCAAGCAAGTAGTATACTTCTTGATGATAAATTTGAAGTGCGACTTGGAAGCTTGAGCAACGTTTGTAGCCAAGAAGGCGATGGCCAACCGAGCAGGATTACGAAGCTTCTCAAATTGCCACAGTAAGTACTTTCTTAAGATGAATCCCTTTTTATCGTTTTATGGTCTCAGTTTGAACTAATCGAAACTAGCTAACCCGTAAGCTGCTGAGCTTGAGCGACGTCTGTATCGCTCTGTGTTCTTACTAAAGGGTCTAGAAATGGATGGATAGCTTTATTTACTCTATTCTGTTTTTTAAGGAAGAAGTTCAGAAAAGAACATCGTTTAGCAACCATTATATCGATGTTGTGGCGATCACGTTTCGTTTCGTTCATTCGGATGTTGTTTTTTGTATAAACGTAGTTTCGTGGCTGTATCTGTCGATCGGACTACAACTTGCATCTGCTCATATATATATATATATGTTCCTCGCTTTGCGAAGATTTGATTATTGTGTAATGTTGTTCGTAGATTATTCTCTGAAATTAAACTTCCCTAAATGATGTGCAGGTCATCGGAGCAAGGCGCTTTAGGTACGTAAGAACTTGGTTTTTCGTTGTTATATCTGTTTTTCGATCACGGTTCATGATTCGATTCACACGAGCAATTCATTTAACTTATATCATGGTCTTGATTAGCATGTAAACACTTGAAGGAAGAATTCAGCTCAACCATCTATTTTTCCTTAACGGGTTGTCTAATTAGGGGTGGAGTGACATGTGGGATCCCACATCGGTTGGGGAGGAGAACGAAGCATTCTTTATAAGGGTGTGGAAGCCTCTCCCTAGTAGACACGTTTTAAAAACCTTGAGGGGAAGCCCGAAAGGGAAAGCCTAAAGAAGACAATATCTGCTAGCGGTGGACTTGGGCTGTTACAAATGGTACGAGAGCCTGACACCGGGTGATGTGTCAGCGAGGAGATTGAGCCTCGAAGGGGGGTGGACATGAGGCGGTGTGCCAGCAAGGACGCTGGGCCTCGAAGGGGTGGATTGAGGGTCTCACATCAATTGGAGAATGGAACGAGTGTCAACGAGGACGTTGGACCCCGAAGAGGGGTGGATTGTGAGATCCCACATCTAGTAGGAGAGAGAACGAAACATTCTTTATAAGGGTGTGAAAACCTCTCTCTAGCATATGCATTTTAAAAACCGTCTTAGAGAATAAAACTATGCAAAAGTATTTACTAAATTCATCCATTCTAACAACCAGGTTTGCAGACAGCAGTATGTACGTACGACGTTTACTGCTTCGGAAAGGTGTTGTTGGAGCTGGTAACAGGAAAGCTCGGGATTAGCGCCTCCCCCGATGCCGAAATCAAAGAATGGTTAGATCAGACGTTACCGTGCATCAGCATAAACAACAAGGAACTCGTGATGAAAATCCTGGATCCATCCTTGATAGTAGACGAGGATCTGTTGGAAGAAGTATGGGCTGTGGCTGTCGTCGCCAAGTCGTGTCTCAATCCGAAACCTTCAAGGCGACCCTTGATGAAATACATTGTCAAGGCTTTGGAGAATCCATTGAAGGTAGTAAGGGAAGAGAATTCGGGTTCGGGACGGTTTAGATCGACTTCCATAGGAAGTTCTTGGAATGCTGCTTTGTTCGGTAGCTGGCGTCAAAGTCTATCGGATCTAACCGTGCTTCCATCAGCTTCAATGTCAAAAGTAGGTGGAAGTAGTTTCAAACGATCAGGAACGATGGGTTCGCAAGGAAGCGGACAGAACGGTGGCGGGGAACATTCGTCTTCTCGTCGACAGCATTCGAAGGAGATATTCCCGGAACCGACGGACGTCGAAAGATTGGAGAACGAGTAGCGGAAATACATTGGTTTGGTGTTTGATTCTTTGTTAATAACACAGCACACTCAAATTGGTTTTGGAGCAACTGAGAGAGTGAAATACAGAGAGAAAGAGAGAGGGAGAGAGGGTTCTGTTTGATTACTTGTTTTCTATGAGAAAACAAGCTGCATTTTTTCTGTAATTGATCCATTGGTTTCTTGTAGCTTTTGGAGTGTAAATTGTAAGTTGTTTTATATTCTCCATTCAAGCCATAAATGGCCCGGTTTTCGGCTGATCCCGTCGCACGTAAATCAATTTATGGCTCGACCCACGTAGAAAGCTTAGTTGGTTTGTCAGGGTTCTAGCTAGTTACACGTATAGATTAGTTAAGGTATGGATATTATGTTTTATACGAGGGTCGTAATTAATGAGTATCAAGATTCCATGATTTTACTAGGTTGAGGTACCAATGGCCCACTACTACTTAATGAGTGTACTCGTCAATGCTACTCTTTTCTTTTTAGATGATACTCGAGTTTTCATGGCTTGTGGTAGATGATATTACGAGCTATGTAAAAAATATGATATGCAAAGGTAAAAATATCAACAGTTCAAATCCCGAATCACAATAAGAGCAATGAAAAACAATATAAATAACGATATTTCTTGTATCTGTTCTTACAATTCATTATGGTTTTCTCCGAGAAAACATATTCATTTTCGTTGGTCATTCTCCTTATTAGCACGAACTTTATTGAAATTACAACAATGAAATCGAACGACTATGGAGTATCTCGAGATGGATGACTAAGATAAGATCAATGGTGATGGATATAGATATTGTCATGATGATAAACCCCGCGTAATTATGAAAACTTAGAGAAAAATAGTAAATTCCACTCGGATTTTGTAATTTCAATAGAAAACCATGAGTTTAGCAGAGATATTGAGAGAGTTTAATATTTGAACCTTAGAGGTCGAAAGCTCATCGGGGGAAGGACAAAGGAAAGCGTGATGCCTAATTAAATCAATCGATTCGTCATGGTAGAGAAGAAAATCGTGACCCTGTTTTTAACAAGGCATTCCTTCTCCAGAAGTTATGGGGCTATCCCGACCCCACAACAAAAGAAGAGTTTACTGGGTGAAGCTAGATAAATTCAATTATCAGACATTCTCGACTCAGTAACCCACCAAACGAAATCGGTGGTCTCTTAGTCACGACCCCGAACTATTTACGAGCCATGGCAAGGACTAGGAGGTTTGATTTTGGAACCCAATCCCACCAAAACCCAAACCCAAACCCATTCTCCAACAAATCCAAACTTGACCATAGTCCTATCTTCTTGACAGCCGCTGCTCCCGCCATTTCTGAGCAGAACAAAGCCATAATGTTATCTTCTTCATCTCTATACTCCAACCCACATCCCCACCTCCGTCCTCTTCATTTCCGCCCTCCCAATCCTCTCTCCAATGTCGTCCTCCACCTCCCCTCCAACCAGAAACCCAACGCCACCGTCGCCTCCGCTGATCTCCGCCGCAACAATCCGACGGAAAAACCATCCACCAACGTCTCCGATCCTATCCAGCCGGAACCCCGCAAACACAACTCCAAATCCGCCGCCCTTGTCAACCAGTACCTATCATCCGGCGAATCCCCAAATCCACAAAACCTAGAACCCGCTTTGCCCGAAGAAGAGAAAGTGAAGCTTCTCGAACTCTCGCTTGTGAGAAAACGAACCCCTCAATTTCCTGGATCGATTTATGTTCAATCCCCGAGTGATTCCGATGTGGGTTCTTCTCTTCCTCCCCTGCAATCTCTGTTTCGAAATGCAGGAAGTGAGTTCGATGGCGAAGATGACCGGAAGATAATAAGGAGAGCTCTAGAGATTCGCCGGAAGGTAACCTCCGAGATCTTCAAGGAGGCGATGCGGAAAGGGAAATTTGGAATCACTTACACCGACAATTTGCTCGGTTGGTTGCCTGATTTCATCGATTTTGTAATGATTCAAGCGGCGTCGATGAAGCAATTGCCTGAATTCGCTCATTTGTCGTTCAATCTTCGTGCCAAGACCGTCATTGAAGAATCAAATGTTGTACCTCTTATTAGGTAATGGCCTATCTCCAAGTAGTTCAAAATCTTTAAGCAATTTGCACCTTACCAAACTCACCCTTCTTCTTACAGGTGGTTGAAGCATAACTCATTGTCATATCCACAGATAGGGAAGCTCATATGCATGTCTAAGGGAAAGCTTGAATCGATTAGACGTCTTGTGGAATGGCTGAAGGGGATTCATGTAAAGGGAGGATATCTTGGACTTACACTCACTAAAGCTGGAGGGAATATATTGGAACGCAGCAATGATGAACTAGATGAAATTGTGAGCTACTTAGAGAGTAATGGAGTTAGAATGGTTTGGATTGGCTTTGTTATGAGTCGATGTCCTTATTTGCTGTCTTATAGTTTGGAAGAACTGAAAAGTCGTGTGGAGTTCTTCTTGAATATGGGTATGAATGAGAAAGACTTTGGTACGATGGTCTTTGATTTCCCTAAGGTGCTTGGTCAGTATACACTTGAAGATATGAACCAAAAGGTATGTTCTCTTAAATTGTAACTTAGCATTTGAATTTTGAGCATAGTTTCTACTTAATCCATGAGGAGAGGGAAGTTTGGATGATAATGATTTAAGGATTTCTAGTTGTAGTAATGTTTTTGTAACGGCTCAAGCCCACCATTAGAAGATATTGTCTTCTTTGGGTTCTTCATTTCGGGCTTCCCTTCAATGTTTCTAGACCCTTATAAAGAATGTTTTATTCTCCTCCCCAACCGACGTGGGATATCACAATCTACCCCCTTTGGGGCTCAATGTCCTCGCTGGCACACATTCCCTTCTCCAATTGATGTGGGATATCACAATCTACCCCATTTGGGGCTCAATGTCCTCGCTGGCACTCATTCCCTTCTCCAATTGATGTGGGACTCCCCAATCTACTCACTGGCACATCGCCCGGTATCTGGATCTGATACCATTTGTAACAACCCAAGGCTTCTCCTCAAGGATTTTAAAACGTGTCTACCAGGGAGCGGTTTTCACACCCTTATAAAGAATGTTTCGTTCTCCTAATCAACTGATATGGGATCTAACAGTACTATACCAGCTCATTTTCTTGACTTTGCTTTCTATCATCTCCAAGCAGTGGGAATAATGTAACTTAAGATTTTCTGTTCTATAACATGTAGTGATATATGAATCACTTTTCTGATCGGGTATTCGCTAACATGAGGTGCTAGTCGTCGTGTTCATCCAGGTCAACTATTTAAAGGAGTTCGGGCTTGAGATTGAGGATATAGGCAGATTACTGGCATACAAACCACAGTTGATGAATGGTAGCATCGAGGGTAAATGGAAGCCTCTTGTTAAGTACTTCTACTATCTTGGAATTTCCAAAGAGGGTTTGAGGAGAATGCTTACAATAAAGCCAGTGGTTTTCTGCCTTGATCTGGAGACCATCATTGTGCCAAAGGTATTCCTTTCATGTTTCATGTCAATATTTTACGACAAAAGATGAACTAAGTAATGAAGAACGAACGAATATCTATGATTAAGATGTGTTTTTTCTTTTTTTTTTTGTGTGTGTGTGATGAAGGTGCAATTCTTCAGAGACATAGGAGTTCGAGATGACGGGATTAGTAACATGCTTGTGAAGTTTCCATCATTATTGACATTCAGCCTGTACAAGAAAATCCGCCCTGTTGTGAGTTCATTAACCTCTGTATTCTGTCTTTTTATACTTTAGTTCAGACTATTTATTTGTTGAATTGAACCCGAAGAAAGCATTCCCATATAAAGACGTTGGGAAGTGATCTCCATGGTATCTTTATGGTGTGTGTATCCTTTCGTAAGATCCCACATTGGTTGGAGAGGGAAACAAAGCATTCCTTATAAAAGTGTGGAAGCCTCTCCCTAGCAGACGCATTTTAAAACCTTGAGGGGAAGCCTAGAAGGAAAAGCCCAAAGCGGACTATCTAAATTATCTGAAATATCTACTAGCGGTAGGGCTGGGAATGTTAAAACATCATTATGTTACAACGACTTTGTATAAGGAGTAGAGTTTGTTCAAAATGTTCATAAAAGGCTGGTCATAATGTGGATCGGAGGGTTCAATGGGGCGAAAACTTTGAGATAGGGGGCGAGATAGCCCTCTTAAACGGTGATAACATGAGTGTCTTCTCTATGATATTGCAATATAATCTCAAGATCGAGTTCATATGCTATCAACAAATGTACACTATAACACCCGAACGAGATGGTAGAGAGTGCCTGAAATGTTTAGATGTGGACTTCCTTCGTCCTGCTTCGTGTTACTTGGTTCTATTGGACTGATCATATCCATTTTTCACATTGTGGGTGACAAATAAGACATTATCTCATGCCAAATATGTTGACTGTTTGATGGTTTTTCCTTTCCAAGAACACAATATTGTCTCTTCTCTACTACTATAAGAGAAAATTTAAAATTTTCATTAAGATATGCTCAATAGTCTTTACTGTAAAACCATGCAGGTCATATTCTTGATGACTAAAGCAGGAGTCAGGGAGAAAGACATTGGGAAAGTTATAGCTTTGGGACCGGAACTTTTTGGTTATAGCATAGTGCATAAGCTTGAGTTCAATCTAAAGTATTTTCTGTCACTCGGCATACATACCCGGACTCTAGGAGAAATGATTGCTGATTTTCCTATGCTGCTACGATATAATATCGACATTCTTCGACCAAAGTATCAATATTTGCGGAGAACCATGGTTCGCCCTCTGCAAGATATTATAGACTTTCCAAGGTAAGAATCAGCATATGCATATACTAACTTCTCATAAGCTTAGTTTGAAAATAATTCAGCTAGAAACCGAAAGCAAAGGATCGAAAAGGTCGTTTGGTTCAATCGTGTTCATTTGATGTACAATGAAGCTCATAATTTTGTTGAGCCAAAAGTTCTTATGATATTATATACAGGTTTTTCAGCTATTCTCTGGAGGGGCGCATCATTCCTAGGCATCAAGTTCTGGTTGAGAATTGTATAAATCTCAATCTGCGTTCCATGTTAGCTTGCACAGATGAAGAGTTTAAGAACAAGGTTGCAGATATAGTGGAAAAACGCCAAAGATTTGAATCCGGTAATGTGGATGGTTCTCTCTCTGTTCATACGACTCACGACTCTATCAACTCGACTACACTAGATGACTCGTCGGGTGAAACTATAGAAGATTGATTTGATGGTCTTGAACTTTCAACTTCCCTCCCCACTTAAAGAATATGACACAGAAGAAGAGCTCAAACTTGTTCTTATTGCACAACTATCGGAACGGATCGAGTCTTGTTTCTATGATAATTCATAGCTATCCAAAGACATTAGAGAACAAAAGACTTTCAATCCAACAGAGAGAAGGTAAGGAATGCTAATCACCTTATCAACTTCTTTCACCATGCTGTATACATATTGTATCAAATGATTTTCTTTCTGTGTGAATAGTTAAAGGTTTGAACAAAACTGTGATGATTTACGAGTCCTGATCCATCTGTAGCAGAGCGATTGCATAGCAAAAAAACGCTATAAAAGAACAACGAGGACAAGTTAGATCAGCAGTCTCAACTCTAGACAAGGGTGGACACAACTATGGCTGCAAGATATCACAAATGTACATGTCATAAAGTTCTCTGTTTTTCAGATGGTGCTACATTTCTTCTGTTTTTCAGCTCTTCATATGGATGGCTGAGGGCAACAACTTTCAATGAAAACAGTAATAGCTTCTATAAATGTTCAAAAAGAAAGCAAAAATGTTATATTGTACTACGAACAGACGCATGCAAATTCCTTATAATTTAATGCCTCAAAAGTGTTACTCTTATCTTAATTCTAACAATACCAGAGATTGATCCGTGAAGAACATTGAGGATATATTGATGACATTTTTCATACTTTAGGTACATTGCAACTGCATGAGAAACCATAACGTTCCCATTTTTATTGGGAAGAAAAACAGAACGCACCAAGAAAATTCCCAAACTTGGATCTTAGTAAGCAGCAAGAATTATTTTCTCAACTCATGTTTACCAAGAATGCAAAATAATTTCAACAGCATGCTCAGGTTTATCCTATTGTGAAGGCAATAAGAAAACTCAAATGTAGAGTGCACCGTGGGTAAATGTCTCAGCGATAGAGACTTTCAGATCTGAGGTTCTCTGCAATCTCGGTCTCCCAGCGGTCTCCGTTCTCGAGCAACTTTTCTTTGTCATAGAGAAGCTCCTACAACATCACGAAACTATGAGGCTAATATTCTTCAGCAAGTTTAGAAGCTTATCATAACATTCAAAACATAATAAGATCAACCTCGTGAGTCTCTGTGGCAAACTCAAAGTTGGGACCTTCAACAATGGCGTCAACAGGGCATGCCTCTTGACAGAACCCACAGTAGATGCATTTGGTCATGTCAATGTCATACCTGAAAATTAAGAATATTTAGGGACATAGATATGACGATAACGAGATCGTGGGGAGGTGATCACCTTGTGGTCCTACGGCTACCATCTTCCCGTTCCTCAGCTTCGATTGTGATTGCTTGAGCAGGGCAAATCTAACAAGGAAATCAAAATATAATGACAGACACAAGTTCAATGCTACAACTCGAAGTAATAATCAGCCAAACTTATGCACAAATGTAGCACGTTTTGAAGTAGCTAATTTATCTCCATGTGTACTTAAGAGATCAAAACCCAAAATATTACAAGCATTATCAAAGTTCTTTATAAGATTTAAAACGTGAAGATCTTATTATCCACAGTGTTACGAGGATACAGAGCAAAACTACTCTGCAGATGTAATGCAATCTAATAAACCACTGATGAGAAATATGAGCACAAATAGTTTTCAAAGTTTCATCTTTTAGAGAACTCATAACATTGTTCACTAGTGACTGAAAGTAACAATGCGCTTCAATGCATTAAGAGACGGTAAAACATCAACCAAGCTTTACCAAGCTATAGTGCTCTACTGCTACAGTCTAAGAGTAGGTAGGTGTAACAGCCTAAGTCCACCGCTAGCAGATATTGCCCTCTTTGGGCTCTCCCTTTCGGGTTTCCCCTCAAGGCTTTAAACGCATCTGCTAGTAAAAGGTTTCCACACGTTTATAAAGGGTATTTCGTTCTCCTCCCCAACCAATGTGGAACTCTCACAGTAGGCACAAGGAGCAGCAATTATTTTCACATTCAACTATGAGGATGGTTAATAGACAATATATATTATAAGATCAATGATGGCAAGAAATATACAGACTTCTCCAACATTTCGTTGTAAAATTATATTGTCCAAACAAAAATGACTTAAACTAAAAGTTAAAAATATAGATTCAGATTCGATTCAGATTCTTACAGCTTCACAAAGTTTACATGCAATGCATCGTTCTTCTCCAGTTGCATATCTTCGGAGGGCATGCTCACCTCGAAAACGAGGGCTTAGGGGGCCTTTCTCGAATGGATAATTGATCTGTATAATACATGTACAATAATCAGAAATCAGGATCAACAAGAATTTTAGCTTAGTGCCAAAGAATGTTGATTGGAAGACACTTACAGTGACTTTTTTCTCAAAGAAGTATTTAAGAGTCAGCATCAAACCCCGGACCATTTCAGTGAGAAATAACGTGTTTATGCTACGCTCAAAAACTACAAACGACCAGGAAATTAATTTTTGTAAGAACCATAAAAAATAATAGAACAAACAATTGAAAAGTATTTAAAAGTAAACAGTGAAGGAAGTATGGAAAGAAATATAAAATTACTTGAACTCCAATCCTTTGACATCTCCTTGGCAAGCTGCTCTCTTTCTTCATCTTCTGTACAAGTAATGAGATGGAAAAGAATTTTAAGCAAAGAAAAATCCATAGCACCAAGTATATGTCATGTGGATCATATACAAACTGCTTAAGTTCAGCTTCAGCAGTGATTAATTAGGCCAATATGATGAGAACCAGAAACAAAACCTCTTTTGGTACTGTACAAGTGTGCACTTGACCGTAGATCACGAAAAGGAGAACTTTGCAATGCTTGTCCAGAGACGGCCTAACAACAGTAGATTACACATAATAAATAAAACAAAGGGCAAAAAAGTTGTTACAACTTGAAGATACCCATCAAGTAAAGCTAAAGCTCAGGAGATAATATTCTTCATGAAATATCCAAGTGAAATATTCACAGCAAAGAAAATAACACAAAAGGGCCTTCAAAGGTTAACATTGAACAGAACCGTCCACCCCAGCATAGAAATAGATAAATAATGAAGATCACAGAATAAGTAACTGTTAAAGAAAAAGTCCAGAAACCATCTACCGATCTTGCGTGTGACGGCCCAAGTCCACCGCTAGCAAATATTGTCCTCTTTGGGCTTTCCCTTTCGGGCTTCCCCTCAAGGTTTTTCATTCTCCTCCCCAACCGATGTGGGATCTCACAATTCACCCCCCCTTCGGGGCCCAGCATCCTCGCTGACACTCATTTCTTTCTTCAATCGATGTGGGATGTCACAATCCACCCCCCTTCGGGGCTCAGCGTCCTCGCTGGCACACCGCCCAGTGTCGAACACTAATATCATTTGTAACAGCCAAACCCACTGCTAGCAAATATTGTCCTCTTTGGGCTTTCCCTTTCGGGTTTCCCCTCAAGGTTTTTAAAACGCGTCTGCTAGGGAGAGGTTTCCACACCCTTATAAAGGGTGTTTCGTTCTCCACCCCAACCGATGTGGGATCTCACATTGCGATGCATATAGTTAATAGCCTACATTTTTTTCATAAAATTTCAGGAGATTCCATTGCATAAACACCCTAACCATCAACTGCCTAGTCTTCCAGTAGTTAGTACACCAAGTTCCTTGTTCTAAACATAATCTGCCTCCATATGGGACATTTAAAATAACAAATCCATCATTGTTAGGGGAAAGAAAGAACAGACCGTCCCATTTCCAGTAGTTAGCAATGAAACACATTTACCATAACGATTCCGAATAACAATAATTGTATGATTAAATGAATACCCCATCTATTCTACGACTCGATTATCTAAACTAAAACAAACAAATTGTCACCCAGAAAACCTCGATTCAATAGAAAACGCAAGAAATCACGAAACAGAACAAAATCTCAACGTAATCGATAATCAAGCAATTAGCTCTTATAAATCCATAGCCGGTAGAGTACAAAAATTTGGGCAAAGAGGAGAAGAATGCTTACAAGCTGACGAGCACGAAGAGCGAGAAGGGATTTCCGAGCTAAGATCGCAGCCATCGCCAATGGTGGCTCTTTCTAAGCAATATTTTTCACCGCCACTCACAGGGTGGGATTCCGAAATGCTTCGGCAAAGGCTAAGCTCTCAGCTATGTGATCGCTGGAGTCCCGGCATCGCTCCGATTCCCGGTCGATAAAACGCTGCGTCTTGGGCTTGGGCTTGGGCTTGGGCTTCATACAGAAATTTGAGTAAGCCCAAATATAGCCCCTTTACTGGCCCAAACGGCCCATAACTTTTTATTCTTGCCCAGATTTGTAGTGAAGTTCCCTTTTTACCCTTAAATTTTGGATTTATTTCTATTTAGTATTTAAATTTCAATTTTATTTTATATTTTTATAATTATTTTTGAATTTTTTGGTCTTTTTTGTGGTAATTTTTATCGAAATTAGTTAAATAATTATTATTATTTTCACATCGGAAAGTTCCAACATTATCAATATTAAACCAAATTTAATTTTTATTAATTTTATATAATTAAATTAAAAAAATAAGTATATGGTTGAGTTAGGTTGACGTTAATTTATTTTTTTAATTAAAAATAATTAATAAATTAGAAAAATAAAATAAAAAGTAAAAAAATTATAATATGATTTAATTTTCAAAATTTATATATTTAAATATAAAATTGAATTTTATATTTTAATTATGTAAATTTGAAAAATAAATTTATAAATAATTAAATATAAAATTATTACAATTTTTATTACTTATTAAATAATTAAAATTTTACTTAAAATATCTTGAAAAGAAAAGGCAGGAAGATGCTCACTATAAAGATGGTTCCCAAACCCGCGCCTGTGTCGAAGCCTCCATTTGAAGATCAGAAATGGCTTCCGTTTGCCGATCACTTCTAGCGGCGGCGGCGGCGGGGGGTTCGAGGTCTATGGCCGGCCGTACCAGAACACTGGCTCATGTAACCCTAAAACCAGTGCCTGTTTCTTCTTCCTCCAGGGGCTTCATTTCCGTTTCCAGGTACTTCAAAGTTCGTAATTTCAATCAGTCGTTTACGTGCCGGAATTTCTTTGCGATCTTTATTAATTCTTAGTGTTTTTGGACATTTTGGATCCTGAATATACTTGATTTGCTTCCAATTTCACTGTTCGTTCTTTGTTTTTCTTCAGGATTGCTTCATCTTTGGCGTCTGTGGACTCTCTGATGCCACTCCACAGCGCCGTCGCCTCAGCTCGGCTTAAGTCTAAAATTGCCGTCGACTCGCATTGCTGGAGCTGGCTTTCTGAAGGTTGTTTTCTTTTCTTTTCTTTTTCATTTCTTTAATTGCGTTGCCCTTATAAACGTGAGTATAATCTACGTAGGGAGAGGTTTTTTGTTCATGTGATTTGGTTTTTGCTTTGTTATTGCATCCAATCTTCTTACTATCTGTTTGATTCTCGATACACTGCTAAAGTTTAGTTGAAGCTCCTCTAAAATTGATTCTATTTCCCAAACTTATCTCTCAACTTCCATATTTGATGTAAACGAAGTAAAAGAAGTTGGGAAATGAACTTCCTAGATCTGTATAACATGTAATATGCTTTCAGTTTGATTTCCTTGAACTCCGAATGCCATTTTTCTTGGACTCCATTCCATTCTAAGTTCATCCCGGTCTGAGAAGAATTTTGTTTTTGAATTTTTGTTATTTTTGAAAAATAAGATAGCTTTCCAGCTGCTTTATTTAGTTTTTTACATATAAAATCCTTTCCAAATGTTTGCCAAATTTCAAAAACCAAGAACATAAGAAGCACCGAAAAAAGATTTTATACTATAAAAAGTGAAAAATGCAAAACAAAATTGTTACCAAATGACCCATTGGTTACTGGCTAAGATTGCATCTTTTGTGTATGTACACTTCGGTCTATGAATTGCAATCAAGAAATGATACTTCATAACTTTCATCTTGAATGGTCAACCATATGTCTCTTGTATATCATATCAAGTTCATTTCCTAACTTCATTGTCTTACCTTCTCTTTCAGGATTTGCTACGCCTTTGTGACATAACAGTCGGTGAAGACAAATTGTAATTGCTAAAACAGCTTAGTGACTGGTAGCTGAAACGACCTTCCTTATCACTTGCAAGGTTTTTCATCTTTTCAACTTATCTTTGCAAGATACCTTTATCACATGAAAGAATCATTTAGACAACTGTTGTTTAGTTTTGATCATTGTATAATGCAATGCGGCCACATTTTCTGGATATGCAGAGAGCTATTGTTTTGAGCCTCTGACCACAACCCCTGAGAGATTGGATTTTCGTTAGGCGTCTCTTTGTTGCTCTTGACTTTGTTCAATACCATGCAATTGATTTTCTCTATTCTCTAAGTATGGGGTCTTGGGCTGATGTCCAATACTTTTACTGAATTGAAACTTCATAATTCTGTTGTAACTGGGTAGATTATCATTTTTCAGGCGTTCTTTATCCTTTAACGGTCATTAGATTAGAATAGAATGATCTTAGCCAAAGATAGATGGATCTATTCTTTCAGTGGTTTTTTTTCTAACATTATCAATGAAAATCTGTTTCAGAGCCCTACTTGGATTTGGAATTAGATAAGTCCAAGTTAAAGGAAGACTTCGCCCCATCCCTATTGAAAACCGTGTAATGGGTTTTTTCTAATTTCTAATAGGCATGAGGCTGCATACTTGTAACAGCTCAAGCCTACCGCTAGCAGATATTGTCCTCTTTAGGTTTTTCCTTTCGGGCTTCTCCTCAAAGGTTTTTAAAATGTGTTTACTAAGGAGAGGTTTCCACACCCTTAGAAAGAATGTTTCGTTTTCCTCTCCAACCGATGTGGGATCTTACGCTCATATGTTAAAAGACTGAGTTTGTATGATGAATTGTGAGAGGGAAGTAGTTGCAAGATGGAATTTGGCTAATAGGATAGGAAGTGTTTGATGACCTCGTTGAATAGTTTTTCCCATCTGAATGTTATGCAATGGATTAGGAGATGGAAATTTGTTGCGAGATGCAAGGGTGCAAGTAAAAATAAATGTTAACAATTGGCCAATCAGTATCAGTTGGCTCGATGTTTGACTTCGAATTTTGATTGGTTTGATGAATCAGTATCAGTTGGTTCGATGTTCGATGTTCGATGTTCAGTATCAGTTGGTTCGTATTTACACCTGAAAACATTCTGGCTGTTTTAGTTTGTTTGATCAATTTGGTCGCGTTTTTTTTTTTTTTTTTTTTTTTTTGTAAGTTAGTTTTGGTGTTCGAATTTATCGTATCTGTCAGTCATTTGTTTGAGATTTTACGATTATGATATTTGTTATTGATAGTCTTAGACTCTAGTGAGAGAGAGATTATTGATGAGTTGACATACGAAATATTAATCCACCAATTTATGAGACTTGAAGGTATAAAGGCTATATTATATTACAAAAATCACTTTAAACTATAATATTACCTTTGACGTCTCGTAAATATTTACAAACTATATGCACATCTGTTAGAATGTTTAAGAAACGGTATCTTTGGGTTGAAATTATGATTGTTGTGTCGTTTTAAATCATTGTCGTTAGTGTTATGAAGACAAAAGCAAGAAAATTCATGTTTTTTCATAATTTAGTCTAATATAAATAAATTTATAGAAAGTTGAAATCCATCTCATGTTTAACCAAAAACCAAACTTATATCTCGACGTTTTTGCAGTCTTTCTCTCGAAGCCAATGACTAAACATAAAAGGGAAAATCACTATTTACCCTTCTCTTTTTTAGTGAAGGTATTGACATAGATGAGGTTTGTCAATATACCATCGCGCTTAGATAGGCTAGGTAAATGTACCTCCCCCGCCTCTCTATCTGACACAGTAAGATTTCGTTACGTATCACTGCAGCGAACAGGTAACAATCCAGGGTAGTAACAAATAACAATATTGGAGAACTCTGTTCTGAAATTATTGCCCAAGATGATTTGTACATGCTCAAACGAGGAGACAAAGATACTCGCCAAACAATCTACATAATTACCAGCTTCTTAACTAATTACATCACCAAAAAGAAAGGAAAAAAAAAGTTTCCACTTCTGTTGCAGAAGGAAATCTTTCTGGGGTTTATATACAAGCTTTTAATTTCCACTTCGTGTATGCACAATAGTGAAGAGATGAGAAGAAATCACCTCACAGTTCCTTTTTCGATTAAAGTTTCTCGAGCTGGGGCGGGTGTGTTGCACGTCGGAACCAGGTGTTAAACGCCTTGAACAGGTGAGGGCAATCGTCGACGTTTCTGGTGAAGCTAAGACACTGCTGCAACAACTCCTGTGCATCTGACAAGGGAAGTGTGGAAATGATTCTCAGGAATGTTTCCTCCAGCTCTATACATAGGTTCTTGTTGCTGGAGAGTAAAGGTGAATGGTCTTTGCTGACAAGCAGAACCGGAAGCCAATGCTTTACGAACTTCTTCCTAACCTGAGAAGTTGGAACCGGAGAACCAGGAACCACAAGAATCCTTAGTTAGAATGGGATTTCAACCCGAATCAGTTTTCGAATCAAGCAAAAACGTCCCAGTGGTTACTTGGGTCGATAGAACTCTACTGCTGTAATCAACCGTTTTACAATGGATCGTCTTCGAAGACGAGGCAAAGCAACCCATCAAGGAACAAAAGTTAAGAAATCTTCATACTGACAAGGAACAGTTGGGGGTCAAAGACAGGTTGCCTATCTTCTAATTAAACCAAAGAGAGAACATAATGAATCAACTAATATTTACAAAAATCCAAAAGACTAGAAGAAAGGATACTGTGACTAATTGTATCGCCTGATTTTGTTCTTTCCTTCATCTTCATGATAATTTGGTTTCTTATAATAAATATAGAAAAGGGATCTGTTACTTCTCAAATCTGCCTCTACACTAACTCATTACTCTCGACCTTTCAATTGTAAACACGAGAAATAAATCTCTAGCAACGCAGCTCAAGCCCGCCACTAGCCGATATTGTTCCCTTTGGTTTCCCTTCCAAGCTTCCTATCAAGGTTTTTAAAACGCGTTTACTAGGAAGAGATTTCCACACCCTTATAAAGAATGTTTTGTTCCCCTTTTCAACCAATGTTGGATCTCACAATCCACCCCGCTTCAAGGTCCAACATCCTCACTAGCACTCGTTCCTCTCTCCAATCGATGTGCAATCTCACAATCCACCCACCTTCGGGGCCCAATGTCCTTGCTGGTACACTGCTCGATGTCCACCCCCTTCGAGCTCATTGTCCTTGCTTACACACTGCCCGGTGTCTAACTCTAATAGCATTTGTAACAACCCAAGCCCACCACTAGCAAATATTGTCCTTTTTGGGTTTTCCCTACGAGAGGTTTCCACACCCTTGTAAAAAATGTTTCGTTTCCCTCTCCAACAAATGTGGGATCTCACACAAAAAGTTGGTAAAAGAAAAAATGGTGGGTCCAATTAGTTGAATAATTTAACTGGCGTGATTCAGAACACAAATCTGAATATTGATTCAATCAATTTCCAAAAGACAGCCTAGGTACCAGGCAACCAGCATCTAAATGCCAGAAACCAGCCAAAGACAGAACTAATCCCAACTTAAAATGTCCAATTGGGTCAATGAATTTATAAAAGTATCCATGGTGTAAACTAAAGACTTATGTACAAGAACTTTAGAAGACTCAAAGACAAAATAAGAACTATAGAAAAGAGCTAAAAGATATGCTTATGTGCTTTTAGCTCTTTTCTATAAGAGCATATCTTGTGATTAGTACCTGTTTGGTGGCCAAAATGCTACCAGCAGCAACCGCATTGGCAAGCTTGGAGGTACATCGCAAAAGAACTGAAGGAAACCCCGGCACAATGCCCCTCCACCCATCGTCTCGAAATGCTCGATGTAAATCTGCAGTGAAAGAAGCCTGTTCACTCCATGCATCCACAGCAACATCAGCCACCCTCAATTCTATCATCCTCTCAACCACCCACGACAAATGCTTAGCATTTGTCATTGCAGTGTGCAAATTGAGCCTTTGAATGGCCTCCGTCTCGTTATGATCTCCTCTAAAATTTGGGCTTGAATATTCCTCCAAAGACTCTTTCACGACCTTCAAGCTCATCTCGAATGCCCTCTTCAGCACTCTCTTCGCGGACTCCCTTGATGAAAAATCCTTCAAAAGCTTCGCCACGAATGCCTTCACGAAAGCCATATTGGGATAATTATGAATAGCAGCCAAAATCAGTCCCTGCAACATTTCGTCGCAAGAATCATTTCGGCCCGGCGAAACCCTAGCAAGAAGCTCCCTCGATTCTTCCTCCTGCAGAAATGGAATCAATCCCATCACTCTCCTTTCCTCCTCATCGGTCCACGGCACGGCCTCCAGAAATCGAACACAGGACTTCACACAATCCTCAAAAAGAAATTTAAGCGCAACAGGGAGGAGATCCAACGCAGCCTTCGTGCTATCAATGGATTCCGACATATCATCAACATAAAGAAGCTCAAGAACAGCCAAATGACTATCCATTGAGCCCTGCGCCGCTGGAACACTGAAACTCAACCTCAAAGGATCTGAATCATTGTCCTTCTTAGGCTGCCATCGGTCCGACAATAGAGCAGAAAAGTACTTCGATCGGCGAATAACACACGAATGAAGATAAATCTGAACATCGGAGGACGCCGGAGACTCAGAACCAGACGAATCAAAAGGAGCAACCTCCAAATATAGACGGAGGACAATATCAGCAGTAGAGGCGTCGTTGAAGGCGGCGATGGAGGAGAATGATGAAGTACGAGGGAGAGTATGGGGCTTTTTCGAGACTTCGGTTGAGGACTTATCTGATAAAGGAAAACAGTCGGCGGCGGCGGCGGCGGCGGCAAAAACAGAGGAGTGACGGCTGGTGGAGGCAGAGTGTTGAACGTACTGCCTCTTCCTCGAAGATCCGACGGTCATTTCCAAGCAAATCGCCGGCGGAATATACAGTTTGCTTGCGGAATCAACGCTGCAAAATCAACTGCAAAGAAAGGAAGATGAAGAATGCATCACCTGAGAAAGAATCGGAGATCGTTCTAGATTTGGTCCTTCCATTGAACCTTGAAAGGAAAAAATGGGAAATTGGAAACTCACCGCAGTCTTTGATCCCTTTTGGGGGATTTATATCCAAATCTGTTTTCAATTTTCTTTTTTGTTCTTTTTTTTTATTATTTAATTCTTTTTTATCGGGTCTCAAGAGCTCCTATAATAACACTGTCGTGCTCACTCGAACCCTTGACCTGGGTCGATGCAGCGTGTCTAAAGAGCTCATATAATTATACTGTTGTGTCTATTTGAACCTCCGGCTACTGGTATTTCTATCTGAACCTCCGACCCCTATCGATGCAGCGTGTCTAAAGTGCTCGTATAACTATAATGTTGTGTCTATTTGAACCTCCGACCTCGATTGATGCATTGTGTTTAATGAGCTCATATGATTATAATGTTGTGTTTGTTTGAACCTTCGACCTCTATCAATCTAGCGTGTCTAATAAGCTCATAAAGTGTTGTGTTCATTTGAACCTTCGCCCAATGCAGTGTGTCTAATGAGCCCATAAAGTGTTCTGTTTATTTCAACCTCTAACCTCTAACCTCTGTTGATGCAACGTGTCTAATGAGCTCATAAAGTTATGTCGTGTTTATTTGAATCGACCACCTCTATAGCACGTCTAATGAGCTCGTAATATCCTAATATTGTGTTTATTTGGAACTCCGACCTCCTGTGCAACGTGTTTAATAATTCCATAAAGTTATAATACAGTATTTATTTGAACCTCCGACCTCCCGTGCAACGTGTTTAATAAACCCATAAAGTTATAATACTGTATTTATTTGAACCTTTAACCTATGTAGCATGTCTAGTGAGCTCGTAATCTCCTAATATCGTGTTTATTTGAACCTTAGACCTCCCGTGCAACGTGTTCAATAAACCCATAAAGTTATAATACTGTATTTATTTGAACATTCGACCTATGTAGCATGTCTAATGAGCTCGTAATATCCTAATATTATGTTTATTTGAACATCTGTCCTCCCCCGAATATTCTGGCCGCAATAAAAATTTGAAGTTTATAAATCATAATAAAACAGTTCAACAAATATTAAAAAAAATTAAAAAATTAAAAGTTTAATTATTTAATTTAATTTCAGGCTGTAATAAAAAAAAATAATTAAATATTTTCACTTTTATTATTATTATTATAAAATATCTAGATGCAGTGATCCAGATAAGCATCAGACCAACAAATCATTATTTATTTATGTGTCTTATTTATTTATTTATTTATTTTCCTTTTTTTAATGATATGATACAGAACAGAATCACAGATGCTCCCTAAATGGTAACCTTATCCAATCCAATCTTATCAACAATAACATATAATATAAAAAAAATAACAACTGATTTGACCTTAAATTGAATAATTTTTAATTTCTAAAATTACCTTTAAATTATTTTTCCAAAAAAATAAAATTTTAGTGTAATTAATTTTTTTACTAACCTTTTTTTTTTTACTATTAAACAACTTCCACATACCCCGCTTATTCGACTCGAGCGAACGTCTTTCTTGTTATGTTTTGTCTCCATTTCTCTAAAAAGTCGCTCGATAAAAGATTATTCCAAATCGAGCTTGGTTAACTCGGTGAATGATCGTTTTTCAGTGTAAGTAGTAATTATTAATTTTTACCATTTTTTTTCACCATGCTTGCATAATTTGATCGATATAGTGTCGGTTTATTCATGTATTCTTCTATCTAGGTGTTAGATTTACTCGTAGGTCGATTTTAAGTACTCAAGGTTTGACTTTTACGGGTATTGGTAAAGTTAAACAAATGGTAAAAATTGATATTTTTATCGTAATTTAAATCCAAGTTACCACATCTAATATTGATTTAATTAATTTTTTTTAATGTGTAAAAATGATGTGAGTTAATGGGCCGAACCCACTGGCTGAGTTGGGCTGAATGGAAACATGGAGTCTAATGGGCCAAGCCCATCTTCAAATGTCCAAGTTGATGGTGAGCTCACAAGGTTCCCATTGAGTATTTAATTAATAATTTTGTTTTAAAAAATTCATGTAATTTATGATATTATGGAAAATTAAAATTCTACACAACCATTTTATCCAATAATTAAAAACAAATATTTTTTATATAAAAAAAATATATTATTTGGTAGAATGAACAAAATAAGCACTTTTCTCGTTTCATTTAATTTATAATTAATAAATATTGTTTAATGAAATTTTTTATATTGAATATGCCTCAAAATGTTAAAGATTTGTTTTTTTTTATTGATTTAAATATTTTAATCTAAAAATAAATAATTTTGATGTATATATATATATATATATATATATTAAAAAGTTTTTTTAATTATTTTTAAAATTTTAAAAACATGCTCAAATAATTAGTTTAAATTTAAATATTTGATATTTAGAATAAATATTTAATTAGTTAAGTAGGTTAAAGTGATACTCCCATTCATATTTATATTAATATATTAATACATATATTTTAAGCCACGTCATCCATATATTAAATAAATAATTGATGATGAAATAATGTAAAAAAAAACTTAATTAATTTATTATTATTATTATTATTATTATTTTTTTTTTTTTTTTTTTTTTTTGAGAATTTGAGAAGGGAATTTGGAAAATGATATATATATATATATATATATATATAAAGAGAGGAAAAGGAAAGAAGAAAAAATAAAAGGAAATAAAGGAAAATAGAAAAAAAAAAGTAAAAGAAAAAGAAAAAGGAAAAAAAAAAGAAGAATTAAAAGGGGAATTAGAAAAAAGAGAGAGAAGAAATAAGGGAAAAGGGGAAGGGATAAAAGCACGGAAATACCTTAGTCGGTACGGTCTAATTTCATCAATTTTGTCTTATAGTTTAAGCATAGTATAAATTTTTATTGAATTTAAAGCATTCGAGACGCTATAGGTAGTAACTGGATTGTAAATAGACTTTTGTTTGAGAGACTCTATCAGCTGCACGTTTCTATTTGGTTACTCGGTTTTTATCGACTTGTTGATTGTTAGTATAATTTAGCATGTTTATACTTCGTTATGCATGCTACAGTACCCTAATCGTACCTCCTAAATAAGTTAATACGAGGAGTCTATTAGGGGCTAGCTAACCAATCTCTAATAGCGAACTTGTCTTTAGGGATAAGGAACCACATAACATCGTGTAATAAACAAAGGCACGAGGTCCTCTCCTTTTGATTATGTTATCATATACATTGTGAGGACTATTAAAGGGTTGTCGGTTAACCGTAGTGAATTATCTAGATAGACGAGGTCCACATTGGTATTAACAAGTTGGTTGTGTTAGGGTTATGCCCTAGATGAATATGTCATGGTGTGCCATTAGGTTTGATTCAACCTGGTTCGATTTCAATTTTCGGTTTACTTGGGCACTCCTACGATTCGTATCCCTAATCGTACATATTGTTGAACTAAAAAAAAACATCAAACAACACGAGTTTTATATATCATTGTACATCTCAAAACCCGAGAAAATAAATGAGGTAACAAAAAGAAAATTTACCGCAGTAAATTTTGAAGTAAAGAAATTAAATCATATAAAGTTGATCGACTAAATTGTTACGAATCTAAAAAGTATATCAATAAAATTATTATTTTCACAAAAAGTTCATATTTTAACTTTTTTTTTTTTTTTTTTTTTTTTATATTAAAAGAAAATATGGGTTTGGTTGACATGATGTGGTTTTGTGGGAAGCCGTAGCCTAGTGCTTTGGGCCCGACCAACCACACCCAAAACATAATTACCGGTTTTTTTTTTTATAATTCTTTTTCTTTTTATCGATTTTCGGTAATTCTTTCCGTAATTTTTAACCAATTCCAACGGCATTTTCAAAATCACGTTTAGAATTTGAATTTTAGATTTTCGAACATTTAAAATAATTTAATTTTTAAAAATAATATATATATATATATTTATTTATTTATTTTTTATTTTTTTTTTTAATTTTTTTTTAGGCCCTAAATTTGAATTCACCCAATCTAGTCCTAATATTTTGATATTAAAAAAAAAATAATTACACATTTTTATCGAAAGTTTAGGATTATATTAAAAGTAAAATTCAAATTTATATTAGATTAATTAAAAAAATGTTAATATATATATATAGTTCAATTTAAAAAGTATAAAATAAAAATATTATTATTATTAGTATTATTATGCTTTGAAAAAGGGTGTAAATGTAATGCTGGTTAACGGAATCCGTTATCGTTAAGGTCAGGATCGAGGGCAGTTAAAAAAAGTCGAAAATGAGGTTAGTGTAAACTGACAGCGTGAGGTAAAAAATCGACATTAGGGAGAATCAGATGGAGACGACGTGTCGACAAATAACTAGTAGACCAAATAAACCACAAATCTTATTTTTATAACTAGGTCTTACCAAATATGGCTCATTAATTGAACATTAACCAATAATTTATTTATTTAACATCAAATTATTATTATTATTGTTAAATAATACAGTAGGTGAGTTTCATAAAGGAATTAGGTAAAAGAGAAAATCGGGTGTGTTGGAAAAAAAATATCTCGTTTTATTGCATTAATTTCAAAACTACTAGGCTAGATGTCACAATCCAAGGCAGATTGTGTTCTCGAGAAAGTCATTGAGGATGCTGACTTTGAGCTTTCGTTCTCCTTAAAGCTTGATATAAGCGTATTAAGATCACGACACTGCATGGTTAACGATACACATATTTTGTATAAAAAAAAAATGAAGAAAATACTATTCGTTCTTGGACTATTTTTTAGTCATTTTTCACACGGGTAGATGATTTTTTTTTTTTTTTTTTTTTTTAAATGAGTGCCACTAGAACGTTCAGAAAAACTTATTTCTTATTTTGAGCGGTTACTATGTTCACTACATACTGTACTAAGATTATTGCACGTCTTTCTTAAAAAAAAAACATACTCTCACGCGATCCACTTTTTCTTTTTTACCGTACTTAAAAGTCAAAACGATGTTTGACTTCTACCGTACTTAAATATAACACGTCATATTAAAATCACGTTTGGCTTGAAATATAAATTAATCTAAAAAAATATGAGCAAAATAATATATATATATAAATAAATGTGATTTAAATTTAGTAACATTAATGCTACCAAATAAGTTAGTAGTATTTAATGGCCTCCATTAAAAACATTTAGTTATATATAAATTTTAACAAATTCTCAAATTAACTCAAAATTAAATGTGCCCTATCCCCCACAAATTATTCTCCATCTTGGCTAACAAAGTCAACGAATCTATAATAATAGTCAACCTTTATTTATAACATAAAGTTTATTAATAATGACTATAAAATTATTTATATAACTTTAATAAAATTATATATAATTTTAATATTACGGATTAAATTCCCTCTGTTTCAACGTTTTTTCTGTTAAACAGGTGATGATGATTATTCTCTGTCTCGATTAATTAATTTTTTATTTTTTTATTAAGATATTTTTTTTTCCATTTTTAAGCCGTTAGAAATATAAAAATAATGAAGCAAATTAGATTATGCTTTATTTTTGAAAATCCAACCATAGGTAACATCATTAGCATCTTTACTTTATACCATAGGGAATATATTTTTATGATGGGCATTTTGGGAACAATTATTATTATTATTATTATTATTATTATTACATTTTTATAAAAGTTTAAGATAGGCAAAAATTCTACATACATTTGTTTTTTATTTTTTTATTCAATAAAAATAAAATAATTATTTTTAAGTATAGTTTTAAAAAAAAAAATCTTAGAGTAAATAATTGTTTTAATGAAACTTATTAAAATAATAAAAAATGTCTCATAAATCTATAAATTTTTAAGTTTGTGTTTAATGAAATCCTATAATTTGACGTGTTTCGAAAACTTTGAGGGGAAGCTCGAAAGGGAAAGCCTAAAGAGGACAACATCTGCTAGCGGTGGGTTTAGACTGTTGCAAATGGTATTAGGGTCGGACACTGGGAGATGTGCCAGCGAGGAGGTTGAGCACTGAAGGGAGTAGACATGAGGCGATGTGTTAGTAAGGATGCTGGGTCCCGAAGAGGAATGAGTGCGAGCGAGGAAATTGGGCTTCCAAGAGGATGGATTGTGAGATCCCACGTCGGTTGAGAAGGAGAACGAAATACCATTTATAAGGGTGTGACAACCTCCATACGTGTTTTAAAACCTAAAAATAAAAGCGCAAAAAAGACAATATCTACCATGGGTGGTCAATTCATGTCCCACAGCCCTCTTCATGGCCGTTGCGACCGCCGCTATTCAGTGGCAATTCCGTAATAATTCACTTTCTCGTACCCCAAAACTCAACAACGTTCCTTCTCTTTTCGCCTTCTCCTCTGTCACTTTTTTTTTGTTCTTTTTTTCTTTTTGATCTTCATATCCGTTGAATCCGCATTTCTCAATCTTTCAACTCCCTTCTTCTTCTCCTCCAAATTCATTTTTCCTGCAAATTTTCATATTTTTCTCAACAACCCACGTTCCATCTTCTGTTCTGCTGCTTGTTCTCATTTCTCCTCGTTTCGCCGGGAACAATGGCGGTTTCCGGTAGCAATTCGACCCAGATTCATCCCTCCGACGAATCTTCCTCCAGTTCTTCCGAGAGTTCACTATCCAACTTGAAAGTCTACGCCGCGATCGGTATAATTACTGCATGTGTGATTGCAGCGTCTGCTCTGATCTTCCTCTGTATCCGTAAAAATAGGGACTCGAGGAAGCACAAAATGCGGGTGAAGCATAGTTCCGGATTAATTCCGTTGTTCTCCAAGGAGATCGCTGAGATCAATGAGTCCGATCGGAGTGTGGATTGCGAGAAAGGGGAAGTCGTTAGGGTTGAGAATAAGAAGGAAACTGAGTTCGAGACTGGAGTAGGTAAGAAGAGTCAAGAGAGCGACGTGTCCGGCGGCGGTCGAAGCGATGTGCCGGTGGAGGATCAGAACTTAGGGTGGGGACGGTGGTACAGCTTGAAGGAACTCGAAATGGCAACCAATGGGTTTCTGGAAGAGAATGTGATCGGAGAAGGAGGCTATGGCATCGTGTACAGAGGCGTTTCGCCGGACGGCTCCGTCGTCGCCGTGAAGAATCTTCTTAACAACAAGTAAGTGAATCAACGACATTCGCTGTAAGCCATTTCAGAGAAACTCTGCATTGTGTTTGGCAATTATTTGCTCAATACTTTACTCGAAAATGAAGAATTGCACGTCATTTTTGTAATTCTCAATTGTTTATTGTCATCTTGGTGGGTGGATAGTGGATTACAAAGATTCAACCATTTCATATTTGTTTATTGTATCTTGTTTTCTGGGAAAACTGCGTTGAGTATCACTCTGTTTTGTTTATTATATTCCCTGTTCTGCTGCTGTGTTCATGCTCTAGTCTTCATTTTTCTTCCATTTTTTAATTTCCCCATGAAATTCTTGCTTTGACTGAAGAAACTTGGATCCGAACTTATTGGTACTGTGTCGGTAGTGGGCTTCCTTTGTCACTTTGTTCTTTACTCCAATGGTGAATTCTCATGAATTCTCATGAATTATCAGCAAATTTTTCTATTTCAAATCACAGAACTTCACCATATCGCTTGTGATTGTTACTTTTACCTTTCTTTTTCTTCCTGGTTATGAGTAGATTCTCTCTCAGAAACTAATATGGCCTACTGGATGGTGCTTGCTATATTTTAAGTTAATGTCTTAGGGCCGCTTTGGTGGGCAATCTAGAAACAAAATTTTGCATTAAGCGATTCAATGGAAACAAAGTTGCATTTCGTGTTTTACATATGTGTTCGGTAATAGATTCACGAATTGAATCCCAATTAAACCAGAAAACTAGTCGTAGTAGATACCTGTAACACCTAAATCTACGTCTAGCAGATATTGTTCGCTTTAGCCCGTTACGTATCGCTGTCAGCCTCATGATTTTAAAACATGTCTACTAGGGAGAGGTTTCCACACCTTTATAAGGAATGTCTTGTTCCTCTCTCCAACCAATGTGGATCTCACATTACCACTAAACGTTAGGCTGAATATAAACTATCCTTTATGGTTATGTATATGTTTAAAATTTTGTGCAATTATTAAGAATGAATTGAGTTTATAGCATGAAATCATGCTATATTTATATATTATTTGTTTTCAATACAATGTTTTTCATAATTTGCACTATCTGGATAACGGAATCGAGAACAGTTCTAAAAACATCCCCAGACAACGAATCGAATAGCAGAAAATGAATGCAAATTGGCTACCAAACGTACCCTTAACTGTTTTCATAATTTTCTTACAGGGGTCAGGCAGAGAAAGAGTTCCAGGTTGAAGTAGAGGCCATTGGAAAAGTAAGGCACAAGAACTTGGTGGGTCTGATGGGTTATTGTGCCGAAGGAACACAGAGGTACATTGTTTTTTGAATTCCTTCAAAAGTTAACACGTGAGTCCAATAAAATAAATTTAACATCTGGGATTTTGTGGCCATTTTAGGATGCTTGTGTATGAATTTGTTGATAATGGCAACTTGGAGCAATGGTTACATGGTGATGTGGGGCCTGTTAGCCCTCTAACATGGGATATTAGGATGAAAATTGCCCTTGGAACAGCAAAAGGGTAAACTGTTTTACATTGACATAGAACATCTGGTCGTATTGGAAGTTGATTGTAATTATGTTTTGGTTGCGTTATTGTTGCTGATTGACTCATTTCAATAACAGTTTGGCCTATTTGCATGAGGGTTTAGAACCGAAAGTTGTGCACCGTGATATAAAATCTAGCAACATTCTCTTAGATAGAAAATGGAATGCGAAAGTGTCTGATTTTGGACTTGCGAAGCTCTTACAACCCGAAGCAAGCTACGTAACTACTCGTGTAATGGGGACCTTTGGGTATGTTTCTACGTTACTACATTCTATCCAGTTTTGCAACTTCAGTCATTCTGGTTTGCTGAGGTACTTTGTTGTGCTGTAGATATGTTTCCCCTGAGTATGCAAGTACAGGCATGCTTAATGAGGGGAGTGATGTATATAGTTTCGGAGTTCTACTTATGGAGATAATTACTGGCCGAAGCCCAATCGACTATTCCAGGCCTCCAGGAGAGGTAAGACCGTTACGCTCTACGCACCATGTTAAGCCAAGTTTCTCACATGTTCCATACATATTTAAGTTTTCCAATTTAATTTACGATGATTCCCGTGTGCTAGAGGGAAGACCGGAAAGTTTTTGTTAAGCAGAAAGAAAGTAGGTTTTTGTCTTGCTTAAGCATTTGGTGAATGTATCTGCAGATGAACTTGGTGGACTGGTTTAAAGGAATGGTGGCGAATCGACGTGGCGAAGAGGTTGTCGATCCGTTGATTGAGATTCCACCCCCTCCAAGAACTCTAAAGCGAATGTTGCTTGTTTGTCTACGCTGCATCGACTTGGATGCCAATAAAAGGCCAAAGATGGGGCAAATCGTTCATATGATAGAGGCAGACGACTTTCCTTATCGTTCGGTAAGCACTGTCGTCCACCTATACTCTTTATAAATTATTTGACTTAAGATGTGCTGATCGTCATCCTAGTTCATCTACATCAGCTGTTCTATCTACCCCCTGATTTCCAAAGTTTCAATAAACCCAAAGAAGATTATGCTTTAAATATCTGAATAAGTTATCGGCTCGTGTAAAATCTAATCGATTCAATGACGAGTTATTTAGCTAGACCTTTCTGAATACAATCCAGAAAGTTATCTTAAGGGAGAATATGATCGTTTCAAATGTAAATTTATGTAGGTTAGTTGTGTACTAGTGGAATATGAATGATACTCTATCATACTATTGCAAGCCTGATGTTCTCAGACATCAATCACTATTCCAGAACAAAGTGATTGTATGAGTTTAAAACATGTGTTCAAATTGGAGAGTGAACCTATCTTTTTTTCTCCAGGAGCTTCGATCCGTGCGAGAGAAAGATAACCAGCCTTCTAGCTTAGACGTGCCGAGTAAACTCCCAATGAAGCATGCTGGTATATAGAGGACATGGAAGCAAGAAAGAGATGAACCTTATTGCTGCAAGAAAGAAGCCAGTTCTTCCAAGAGGTCAGATTATTTTGTACTATAATTTCTTCCCAATCAGTTTTCGAAAATCTAATACGAGGCAGCGCCGTGTATATCAATTATTTGCCTAATGTTTGTGCTGTTGTATTGGTGTTTATGGTTCTTTACAAACTTAAGAAGTGAGTGTTTCTTTTGTATATAGGATGTCCTATTTTTTATATATGAAATTTGTAGGCTTCTTGCAATAATTCTCTATGCGTTTCTGTTTGTGAAATTTTGAAGTTTATTCAAGAACTCTTAGGTTCATTCCAATTCAATGTGAACTTGTTCAACATTTAGTGAAGTCATTGCTTTGTTTCATCAACTTCAACTTTGATAGGTGAACTTGTTCAGCATTTAGTGATGCTAGATTGCGAGTATATGATTTTGAATCGCTGCCTATTAGTTTAGTTAGCGTGACATGTCATCGTGAACCATAATAGTTCTCTGAGTCTCTGCTGACACTAGAGTGCGAATATATGATTTTCAATCATTGCCTATTAGTTTAGTTAGCTTGGCATGTCATTGTGAACCGTAATAGTTCTCGGAGTCTATACTGACACTAGAGTGCAAATATATGATTTTCAATCGTCGTGTATTAGTTTAGTTAGCGTGCATGTCATCGGGAACCATAATAGTTCTCTGAGTCTATAATGACACTAGAGTGTGAATATATAATTTTGAATCGTTGCCTATTAGTTTAGTTAGCGTGACATGTCATCGTGAACCATATAATGACACTAGAGTACGAATATAAGATTTTGAATCGTTGCCTATTAGTTTAGTTAACTTGGCATATCATCGTGAACCATAATAATTCTCTGAGTCTATACTGACACTAGAGTGCGAATGTATGATTTTGAATCGTCGCCTATTAGTTTAATTAGCGTGGCATGTCATCATCAACCATAATAGTTCTCTGAATCTATACCGACACTGGACTGCGAATATATGATTTTGAATGGTTGCTTATTAGTTTAGTTTACGTGCGAATGTATGATTTTGAATCATCGCCTATTAGTTTAGTTAGCGTGGCATGTCGTCGTCAACTATAATAGTTCTCTAAGTCTATACTGACACTGAACTGCGAATATATGATTTTGAATAGTTGCTTATTAGTTTAGTTTACGTGACATGTCGTCGTCTAGGTGATAGCTTCCACCAACAAAATCCACTTCTCAACAAACACAATGGGGCCATCATCTGCTACATTTCTACCCAACTCGTAAGGATTTTTAGGAGTTAGTTTGATGTTGTTTTCCCTCTCAAGTTGGAGATTTCATCATTGTTTAGCGGTCCTTGTTTGTTGTTTTCCCTCTTTCTTTCTCTCTTTGGCTACTTCACCAAAGAACCAAGCTTCCCTCTATTTGTCATTTGCTTCATCTCACTTTTCTTCTGTTGGTTCATAAATATCCATCACCCAAATCCACCCTAATTTGCATAGACATATGCACATGCAATTTGTTTTATCCTAAACTCGACCTTATGTAGATTTCGATGATGTGAGGCCCCACTTCGGTTGGAGAAGAGAACGAAGCATTCCTTATAAGGGTGTGGAAACCTCCCCCTAGTAGACACGTTTTAAAATCATGACGCTGATGACAATATGTAATGGGTCAAAGTGAATCATATATGCTAGCGGTGAGTTTGGCTGTTACAAATGGTATCAAAGTCAAACACCGGGCGATGTGCCAGCGAAGATGCTGGGCCCTAAGGAGGGTGGATTGTGAGGTCCCACATCGGTTGGAGAGGAGAACGAAACATTCTTTCTAAGGGTGTGGAAACCTCTTCCTAGTAGATACGTTTTAAAACAGTGAGGCTAACAGCGATATGTAATATGTTAAAGCCGATAATATCTGCTAGCAGCGAGTTTGAGCCATTACAAATGAATATTTTGATCTTTATCGAAGGCTACTGTCTATTATGTGTTATGAAAAATCGCTATTAAGTTATTTTGACGTGAGTTTAATGAATTATATAGCAGAGTATGGTATGAAATTGATGAGACTTCAAACAAAATTGACTTTTGAGTTAGACTTTTGCTTAAATTTGTTCGAGCTTTGTTCAAACAAGCCTTTCATTCCCTTAGTTCGTGGCGAAATGAGAGCTTAGTTATCGTTTAAATTGAACAGAAACAACGAATATGTGATAATTTGATTCAACCGTGAATTCAATGATTTAGATATTTTCTTTTGGAAAAGTGTTATTAAGCAAAACATTTATTTTTGTTGGCACGTCTTAAAGAAAACTAATGAAGTATTTCATTAAATTTTTAAGTGAAACATTCAGATCGAGTTGGTTACCCGAGCAACCCAAATAGAGTTTACAACCCAATCTTGAGTTGGGTTGGGTTGTCGGGTTATTTCTTTTTCAAAATTTTAAGAATATTATACTTATTCATATGTTATATTAATAACTAAAATCTCATCAAATTTAAATATATTTGTAAATGTCAAATATTTTTAATTTCTTTAGGGACCTTAAAAAAAATAAATAAAAAGGAAGAGAAGTTCTTTGAATCACGAATGCGACACGTGGCAAGCAATTATTAGAAATTGAGAATAATCGTGCTGAAAAAATTGAGAAATTGCCACGTGTAATTCTTCAAACTCCCGGAATTGCCCTCCTGAAACCAAAACGAACGACCCCGCGCAAAGTTGTAGTAACTCTTCATCATTGACACCGCCAAAAAAGAAAATCAACGAAACAACAACAAAAAGCCGAAGCTAAAGCCTGGATTTCGATTCCGAATCATTGAAATGAAATAGTCATCTTCTTCATCTTCATTGCATTTCTCCGTGGATCTGATCTTAGATTGAGTTTTGCGGTTGCGGTTGCGGTTGCGGATATGGAGGAGAAATTGATTCAACGCCTTGAATCCGCCGTGTGCCGGCTTGAGGCACTGTCGACCGGATTCTCCACTGGAAGTCGTTCGTTGGGAAGTGGCGACGATGCGGCGTCGGAGCCTTCGATTTTGGCTTTTGAGGATCTGATGAGGAATTGCGTTCGGAAGGTGTCCGATGCTGCTGAGAAGATAGGAGGTCAGGTCCTTGAGGTCACGAGGATTGTGGAAGAAGCTTTTTCCGTTGAGAAGGAGCTTCTTGTCACGATCAAACAAACGCAGGTAATCGGCTTTTTTTTATGTTTTTTTTTTCCTGTTTGAACGACGATTTGATGAATTCGTTGATCGATGAGGTCGTTTATCCTGTATATTCGTTTCCGTGGATGTTTAATCAATGATTGGATGCTAAACGAATGAAACAAAAATTTGAGAATCTTCAAAATGTAATGTTAATTAACAAATTTTGGAGTATTGCTCTCGTGTTAGTTGTTTGGGGAAGATAGCGTCGCTATCTCAAGTTTGCAATGTCTCTCGCTCAGAACGAATTGCTTTATTAGGTCGAATTTTTTCCTATGATTTGCAGAAACCTGATCTTGCGGGATTGGCTGGATTTTTCAAGCCACTGAACGAAGTTATTCTGAAGGCAAACGCATTGACAGCAGGGAGAAGAACTGAGTTTTTCAACCATTTGAAGACTGTTGCCGATGCTCTCTCGGCTTTAGCCTGGATTGCGTATACAGGAAAAGAGTCTGGTGGGACGATGTTTTTAGTTATTCCTTCTACATTAGAAATGAAAATGTGTAGTTTCACTCGAACCTTCTAATTCCCCGATGATACTTTTCGTAGGTATGAGCATGCCTGTAGCACATGTTGAGGAAACTTGGCAAACGGCTGAGTTCTACAGCAACAAGGTACACTCAACATGGCACATTAGTTGATATATTCATGATATAACAAGGAACACTAACCAACCTATGTAAATGTGTAAGAAAATTTTCCTGTGTAGCAATACAAACATGATCAAAATGGCATTCGTAGGTGCTAGACTGAACCTTGTTTATGAATTTGTTATAATTTACAGACTCGTTTTATCATGTTTTCTCCATGGTTTGTCTGCCTTGTACTCTTAGCCAATTCATGATTCAACATAAAGAAAAAGATGGGTGAACAGGGCAAATTTAAGAAGTGGATGTATCATTTGAAATTGATAGTCTTGATGCTTGTAGCTCTCTGTGATTTTATTATCTGTGCTAAGTAGCTGGACAAAGTATTTCCAAGGCTGTATTCATTCTTTGTTTTCCTAAATCCTAATCTAGATTCTCGTGGAGTTTAAGAACAAAGATCAAAACCATGTCGAGTGGGCCAGAGCTGTGAAGGAACTGTTCTTGCCAGGTTTGAGGGATTATGTTAAAAGATTTTATCCTTTGGGACCAGTTTGGAATCCTGCTGGCAAAATGGCGAAAGCTCCTACCCCAAGTGCTCCTGCTCCTCCACCTCCCTCAGCTCCCCTCTTTAGCACTGAAACTTCTCAAGCGTCAACACGTCCAAAAGAAGGAATGGCTGCTGTGTTTCAAGAAATTAGCTCAGGAAAGTCTGTCACTGAAGGTACAATTGATTATGTTTACAGAATTATATTCTTTAGCAAAAGGGTCAATTGATGTGTATACCAATTATAGATATGCTGCCCTACTTCTTACATATTTTTGTTGCATTACAGGTTTGAGAAAAGTTACTGATGATATGAAGACGAAAAACCGTGGAGATAGAACTGGTATTGTCAATACCAGTGAAATTGGTCGAAGAAATTTGCCTTCTTCGTCGAAGAAGTCAGTTGTCGCTCCCAACCCCAAGTTCGAGCTTCAAATGGGTCGGAAGTATGTCTGCTAATATTATCATCCCTACTGAAGAAAATGCCATCCCTCTGATTCGTTCACCTCATATCTTGCATCCTTGCAGGTGGGCCATTGAGAACCAAATCGGAAACAAAAATTTGGTTATATCAGAATGTGATGCAAAACAGTCGGTATACATGTATGGATGTAAAGATTCTGTGGTTCAGGTTCAAGGTGATTTCGCTACTTTACTCTCTTCTCTCCCACCACTCATTTGACATCACTAGCATGATATTGGGCAGCCACTTCAAAATTACTCTTGTTCCATGAGCAACTTACATCATCCTTAAAAACTATGTGCAGGAAAGGTCAATAACATAACAGTTGACAAGTGCACTAAGTCAGGAGTTGTGTTCACTGTAAGTGTGAAATAAGCAATCCGCACACTATTTCAGTTCATTGAAGTCAAGCTCATAGGAACTAATTTAGGCTCGTTTGTTTATGGCAAAAAATAACAGGATGTCGTGGCTGCATGTGAGATTGTAAACTGCAACGGCATTGAGATTCAATGCCAGGTATCTTTTTTCCAACGATATGCTCCCATTTTGCATGGCCATATGATGATTTATTATACAAGGCATAAAGCATATAATAAAGGGAAACAAAATTATGATATCCGTAGTCAAATTATTTTAATATGTTTGTAATAAAGTAGTTTCTGGTTATTTTAGGGATCGGCTCCAACTATTTCGGTGGATAATACGGGTGGCTGTCAATTATATTTAAGTAACGATTCTCTGAAGTCTTCCATAACGACTGCCAAATCAAGTGAAATCAATGTTTTGGTGCGAGGAAATGATCCAGATGGTGATTGGGTACATCTCTATCTTGTACATACGTTGTTGTGTATATCTGTTTTTAATCAGATCTTCCCTATTTCTTAACCATACTTCCGGAAAGTGTTCTTTGTATAAACTTTGAGGACTTTTGTTCATGTCCCCCCCGTTAGGAATTACGGACTCCCACAATGTATCATCCACTTTGAGCAAAAACGCTTTAGGCTTCTCCAAAAGTCATCGTTCCAATGGAGATGTATTCCTTACTTATATAATCCCATGATTATTCTCTAAATTAGCAAATCTGGGACTCCCTCCCAACAATCTTCAACAATCCTTCCCTCGAACAAAGTACACTATAAGCCTCCCCTTAATCGAGGCTTGACTCCTTCTCTGGAGTCCTCGAACAAAGTACACCCTTTGTTCGGCACTTAACAAAGTATACTGTAAGTCTTCCCTTAATCGAGGCTTGACTCCTTCTTTGGAGTTCTCGAACAAAGTACACCCTTTGTTCGACACTTGATCACTTTTGACTACACCTTAAGGCTCACAACTTCTTTGTTCGACATTTGAGGATTCTGTTGACATGGCTAGGTTGAGGGCATGACTCTGATACCATGCTAAGAATCATGGACCCCCACAAAAATATAATATTGTCCACTTTGAGCATAAGCTCTCATGACTTTGCTTTTGACTTCCCAAAAAGGCCTTGTACCAATCTTTACTTATAAACCCATGATCATTCCCTAGCTAACGTGGGACTCTCTCCAAAAAAAAAAGTTTTTTTTAATAGATTAAAATGTGTGGAAGTCTTTTTTTTTTTTTTTTTTTTTTCTTTTCGATTTTTTGTTTGAGTTAAAGAATGAGGGGATTTGAACCTAAGACATTTGAGGATATATGACTTAATTAATTGAACATGTGCTTAAGTTGGCATAGTAAAACATTCATTCATATTCCTTTAGATGACTTCCATTGTTTGTATTCTCACAGGTGGAGCATGTTTTACCCCAGCAGTTCCTTCATGTACTTAAGGATGGTCGTATTGAAACAACACCAGTTTCTCACTCTGGTGCCTAATTCAGTTTAATTTTCTGGTGATCAACACATCTCTGAGCCTTTTAACTCTGCTTCATAAATCATTATAATTATTTACAGTTGGTGCCTTTCTCTTAGGAAATAATTGTTTGTATATGAATTTCGATGGCTACCAATAACTTGTTTTGAGTTTTTATTTTATTTTATTTACTATTTATTTGTTATGAATGGCTGAGTTAATTTATACCTGCCTAAACTAATCTCTATTAGTATCTAATCATTCATCATTTTGGTTTTGGAGCGTGTAGAAAATACGTATACAAGATTTTAGTGCCTCAGGAAGGTTGGTGACATTGGTGTTCTTTTGTTGTGCTTTTTATGTCGTGAATGAAATATTTTAATGTTTAGATTTTAGCACTTGAGTTACATGGTTAATTTAGAGTTGATTTTATACATTTCAAATTGATTGCTTGTATTCACACATTCTTGGTTTATGGCTGAAAATTTGTGTCTTCCCGTTTGTATTGCAGTTTGTTAATCAATTAAGTTATATTCAAATTGATGTATGGTTAAAACTGACCTAATGTAGTATTAAAGTTACATTATAATGCGGATTTTGTTTTGTTCGTGCGGTTAGTTAATTACATTATAATGCGGATTTTGTTTTGTTCGTGCGGTTAGTTAATATGAGCTTTTATCTTGATTTTAGGGATGATGTATTTGAACCATTATCTTAGTTTGAAGAATCATATTATGACGGGAAAGTTTGAATGTAGGCAATAAGAATGCAGAACTTGAGAGCATCCCAACCGAAAATGATTATTCATATGGTATATGAGGCTAGAGGTTTGGTATGACTCAATTATTTCATTTGTATTATTAGATTTTGTTTTGTTTTGCTTTGATATAACTCGATTATTTGATTTGTATTCTTAAACTTCGTTTGTTTTGTGAAAAGTTTCATTGTTTTGTTACGTGGAAAGCTTCATTTTTGAAACGACCATTTTCAAACCCATCAAGAAAATGATCTATATTAAGTTTGTTGTCATTTTTATCAATTAATTGAAATTTGTGTAGAATTGGTTTATAATTTTTATTATATGAATATTGGATTTAAATCAATTACTCCCTAGTTATGGGTGGTATTAAACCAATATTTATGATTTGGGGTATTTTATCCCTCTAATTTCCAGCTAAAATATTGCATTTTGACATTGATATATTCTTTTTTTGGTTTAATTTACTATTCACTAATAGTAAAATAGTCAAGTTTAAATATTGTTAACTAGGCCTCATTTGGATATTGTTTATTTATTTTGTTACTTTTTGAAACTATACTTTTCTAGCAACAACTTTAACTTTCAAACATTTTATTGGGAAATTTTAAAACCAAAAATAAAATTTTAGAATCTATCGACTTCACTTTAAAAATAAATTTATTTTTATTTTGAAGTTCATGTACTAAGTCACCGAAAATGAAAGTACATCTTAATTGATCTAAATAATATCTATAAATTTTTCTATATTTTTTTTAAGTTACAAAAACTAAGACCATAAATTATGATCATATTTTTAATTCACAATCATATTTTTAATCAACGTAAAATATAATTTATCATTATAATCCCAGTCTATCTAATCTTTTATCCAACTGTCACGGTCTTACATTCTTTTATTGTGCGGCGTCGTGATCTTGACACGCTCACGACTAGCCTTAAGGGGAATCAAGCCCTATATAAATTTTTCGTCCCGGCTTTGTGGCTTCGTCGAACCTTAGGCGAGGTTTGTCTTCGCCCTAACATCGCCTGTGCGGAATCCAAGCTTATTCGACCACACACGCCGCCTGTGCGTGCATGTTCAATCGTTTGCGACACATCTGACTTGGCTCTACACTAGATCAAGTCATTCAGCTCGACCTTGGCTCTGCTTGGGCCAAGGTCTCTCAATGCAACGTCGCATCTCGTCTCGTCATCTCAATTCCCATCGACAGGGTCCATATGTCTTGACGCCATTCCGTAAGACGCCATCCCGAGTCTCGGGATATTCCCGTCGTCGGCCATCATAACTCGTTCGATCATGCTATTGAGAATGGGCCCGCGTGTCGTTCATCTAATCAAGACTTCTCGAACATCCATCCATCCAGGTTCTATTGGAATAAATAAATAAAAAAATAACATCCATCCATCCCGGTTCTATCGGAATAAATAAATAAAAAAATATATACATATGTCTTATCTATTGAATTACTAGTAGTCAGTAGTTGATTTTAAGAAATGTTGAATTATGCAAAATACTTTTCAACTTTCTAACAAATTTTAATTATGTTCCTAAATTGTTAAAATAGCCCCTTTTATTATTATTTTTTTAATAAGATGGAAATGAATGAGACAACATAAAAAAAAAAGCATCATTTATAATACTATTCTAAAAATTAATCAGGTAAATTATTTAACAATAATATTATAAGATAAATAATAATAATAATAACAATAACAACAATATTAATTTTTATATAACTATAAAACAATATTACACATAACTTCTTAATGTTGGTCATTAAGTATTAATATATTATATATATATATATATATATATATATATTTGAATTAATTTAAAAGTTTAAACTTTAGGTTAAAAAAGGGAAAAATAAAAGTATATTGTTGTATAACTTTATCTAAATCACATTTTGCGGCTAATTAATTGAACACAATTATAGTAATTAAAGTGGATTTAATTATTAGATTAGAGCCTGAATGGACCCCACATGACACGGTGTTTTACACGTATGGTTAGTGCAACACGTGGGACAGCGTGGGCCCCGCCGGCTTCAGTAGAAAAATAATTCTCCATTTTTTCGTCCCTTTTTCCTCTTCCTCTCGATCGCCCCTAAAGTTTTCATTTGCTCTTCTTCTTCTTCTTCAGAGACGATCTTCAATCCTTCGCCTACTCCTGGACCTGTAAACCCTAGTTGTACCCTAGATTTTCGCTTCGATTTCCCCTCATTGTCCTGTTCAGTGCTCAGGACTTCTCTGAAGCTCGATTCGGGCGTGTGGATGGCGTTTCTTAGTTGAAAATTTTTGTTTTGAAGAAGCAAAATGTCTGTTTCCGAGCTTAAGGAGCGGCATGTGGCGGCTATTGAGACGGTCAACTCTCTCAAAGAGCGATTGAAGCAGAAGAGGCATTCGTTGCTCGACACTGATGGTGAGCTACTTCATCATTCTGGAGGTTTTTTCGTTCGGCGTTGTTTCTTTTTTCTTCTGATTCATGATTATATTGTTGTTACTTGGTTTCGATCTCATCCGTTTTGGTGGTTGCTTCTGCAGTAGCTGGGTATGTGAGGTCTCTGGGGAAGAATCCCGTCTGTTTTGGAGCTACGGATCTCGTGTGCTGCAGGACTTTACAGGGTCACACTGGAAAGGTACGTTTTGTTGGTTATCTACGAGGACGACCGTGTTTCATCTCCTCTTCAAGGTTGCCTGTTTTAGAAATCCTCTTACCACGTTGTGAACAAGATCTGAAATCGTTGCTTTACTGTAGACGTATCTTGGAAGGTTGAGATTGAATTACACTACAACACCAGTTGACTTTAAAACAATTTTGGATTATCTAGTTAAGAGGAATGGATTTGGTAGCGATTGCTTTATTAGTTCATTTATTACGTGTATGCTTTGCAAGAGATTTAATGATTTGACGTACAATCATACTTGTTGGTGGGAAAGATCTAAGGCAGTAGGGGAGGATAGGCCTATGAAATGATATAAAGAAACTTTCTTCAAGAGATAGCTTACTCTGATTTATGCTACATTATATATGTACTCTCAAGTCTGATCTGTTGGATGATGAAAGTCTCACATCGGCTAATTTAGGGAATGTTCATAGGTTTATAATCAAGGAATACTCTCTTCATTGGTATGAGGCCTTTTGGGGAAGCCCAAAGCAAAGCCACGAGAGCTTATGCTCAAAGTGGACAATATCATACCATTGTGGAGAGCGTGTTCATCTAACATGATCAAATTATTTATCCCATTTTACTGGCACTCGACTCATTGTCTGGAATACAGACCCTAGATATTGAAAATGGTTCCTATTCTTGCGATGGAGTGTTTCTTATGCAATGATCCTACTCTCAATCATGTCTCTTTTTCTTTACAATTTAACCTTCATTTTCAATTGGGGTTGGAAAATAATTGTTGAAACTCCTGCAGGTGTATTCGTTGGATTGGACTTCAGAGAGGAATCGAATCGTTAGTGCATCTCAAGATGGGCGTTTAATAGTGTGGAATGCGCTAACGAGCCAGAAGACTCATGCCATAAAACTACCTTGCCCTTGGGTCATGACCTGTGCTTTCTCTCCTTCTGGTCAATCTGTAGCGGGTGGTGGTCTTGACAGTGTTTGTTCTATCTTCAACCTCAACTCTCCAACTGACAGAGATGGGAATCTGCAAGTGTCTAGAACGCTTAGCGGGCATAAAGGATACATTTCGTCATGTCAGTATGTTCCAGATGAGGATACTCACCTCATTACTGGTTCTGGGGATCAGACGTGTGTCTTATGGGATATTACTACTGGGCTTCGAACCTCTGTTTTTGGAGGTGAATTTCAGTCAGGGCATGCAGCAGATGTATTGAGGTATAACTGATTTTGAAACTTAATTTTGAGGGGTTTTATTCACATAACATCCTTAAGGAGTTGGTTTAGAGATGAATCTAGTTAATTGGAGTTCCATTGTCTGGGCTCATTCTTTTTTGATTGGATTGTCTTGGCTCATTATGATATAAAGTTCCGATATGAATATACAATTTTTTTCATTAATTTGTTTACTTGCTTATATTACATTTTCCCTTCTGTAAGCCCTTCTGATTTACGGTGTAAAGATCGATGTTTGTAATTGTCCAATGCTAATTCAGGGATATTTTATTTATTCATGTTGGTTTTGTAGATGTTTGACTAATTTGTTTTTCTGCATGTTGTAGTGTATCTATTAGTGGATCCAATTCCAGAACATTTATTTCTGGTTCTTGTGATGCAACTGCTCGCCTGTGGGACACTCGGGTAGCTAGTCGAGCAGTGCAGACATTTCATGGGCATGAAGGGGATGTTAATGCAGTGAAGTTCTTTTCAGATGGTAACCGATTTGGGACAGGTTCTGATGATGGAACTTGCAGATTATTTGATATCAGAACTGGGCATGAACTCCAAGTTTACCATCAGCTGCACAGTGATAATACCAACTCACACGTAACCTCCATTGCATTCTCTATATCTGGAAGACTGTTGTTTGCTGGATACAAAAATGGTGATTGCTATGTGTGGGACACCTTACTTGCAAAGGTATTTCATCTTGTTCAAATTAAGTTGATTAAGACAAAGCTGTTGTCCAATAATTTTCTATAGCATACTTCGAGTAGGAAAAAAAATCCTATGTATATTACTTGATCCTTTAACAGGATATCTAATTGGGTGAAATGACACCTATTAATTTCTGTGACTGCAGATGGTTCTGAACTTGGGAACACTTCAGAACTCACACGAAGGGCGAATTAGTTGCTTGGGCTTGTCTGCTGATGGAAGTGCTTTATGTACAGGAAGTTGGGATTCAAACCTGAAGGTTAGTGTATTTGTTAACCTGGCATTCCTACTTCATTTTGACTTGCTCCTGCTTCCTACTTTCTCTTGATTGGTAGGACCCTTGATATTGCTTAAGCATCGAAAAGTGATGAATAAGTTTTGATAGGGTGGTAGGGATACATGATCATCTTCTTTTTGTAGTTAAATAATATGATGTCATTCATGGAATCATGGCCAAGAGATTGTTTGAAAATATGTTCTAAGATAATATTCCATTTTTCTTTTCTTTGACTTTTTTTTGTTTTGAAAATTGATTGGGACATTTATCATCTTGTTAATTTAAACCTTAAACTTAAATTAAACCTTACTTTCCCTTAAGTGGTGCAACTAACACCTCAAATTAAATTAAAAAATTACTCAAATCAACCAATAAATCTAATAACAAGATTCAGCAAACAAAACCCAAAGACGGAGCCATAGAAATGCCTAAACTAAACCACAAAAATTCTTGAACCTAGCAACAAATTCAAGTACAACAAAACCCAAAGATGAAGCCATAGAAATGCCTAAACTAAACCACAAGAACACTCGAGCCTAGCAACAAATTCAAGTACATCAAAAAGTTATCAAACTTAACAATAAAATGTCCAAATCAAGTTAAACAGTATATTATCAATATTTCTTACTTAACTTAAGGCTAGGATTTGATGAAATTTGATGAAATTTAAGGATAAATTTGACTAGCTAAACTCAAGGATATGGGTAAAAAATGAATTATTCTCCAATTGTCTTAAGATAAGAACCACGATCAAATGATCCGTAAAGACTCATGTTGTATATATCCAGACCTTTATTAAAGAACTTGTGATTTTGAATTGACGAACAATTTGGTTGCTTTATGAAAAACAGCTATTATCATTTTATGGAAGAAAAAATAAACAAATCAAAGACTGATCTAAACATGTTTTCATTCACTGAACTTTTGTTCTAAAAAGCATATAAATATTCTGAAAACTGCTCCTAAACAAGCTTTGAAGCTCCTAATTTTCGACTTTCCACCGAGAATGAGAAAAACTGTCTTTGGGGATGAAAACTTATTTCTTTGTTCTTGCATCAATTCCTTTTCGAAGCTTTAAACTACATTTTAGTGTCTAAATATTGTGGCATTGGAATTATATTTCTATGGTGGTTGTAAGCAATTTGACTCTTGCTAATGATTGATGAATGATAATAGTTACGCATATCAATAATCATAATCTAGTTTGGTTAATATCTAGCTATAAACTTTTTTTCCTTTTTTGTATGTAGATATGGGCTTTCGGAGGTCACCGGAAGGTAACTTAAGCACGGGGAGAGTTTAAAGGGGGTGCATTTTCTGTAATGGCTTCAGTTTGACTGCAAGGCCTGTGTTTAGTGTCTGCATGCAAATGCATTGTTCTTGCTTGTTGAAATCCTTCAAATTCTTGGTAAGTATTCCAGTCTTTGCCTTGTAAGTTGTAGTAACCCCCTCTAGAAAGATGTCCTATCTCAACATTCTGAATGATTACTGGAAAATGGTGAAAAAAAAAAGAAAGGCTTTCATGAGCTAGAGAGTTCGTTTATGTTACATGCTGTCTTGTTTTACTATGATAATAATATAATTGAATTTTTATCAAAAATAAGGTTGTGGTTATTAAATGTAACGTTGTGTCTTGTCTATGATTTTGTTGCTTTGTGTAACTTGAAAATGAGCTTCAGTAGTTTATTGTTTTAGTTAATTTATGAATGCCTAATTACATTTCAACTTTTTTCTGTTATACCTTCTCATTTGATAAATTTACATGGGAGTAGCGGAGACCTTCGAGTCTCTAATGTACCCGCATCTTTAATTGGTTTTTTTTTTCTTTCTAAGACTCGTCAAAACTCAGACGTGGTTAGGCTAGCAAGTTGAACGCTTGCAAGTTCTAGTTTCTTCTCCTTCTAAAACCATGTCCGATTAGAATTTCATTTTTAGTTTTCTGTTATTGAAATTTGTTTTTTCTCGATTTTCTTAGTATGTACAGTGGTTGCTGCAAACGTTTTAATTGTAAAACATAGACTCGTTTGAACTTAAAATGTGAGTTCGTCCTGTCAATCTCTTCTTCTTCTTGGGTAGCTCGAATTTCATCTTTGTTTTCTTCTGCTCGTCTTCTTCTGCATATCGACGATTTCGGTTTCTGTTGGGATTTTGATTTCTATGGTTTCTTCTTCAGTATCTTCTCCTTCCCCTTCGTGTAAAACCAAATTGACTTCATTCACTTCTTTGTTTTTAAAATAATAATAATAAATATGTTTTTTTTTTCTCATCAGCAAGTTATAAATTCTAAAATTATTAAGAAATGGGATTATGATTGAAATGTTGAGTTTGAAAACTCACATCATTCAAACAAAAACAAAAAAAGTTAAAACTTTATTCTATTAATTATTCAATACGATTAAATTATAATTATAAAAAATTTAAGCCAAACATGTTCATAAGTTGGACCCTTTTGTATCAAAATAGTTTGGCTCAATAAAAGGTGTTCACTGAACCCTTGCTGATGTGTACACTTTTAATTAAATTGCATGAATTTTTAAAATAATTGTATACTTAAATTCGCTCATTGAACTTGAGTTCAATTTTTTTAAGAGAATGTTTTTAGAATGCAACCAATTCAATGGTTTCAAGCCTCGGGGGATTTCATACTACTCATCGATCGCAACTCAACCCAACCAACAACAAAATCTTGCCCCAACTCAACCCAACCAACAACAAAATCTTGCCCCATGAATTCCAATGTTGACATATCAGTCTTTTTTCCCACCGAGGGCGGGTCGGGTTGGGTTGAGATGAGACAGGATGAGATTTTCCGAATAGCGGGGCAGGACGAGGAAACCATTCTCAACAAAGTTAACAATTAAAACAGGGATGAACAAATAGAGACTCAAACTAACACAACAAACTCACCCCAATATATGTCGCCTATGTCCCGAATGAAGTGAAGTTTGGCTCAAACTTCCAACAAGATTCTTTCTACAAGATTTCACTGTTTATGTAGCCTATATCCCAAACCTGTGACCTAATTTCTTTTCTCACAAACAAAAATCAATAAAATTTAAATTCCTTACAATTCCGATTAGCCACAGGCAACTATCTCATGGATGGCATCACTCACATCTTCATCATCTGATCTAGCGGCCAGTTTCATCGCAACCTCTCTTGAAGAATCGATTCCAAACGATAATCGCACAAGTACCTTCACGTCGCCATAGTACACGCCAGATAATAGGCAGGTGTGTGATCTTGAGTTGCTTGGGACAACCTCAGTACCCTGAAAGAGAGAGAGCAAAGATTACTTGAATGGGAAGACCAATGATTCAGGAAAGAGTTGCTAATCCATGAATTAAGTAAATCTAAACTGCATAAAAACACAGATTTTTGAGACCCAACTCACAAACCATAAATAAGTAAAGACAACACGAATCTCGAAATACGTTGCGACTAAAGACTACAAAAAAATCAAGTTTTGAATCTCAGACGACAGAAATATAAGCCTTTCCTAAGATCGTACACGTCGAACATTTCCTTCCCTTGATGATTATCCAGCATGATAACATAACAAACTAACCTCACAGGGCTGCATGCCGAGAAGATTTATGACAGCACCTACAGCTTCAGCCAAACTCTCCCTTGCCCCAAGTCCGTATTCGTCAACTCGCTCACAATCTGGACCCAAGCTTTCCCAAGCATTTTTAAAATTAGAGACCCCTACTTTCAACATGTAATCAGCTGCAACAACCTCCAGATCCTCCAGCTGATATTCATCCTCTACACCATCTTCTTCTGCCTCACCAGTGCTGGGGTCAACCTAGTATAACCAAAGAAGTGCAATATGAAATCAAAATCAAGCATTTGGATGCTCGGCAATGAACTTTTCCTAATGCATTACAAGCTTATATGAGACATGGACAGAATCCTCACCAATTTTAGCTCATTAATATGGTTAGGCCAAATTCATGAGATATTCTGTTAGATGTGGACCCATGACTAACTCTACAATTGGATTATAAATATTCAGTTCCTCACTCTGACCCATATAACTCTACAATTATACGGAGCCAATATGTGCTGATATTGAAGTATGGTGCTTGCAAACTCAATTATTAATACTTCTCATCCAATTCACCATCCTTATTTAATAAGTTTTTTCCGAGTTACCTCTTTAACAATAAATCTCAACATGTTTGAAAATTTCCCAACAGCGGGGATCCCTTCAGGCTTCTCAAATGCCACAAAGGTTTGTCCAGGTGAATCATAGGGAAGTGATCTGAGAGGCTTGGATATCACTTCAGTGAATTCCTCTGCTTCAGACGCATCAACAACAACAGTGACCTGGCCAGAAGGCAGAAATGATTATTACAAATCTGAATGAAATTTAACCAAAATAATAATAATAATAAATAAATGTAGACAATTTTCCTTAAATTGGTCAATACATTTTCAAGTAGTTGCTCTGGAATTGTATTCGTGCAGTTGTACTGAAACACAACATGGCTGTTAAAAATATGCTTAACAACATTAACTGCATATTCCGTTTCTGCTTCTGTAAGCTCCACAGGTGCTGAAGACTGAGAAGTTCGATACCATCAAAATTTCAACATTCAAGAAGTATTATTGAAAATATATACACATAAGTAGCACAACACATCACCATGCATGATTAAGAATAGTAACAACAGAACCTTGAAAAGCTTCCCAAAGTCGGCAAATTCTGGAATCGAGGAAAGTAGCTTTTCATATGCATCAACAGTGGATGTTGGGCCAATTGGAGGAGCACCGAGCCCAGCTGGCTTTTTACCTGGGGCTTTCTTCTCAGCAAGTGGCTGAGACTTGATTTCCTTGGGCACGGAATTAATGTTAAAAGGTTCCTCAGAAGACACCTGCATCCATAAGCAGAACACATGAGTAATGGTCTCGGTGGTACTTGATATACTCACTAAAAACTTTCTTACATAATTCTTCAAACTTGTTTCTAGATTGATCAGTGGGACATCCAGAGACCCAAAAAGAAAGTCAGTGGCATCCTTCTCAGTTTTAGTAGCTGTATCATCACCTTCAAGTGTTTTTAAGTATAGGGTGGCCCTATCTCGAACCTGCCCAAGAAATCAACATACAGTTTGACGACCATATATATAAGCAAGACATCAAATTTAAATCACTCCAAAATTTTAAAATAATATAGCAATAAGATACCTCATCATCGTTGTCAAAGAGACATCGTCTCAACAGAACATATATTCGAGGCTGTAACAGAGAGAGGTAAAAACATCATTAGTTGAGTGATAAGAATGACAAATAGAGTTCATCCAACTTACAAGAAAGAGAGAAGGGAATTTGTACCCTTAAAGATTCAACTGTAACACCGAATCTTGCCAATGTGCTCACAGCACTGGCACGAACCGTTGCATTTTCAAGATGTACTCGGTTGTATATGTATCGTATGTATTTACTAGGATCGGAGGTTTTGGGTCCTTCAATTCCAAGAAAGTGAAGGATCTGATATTATGGGAAATAAAACAAATTATAAAGGCCATATAGAACATGAAGGCGATGAGAATTAGAGCAAAATAGCGGCTGGAATAATGTAAAAATGTATACTAACCTGTGTCGATAGATAGGTGAATTCACAATCTTCAATAAATTCACACAAGTGAAGCAACCCACTCTCTTTTGCATCAGGAATATCTCTTATAAGAATAACAATTGAATCCACGATAGCTTTTTTATAATCAAAGCCCCCTTCTTCTCTGAGAATGTTGCTAAGGAAATTCATCCTGAAAAAGTGACAAAATGTGTCCTAGACTTACAATCCCAATATATATTGCCTAAATGATGCAACATATAAATGTTGAATAATAAAAAATTCTGTAAGAACTCACAGAGATCTATACTTCAATGGGAACTTCAAACACAAAGATTTAATAGCTTCTATCACGACAATTTTAAACTCATCTGCAATATCTGACATAAAGTTTGTTATCTGCTTCATTAGACGGTCCACACTTGATTCATTTCCTGTTTTTAGAAGTGTTGTTATTGCAAGAGTTGCAATGCTTCTGTTTTGATCAGAAATCAAGCTCTCCATATCAATATTGCAGTTAGTGACAGCCAATGGATGAATCATTGCCACCTGCAAGATTTTCAAATATATTTTCCAAATATCAAAAGAAAATTTAAAAGAGAGAATAATTTAAAAAAAAAAAATAGTGGTAGATATAACCTTATTCAAAGTGCGGACAGCAGCAAATCTCAGCACTGGCTTTGAGGAGCTTAAAAACAGCTGAAGAACAGTAATGGCAGGAGTCAATTCTCTGCTTGTTACACCATGCAGCTCAGTGATTGCTTTGGCAGCTTCAAAGATCACCATCTCTGCTTTGTGGCGCAGACAACCCTCAAGAAAATCATAGAAGGGTCGGTCACCAGTTTGAGTACTGGTAGCTGATTCACGAATAACCTGTTTGAACAACCCTCCATAAGAAAATAAACAAGCAAAGACCCGTCATGTATATGAACCAGGAAATTACATGCCTGACTGGTATAGCGAATCAAGAGGCATTGAGCCAATGGAGACCGAACAGTACCCCTTGTTAGGCTAGTGACCAGTTTGCTAACGGCTAGACGATCATTTTGACGTATCTGCGAAGAAAAAAATTATAGTTTCTTAGATTGAATAAATAGAATCTTTCTTTTAGAAGAGAAATGGAAGCCACTGATATCGAAAGGAACAAAAAAGGCCCGGTGATGGGAGATAAGAAGTGTCACACAAGGGAAAAGTGGGTCCAAAAAAGTACTTCAGGAAGAGTAGTTATAAAAAGCTTTAGAGATAGTAACAAAATGCCCAATCTCAAAGAAAAAGTGGCAGGCAACAATCACAAGCTATGAACACTAGTTGGAATAATAAATTAACATTTTAATTTGGTTCACATACAAATAGGAATAAGCAGTCAAAACAAACCTGAATAATCAAAGTAAGAGCAAATGTGCATGTTTAAGAAAATAACAATACATAAGCAGAAATATATATATATATATATATATATATATATATTGGTAAGAACATAGGCAGAAATAAGATAACACCGAATATTTCATTGATAGGATTATCAAAATTGACTAATACTAGTAATAAAAACTTAGAACTTGAAATGAAATATTTCTATACCATACAGAACTAATCAACATTGATATATACTCCCATGTATTAGATAAAATTAGCTAAAAAGAATAAAACCTAAATCAATATGGGAAATAAATACTTTTTTCTATCAATGCCATGTGATAAGAGTCTATATATACTCCAGCCACAAAACAATAATGGCTAGCATTTACTTTTTCTGAATCAAAAGAAAAGTACCTCCTGGATTTCTCTTTCCAAGAAAATCACAGAAAATAGAGTACATTTATCAGGATTTGATTTCACTAATTAAGTCAATTACAATAGACACAACACCTAACCTTTTAAATTTCAATATAAAGCAGCCATTAAAATTACATAGTTCAGCTCAATAACCTTCCCCAGCATTCAATATAACACCAAAAAACGTGACACAAAAGGATGATCTAACATACTTGATGAAGCAATGCAAGAGCGTGAAATTGAACAAGCGCTGCCCTTGACTGAACAGCTTCCTGAACCTCATTACTCCATCGCTTGACAATTTCTGGATTTGTCTGCAGTTTTAGAAGATGCAAAGGGAGAGAGTAAGAAAAAAATGATAGAAAAAATTGCTCAAAGATGCATATTATTATTTACAATAATGAATACCTGGAGCAAATGAATACCACTAACTAAGGCGGCACTAGCTACCACAGGATTCTTATCTACAATTGCTTGTTTCAGATACCTCTCGATCTGGGTGAGAAGGGTTCCATCTGTAATCCGACAAAGGACACGAATGGAATTTGCCCGATACATATCAGTCTTACTATTCATATCCTTCATTAGGGAGCTAGTCACAATAATAACCTTAAAGAAAATGAAATTAAATGTGTTAGTTCATAATATTGAACGTACAACTCCAAAAATTTAAGTTAACCTGATTGTGGTGTTAACCTCATCAGCAGATGGAGAAATCTCCTTTATCATCAAATAAACCATTCTCCTCAACCCTATATCTCTCGACTGGAAAAGCTTTGTGACAGCAAAGAAAACTTCGGTGGCTTCAATCTATTAAAAACATTATTATACATCGTCAACTTGTCAACATTTGAACAGAACATGCATACATACATCAGCCGAGGCCATGCTTGGAAAATGCATTGACTAATACTAATGTTCGACGGATGGACTATTAAACTTGACCTTTGTGAAGTTTTCGCCCTGATTCAGAAGGTATAGAAGCTTCGTGATAACCTAAAAATAAGACATGCACCAGGCAGAAAATATTAATCATAGAACAATTGGGTGCGCAAAAGGGAGGTTGTTTCAAATAATTCCATAGTACAAAGGCCACACCTGAGAGCATCTTCTTGGATCTAATTGAGGATCGTTAAAAACCCTAGCTTCCTGAAGAACAGCACCCTTCTCAATCCCCAAAAACGGAGAATACTCAGCTGTAAATGCAAAAAACCGGAGTTAACATCATACGTCCTTGTGCTGATACAGCATAGTAATCCGGAAACAGGATACAAGACCCAAATGACAGCACTATCCCATCCACTCATCAAATTAACAAAACCACAACAAAAATTGCAAATGCACTTATCAATATCGTAATTAAGGCAACAGCCACATTACAGACTGCATCCAAACATCTCAACTTCTAAACCTAAACCAAATTGGAACAAAAAGAAATCAAAAACAAGAATCTTGCCGAGTTCAAAACAGAGCACGACAACACAATACATCAAGAAGTACTGCCAAACAACGAAGTCAAGTAGATCTACGATCAAAAAGACTGATCCAACCTCCCGGAACGTGAAACTCGAGGAATTAACCAATATTGAAGTGAGAAGAGAAGAAATTGAGTAACTATGAGGTAAATGGAAGGGATTTTGAGGGAGTGAAAGAAGACATTACCTTCGTCATCGCGGTCGTCGTCCTTCTTGATGAGAGGCTGAGCCATGGGCGACGTATTTGAATCTGAGAGATCTAGAGACGACCAGCAAAGCTTTCCTTACTGCCTGAGAACAAAGAAAAAACCAGAGAAATGCTGAAGTTTGTGCGATTTTGTGAAGGGCTTTTGCTTTGGTCGGAGAAGAAAGAGAAACCGAGAGGAAGTGTTCATCAGAAATTACAATATAGGGATGGGCCCTTCTTCAACTAACGAGATGCAATATGGGCCCTTTTCCCAACTAATGAGCTGCAATATGGGCCGTTCTTCAACTAACGAGATGCAACATGGGCCTGGCCCATAGTATGGGCCCTTCTTCAACTAACGAGATGTAATATGGGTCTGGCCAATAGTATGGGCCTTTTTTCAACTAACGAGATGCAATATGGGCCTGGCCCATAGTATGAGCCCTTTTTCAACTAACAAGATGCAATATGGGCCCTTCTTCAACTAAGAGATGCAGTATGGGCCGTTCTTCAACAAACGAGATACAATATGGGCCGTCCTTCACTAACGAGATGCAATATGGACCTGGCCCATAGTATGGGCCCTTTTCAACTAATGAGTTGCAATATGGGCCGTCCTTCAACTAACGAGATGCAATATGGACCTGGCCAATAGTATGGGCCCTTCTTCAACTAACGAGATGCAATATGGGCCGTTCGTCAACTAACGAGATGCAATATGGGCCCTTCTTCAACTAACAAGATGCAATATGAGCCTGGTTCATAGTATGCTGTACTGCCTTTGATGCAACATGGGCCTGGCCCATAGTATGCTGTACTGCCTTTGATGCAACATGGGCCTGGCCCATAATATGCTGTACTGCCTTGATGCAACATGGGCCTGGCCCATAGTATGCTGTACTGCCTTGATGCAATATGGGCCTGGCCCATAGTATGCTGTACTGCCTTTGATGCAATATGGGCCTGGCCCATAGTATGCTGTACTGCCTTGATGCAATATGGGCCTGGCCCATAGTATGCTGTACTGCCTTTGATGCAATATGGGCCTGGCCCATAGTATGCTGTACTGCCATAGTATAATATTTCGCCTGGCTTACACGTGGTTCTGGCTCGTTTTAAATAAATGGGTAGAAATAATTTTGTTTTTAAAAATATTCTAAAAATATAATAAAAATAATAGTCCATCATCGTCACTCGTGACTTGGGACAACCAAGAAATCCACTTTTTATTATTATTGTTATTTAAATATTAAAATTTAAATTAGTTTATAGATTTTGTATTTAATAAAATTTATATATATTAAAAAGAATTTTATAAATAAATTCATTTATTCAATATATTCATATTTAAAATTATACTAAAAAAGATTTATTAGACATAAAATTAAAAAATTAAAAAATTTATTGAAGTAAAATGAAAAGAATGGGGAAATGAAATGGAATAATTCATTGTTTTCCCATTCACAGATCACTACAGCTTGGCTTCGTCTTCTGATCAGAGAGAGAGAGAGAGAGAGAGACCAGAAGCCTCTCTTCTTCTTCTTCATCAATTCTCTCTGTATCTCTCTCGCTCTCTTTCAAGTTTCAATTGATTGAATTGATCTTAGTTCCCTTACGATGCCTTCCCGAAGAAGGACCCTCTTGAAGGTCATCATCCTTGGGGATAGCGGGTGAGAATCAACTGTTCTTCTCTTTCTCTTTTCCAATTTTGCTTTTGGTGTTACTGGCCTTTCTCTTTAATACTTAACGGATCGACTCAGATCGTTACTTTCCGAACTTGCGGAATTTTCTTTTGTCAGTTCTTGGCCTTTGATCTGGAACGGATTCAATGGGGCTTTAAGATTCTGTTTGCTCGGATTTAGATTGTTTGATGAAGTTATATGTTCTTGCTTCTTTTTATTCACCAGTTGATGGTTGTTAGTAGTGATTGGTTCTTGTTTTTGTTGGGAGAACTCGCTTTGTCGCTTACTTTCTATTTTTGGGCTTTTTTGGTTTACTTTTTGGAGATTGACTTTTGTCTTGGGCTGGTATTGAAGGTTCTGATTCCGGGAACTGACATGTTTGGATCTGTTTGTTGTGTTTTAATTTGTTCCTTCTACTGTATGGTAATTTGAAGCTTGTTTGTGAACTTGCAGGGTTGGGAAGACCTCTTTGATGAACCAGTATCCTACTTGATTGTTGAATTAACAATGTTATAGTGTACCATTTTCCATTGAAGATACTGATTCGAGTTTCTCTTTTTGTGACAATTCTTCTATTTTATAGAAGAACAGTTTCTTGATCATCCTCCGTGTGGTTTCCTTGAACTTTTAAAAACAGATATGTAAATAAGAAGTTTAGTAATCAATACAAGGCCACCATTGGAGCTGATTTTTTGACTAAAGAGGTGCACTTCGAAGATAGACTTTTCACTTTGCAGGTTGGTGATGGGGAAACTTCTATTTGCCTATGCACATGTTGTTTTTATTAGATTAGGAGAATTGTCTTAAATTTGATCCGATAAAAACTGCACAAAAAATGTGAGATCCTACATCAGTTGGGGAGGAGAACGAAATATTCTTTATAAGGGTGTGGAAATCTCTTCTTAACATACGCGTTCTAAAAACTTTGAGGGGAAGCCTGAAAGGGAAAACCCAAAGAGGACAATTTCTGCTCGCGGTGGGCTTGGGCTGTTACAAATGGTATCAGAGCCAGACACCGAGCAATGTGCCAGCAAGGAGGCTGAGCCCCGAAGGGGGGCAGACATCGATGGAAGAAGGGAACAAATGCCGGTGAGGACGCTGGGTTCTGAAGGGGGGTGGATTGTGAGATCCCACATCGGTTGGGAAGGAGAACGAAGCATTCCTTATAAGGGTGTGGAAATCTCTCCCTAGCAGACGTGTCATAAAAACCTAGAGGGGAAGCTCGAAAAGGAAAACCCAAAGAGAACAATATCTGCTAGCGGTAGGCTTGGGCTATTACAAAAAGCACTTCACCTCATTCTACTGTGTAGTGTTTCAGACTTGGATTATTTGAAAACTCAAACTACATAATTTCCTTGGGCTTCGTCTATCGTAGGGAAAATATGTATGAACTTAATCAATCCATCTGGGAAAATATGAATTTCTTGAATGATATTTTGAAAATGATTGCTGTGTCTTAATCCTTTATAATGAGCAAGAACTTGGCAATGGAGGCTGCATCTTCTCATGTAAGGGACTCAGTTGAACCTTCAATCTTTAGATAATGACATCCCATTGCCTTACAGATATGGGATACAGCAGGCCAGGAACGATTCCAAAGTCTTGGTGTTGCTTTTTACAGAGGTGCTGATTGCTGCGTTCTGGTGTATGATGTCAATTCAATGAAATCATTTGACAACCTTAACAACTGGCGGGAAGAATTCCTTATCCAGGTTCTGTTCTCTATGTTCATGAACTATAATCTTGTTACCAGAAACTGATTTACAGAAGAGTTCAAATAAGTTCAAAAGATAATAGAAAACCTGAACTTCTTTTGATGCTTTGGCATAACATCATCTGCAGGCGAGCCCTTCCGATCCCGAAAATTTTCCCTTCGTTGTTCTAGGAAATAAAGTTGACATAGATGGTGGAAACAGTAGAGTTGTAAGTATTACCTAAATTTCAGTATTGAATCATGTTCTCTTTCTACATTCAGAAGATTGTAAGCTGAAATTTTCTGTTTTTCGGAATACTTCAGGTTTCGGAGAAAAAGGCACGAGCTTGGTGTGCATCGAAAGGAAACATCCCATACTTTGAAACTTCTGCCAAAGAAGGCATTAATGTGGAAGAAGCCTTCGAATGCATTGCAAAAAATGCCCTCAAGAGTGGGGAAGAGGAAGAGATGTAAGTTCATATGCCAAACCAAATATTACTAACTCAGTCTCTCATTTTCTATTCTCAGTTATTTGTTGTACATGTGCATAAAATAGGAATTCATTGCTACATTTCACCAAGCAAAATAACTTATCAATTTCCACACCTGCACGAACTCGACATGATAAGGGTTTCGGTTGGGGATATTTCACCTAGTTTTGTTGTTTCCCAAGCTGTGTCGCACGCCGTAGAAGTGAACAATGTGTGCAGGATCCCGAATCCTCTATCCTATACCTTATAGAAAACGAATAGACGAATTAAGGTTTAGATCTAGCAATGGATTTAGTTAGTAGTTTTTGACCTGAGGCTGTGGATATGTAGAATCTAGCTCGTCCTAAATGGCTGTATTTTCTCACTTCCTTTATTTCGAACTTTCTTCGTCCATGATTCATTGGTTTCTACTCCTGGCTATTAACTTTACTTTCACAAAACCTTTTCGATTAATGGTTGCAATGGTGTACCACAGATACTTACCCGACACCATCGATGTTGCGAGGAACAATCAGCCAAGATCATCTGGATGCGACTGCTGAGTTCAATACACTGAATCACCTCTTATTCTATTTCATTCTCCAGTAAATCTCAAGTCTTCTATAAAGGTCCTACAGACTCAGGCTTTTTATGCATATTCCTATTTGTACATTTGGCTTTGCATTTGAACAAATCCTGTCATTATCGACTCAGTTCGTGTTTGGTCGTTGCAAGTTGTGTTTACTGTCGTAGGGGTTTATAAATTATCCATCTCGTGACCGACTCTATGCCTGAGCCTCATTTGTTGATGACAATCAGTTTGTCGCATAAGTTTATGTATTTCTTCTTCTTAGTGAACGTTTGATTCTTGTTTATTTGCTAGGATTTTGGTTCCTCTGTTCATGCTTCAATATATTTTAGATCTTCAGCCTGGATAGTTTCTGCAATGGTCACAATTATAACTCATTTGTTAAACTATAATATGATCATATGGCTACGAAATGTCCAATAGAAAGATTTTGAACTATAATATGATCATATGGCTGTTCAGAATACAAAAGGACAATAAAGTCTGGCAGGCTGAATTAGATTCTTTTTCCTTCCAAATTTAAAACTGTTCCTGGTTGAATATAATACAACATTCAAATCAAATTGGTTACACAGTAAACTGAAGTGAACTCTACTGTATTAAAATGGTTGCGAGCTCAACCTGCAAGCTAATATTGATTTACTTTGACCCAACAGAAGAAAGTGTGTCCTGATTTGCAGGGCGAAATGAACTCCCAGAAATTGTTGTACTGGTTGTTGGGTATTGGGGGTTAGGGTTAGAAGCAGGCATACCCGGCAGTCCCGACATCGGAGGCCTTTGGGGCACCATGCCCATTGGAGGCCTTGGGACTGTGTTTGCAAAGTTCATGGGCATCCTGTTTGTTGGTAATGTTGGTGCCCCACCTCGTGATGACGAAGCAGGTAAGCCTAGTCGAGCAGCGATTATCTGTGCACGTTCCTGGAAAAGCCTCTGCTTTGACCTGTCTAGTTGCTCCCTCATTCTCACCGTCACGTTTTCCATGTCGTTGAAGAATGCTAACTTGCTTTCCAACTTATGCAGCTATAAAAAGAGAGGGTAGTGTAAGTTTTTGTTTAAAATGTATGGGAAGGGAAACAACTTCAATTGAGATACCTGTTTTTCGATTAATATCATGGAAAGTTGACGGATTTGGTCCTCTTCTTGATTAGCCAGAATTTTTGCCTTCACTGCTGCTGCTGACAGTGTCGTAACCGCAGCACGCTTCAACTTATCGATTTTATCCTCCTTTTTACTCGTACAATTGGAGTTTTCTTCTTTGTTGTCCTTGCTTTGATTAACATCTGCTAAAGAACAAATAAACAGGTACTATAAAACAAATGCATTCTCGTATACTTCTCAGCAATTGAAACAAGACTCATTAATTTGCTGAATGTGTTCAACACTCCTAAAAGTCCAGAAAATCAATCATGCTTATAGTGTTCCTCACACATTTTAAAATTCAGCAGATCAGATCAAGCATGATACATAGTACAATGATACGACAACAGAAGGACGACAAGAAGTTATACCAACTTGAGCTAAAAAAAACCGAGCGAAATTTCGAAGTCGAAAGACTTTGTCCTCGATATAATCTTTTTAAAGACAAGTCATAAGACTGATCATCACCTTGAAATTTTTCATTGTACAGAAAATTTCTTTCTTGGGAAGAAGATAGACTTGTTTCAAAGACGTCTCCATACCTTAAAAAGATCGAGTTAATAGTCTCTGAACACTCTTGAAACGAGGTCATCAATTCTGAACTCGGCACATTACAACCATCAAAACTAAACAATACCTGCTTAGTCTCCTCAAGAGTAAAGGGCCCCTCCAAACTATCCCCTCTTTATACTACTCATTGGCCACCATTTTAACCCATCACAAAAACCCAAACAACTTGGGGTGGTACCATTATTATGTTTTTTTAATAAGAAAGAAGAGGGTTATTTTCCAAGGGAGAACAATAACAACCCAGGGCCGGGAGTACCTTCTATAAACCAATTGTCCACCTTCTTATGGAGGAAAAAAGAAATTCTTAAGTTCCCAACCAATTGGAAGAGACAAAGTCAATGGAGGAGCAGCTCCATATTCAAACACATCCTGCAACCTGATGGTGAGAGGAACCACCTCATACACTTTCAGTTAATCCTTCATTATTAACGAGAGACAAAGTTTTGTTTTTGTATCTCCCGAAACCGACAATTTTATGAAAGAAAGATTATGATCCCCTTCCTTTCCACGAAGCTCTTGATTTCTATTTCCAACTTACTCTCTCTGAACTTTGGCAATTACTTTCTTCAAGAGAATTAAGTCCCTTATGCAAATAAAAGTTTCTTGTTCCTTCATGGCTTACACAAATTTCACGAAAGATGGAGACGCATTCCGATCCCACAATAGTGACGACCTAAGGAAAGAAAGCCTTTTCATGAAATTAAACCCTTCCCACCTTTTCATTTGTTTTTCTTCAGTTCTTTCAGAAAAATATTTGGGATTTTATGTTTGCATGTTTCTGGATTATGTTGGGTTTTTCGCAGTTCACTAAAAGGAAATGTGGAACAATTAGTAGGTGGAACTTATATCAAGGGAAGAACTAAAAGTTGTGGATTGGTACGGGTAACTCAATACAATGGAAGATTCTACTGGAAAGAAATAATTGAAAATTTAACGAGCCTTCAAGTGTTATTGTTCTCTCTTTCTCTCTCTTTGGGTTTGGGGGGGGGGGGGGGGGGGGAGAGAGGTGGAGGTGTCAGATTGTTTACCGTTCAAGATGGGTATCTCATGAGAGAGGGATCCAAATAACCCACACTCATCAATGGAAGCCTTGTCAAATCATAATCTCTGACTAAACACCAGCACTAAGTGTATAGACCAAGCCAACCTCCTAGCTCCTCCTAGAAACAATCCCTCTCCGGATACCTGGAGGGACTATAATCACATTTATGGAAGTGAATGAATAAATTCTATGATCCATGAACTACTCCCAGGCTAGGAAGGTTGTGAGTCCATACAACCAAGATGCCTCCAGAAGACCTTATAGGATCAAGGGATTCACTCAAAAAAACTGATCTCTCTAAATAATATGAATTGGATTCCCATGAAACCCTAGAACACTTTGTCTCTTGAAGGATAAACAAGTCATGCTTTGCTTGAGACAATTTCCCTAAAAAGTCTCCACTTAACTTTCACTTCAAGCATGAATTTGAAGAGATATTTGAAAGACAAAATATTGGATGACTCGAGAAAAAAAATGCCTATCCTGAAATACTAAGTCAAGGGATCACCATGGATGAGGGAAAGTATGTCAAACAGGATTTTGCAGTTTGTTTCATTTAATTTCATCTCAAGAGTCACGATAATCTTTTGCGAGAAAGCATAAAGCTTGAAGGAAGAATGTCAAAACCAATTAGCAAAGAGAGCAAAGTTCTTCATCTCTAAATTCCCAACCCCTCTACACCACCCCCTGGCCCCTCCAACAAAGTGGGCCATAATTTCTCTAACTTGGAATATGGTTGAAGAAGGACAAGAAATAAAGTGAGAGCTTCACTATCTGATTGCTTTTGTCAGTTACGTATGCTTCCCCCTAGAACATTACACTTTCCTCCAACAGTCCTACACTTTTGCGGTTCTTGATGATCCTTTTTTTTTTCTTTTTTTTCAAGAAATATACATAGCAGTACATGAGGAAGTTCATAAAAACAAATCAAAGTCAATACTATTCAATAGGAAATAACTTGTACTCACCATCCTCTTGGAATGTGCAACCTTTGGATAGCCTTGAATAATTTATTTAAAAAACAATTGAAAAATGCAATCTGAATTGGTGGGAGGTTCAAAAATACAAAATTATAGCTGGGAAAAAAAAAAAGAAAAAAAGAAACACGTACCTGCTCCTCTTTCAATAACCGAAGTTGGTTTTACTGGTAGTGGGGTTGCATTCTCTGTTGAGGGCAAAGAATCAGCGACCTTGCTTGATCCCTGGTCAACCACGGATTTAGACATTTCAGTTTGTGCAGGTTCATTCTCATTGTGAGAATCAGGTATAATAGCTACATCTTTTGAGGCTTCTTTCACTGAATTAGCAGAAATTGTTGGTTGAGGCTCGCTTGCAGAGGGTAAATGATTTGGCTCGTCATCTAATTCTTTTTTAGTTTTGGCAGAATGAGATGGAACTTGCTTCTGAATCTCAGTTTTTTCAGCATGTTGCAAATCTGACATATGAACATCCTTTGGTGACAACTTCGGTTGTGATGGTTTTTCAGCAGAAGTTCCTTCTCCCAACTTTTCAACTGGATTTGATGTCGATTTTGATTCTACATTTTCAGATTCCTTCACAATGCCTGTTCTTTCAACCTCAGGTAATTCTGGTTCTCTCGATTCTTTCAAATTACTTGCTCTATCTGAATCATGATTAGTAATTGGATTGTGTTCTATAATAGCATCTGAAGACTTTTCATTATCCATAGTTTCCTTTGTCACCGATTCTCCATTTTTGTTATTACTGTCATTAGTTGATAGGGCTCCGTCATCTAGGACCGAAGTAGAATTGTCTGGTCTCTGTTTCACACACTGTTCCTTGTCATTTTTCTGAGCTTCCACATTGACAATACTGCACAAGTATCACTGTGATCAAAGAATAGAACAAAACTGAAACAAGCATGTCAAGTCTCAACGTCAAGTACCTCTCTGAATTAGCTTTGGCCTTCTGATCATCTGGTGGATCTTCTAAAATAAAGCAGTGCCTTGTAGCCAGTTCTAAACTGGGAGATTTCTGAGATACGCTTTTCAAAGAAAAACGGGCTGATGCACTGGCAACATCTGATCCAACTAAGCGTGCAAGGAATGCAGCCTGAAAAGCAAATATTTAAATAGTTGAGCAATCAGGAATGAAATTAATGATTATAAGGAGTGCTAATGAAGGGCAAAGAGTACACGCTTCACTATTTCTGCTCCACCAATAAATATAATAAGCATGACAATTACTAACTGAAGGTCATCCTGAGCAAGGATAGAAGCCAATGAACGAATTGTAACGATAGCTGCCAAAACTTGGTTCATGTACAGACACGGATGACAAAACAAAATCCTAGAATGCTAAGGCAGGTTCAAGATAAACCTTCATTTTCTAGTGGAGAGAATTATTTGAATTGAACATATAAAGAATAAAAGGGAAAAGATAGCAAGAATCTAGAATCAACGAAGTTAACATACACCTTCAAGCAAAGTAGTAAAGTTCATACAAAGTGAACGTCAAACTGCTCCTTTGCAGCGCAGACCTGGTGCATCTTATAGGCTAACAAGAAATAAGATGCCTGCCATGACATCCAAAAAATCCATCACGGAAGAAATCATCTTCCATCTATGAGACTTGAGAAAATTCCAGAAACCAAGTTCAATATATAAGGAACCAGCTTAAGTGATGACTCTAAGTTTTTGTTTGCTGCACAAATCTAAGTAGTGGTTTTACATTTAGATGTTTATTTTATGGAAAGCGAGGAACTTCAAAACCACACGACTAATCCTAACCTGATTCAGAACAACAATGAAATAACCATAAATTTGAGGCATATCAATGAATAAAAACTATTCTAGATCGATTAAAGAAAATTAGGACTACCGATTTCATTAGTTCTTACATTCTAAATTTCCACTTACCAATGCCATGACAGGGTTCCCTACATCAGCAAATGATAGTGGGTGCTCAGGTGTTAATATGTAACCAATGGCTTCAAATGCCTCCCTCAAAGCATTCAAGGCAATGTCTTCAGAAACCTTCTGATCACCATCTTCTAATTTGGAGTTATCTAAAGCAGCTTTTCCTTCAACATCCTCTGATTTTGGATTATCCATCCCAACTTTTACCTCACCTGTATCTTCCTTGGTTGCAGTTTCTGTATTCGAAGCCTCTTTTTCAGTAGCCTTATTATCCATTGATTCAGTGATATCAGTAGGAACTGATGAATCATTTTCAGTTAAAGGTGGAACAGTTTCTTTTGCACCGTCTTCAACATTATCCTCAGATTCAAGAAAGGTATCCTCAATTGGCATTTGAATAAAGTGCAATATACATTGGGCTTTTGTTTTGGTAGCCACATGTTCAGCAATCTCATTCCAGTTTTCCTTATAAAGCTCTAAAGCCTCAAGGAGGAGGAGAGTTTCCTGATCTGTCCACTTACCTCCACTAGCACCAGGAACCCCAACAGACTCCATGAGAATAAAATCTGATGAAGACATATCGGAATCAAATTTCCCATTGTTAAAGCACTCCGAACATAAATCAAAATCTGCCTGTCAAAGATGAATATTATTAGTTGATATGTCAATGAATACACATAACTGTTGACTTATGAGACTACTGATGAAATTTAATGTCATGATTTTGCATCCATGAGATTCTAAAATACAAGTTTGATATTCCAACAATGAACTGTTTAAAGAAGGAATTTTGAATTGACAACCCACCTGCTCCTGGGTTCTATCTGGTATATGGCACTTTTTTTTTTTTTTTTTTTTTTTTTTTTTTTTTTTTTTTGTGGTAATTATAGGCTAGTCCTAATTCCTAAGATTGGAGGCTGATACTCATTAGTTTTTGTTGGGAGGGGGCCTTCTCATCCCCTTGCCCTTAGGCTGCTCCTTGCTTGTTAATAAAATTCCTTTGTTCCTAATTGAAAAAAAAAAAAAAAAAAAAAAAAAAAAACAAACAAACAAACAAACAAACAAACAAAAGAAGAAAAAAAGAAACCAACCTGCTTCTGGCAGTGGTAACGTTTCCGAGAGCAATCAGCAGAGCATGAGTTACAGTGGTACTCAACAGATGGACCCTCAGGCCTCGTCATCTCTTCAGAAATTGCAGATTCTCTAAGCAATCTAGGTGGAGCTGCAGTGGTAACATTGATCTTCGGAACAATAGATGGGCAGGATTCTAATGTTTCAAAGTGAAACAACTTCTCAACCAAAGAGTCCTTTTGACTTTCATCGTCAAGATCACTTGTTGAAATTGATTCTGCAGATAGGAAAGGGTGAAAATTAATCAAACCCCAATGGTCAAGAAACTCCATCACCTCCTTTCTAGCATCTAGCTCTCCAACTTCCAGCTCTGATAGATCTTTTGCTTCAAGCTGCGTACTGGGATTTGCATGGAATTTTTTCATAATCCAATTACGTATCTTGATATATATATCAGGACTTCGAGTGCCATCCTTTCCACTGAAAAAAGAAGGCATCGAACGTTCCTCAATTGGATGGACTTCTGTCCATGAAAACCAACCTGAAAACAAAGACCAAACCATAATCAATAAACTTGTGGATCTCTGATTCTCTCTTTACTAATTAAGAAAAAAGCCTAAGATTAAGCTTGTTCCTGGAACCAGAAAGGAATAAATGAAAATTCTGCAAAGCATTGAAGAATTTAACTTATTGCATGGCTGGTTATTAAAGTAGCACTTGATAATTTCGCCCACTACATACTCTAGAGAATTAAGAAGCTGTAAGAGACAAACCATGCACATGAAATAGAAGGCCAAAAGAAAGGGAATATTGGTTGAGACTTCGTCTTGAAGAAGATCTATGTACTTTTCCAATCCAAGACAGCAGAGATCTTTCAAATAATTTCACATATCAGAAGATTTTTAATTTCAGAAAAATCTTTCAAATAATTTCACATATGTACTTGTCTATGTACTTGTCCAATCCAAGCTGTAAGAGACAAACCATGCACATTTTCTTGCATCCTCACATAGTTTCAGAAAAGCAAAAGAAGCTCAACATGTAACCATTGTTTATTCCAACATCTCTTTAGACTACCCTCAATTTGCTAAGAAATTTTTGACAAAATAAAAGGATGCACTGAACTTCCAATGAAACAGATACACAAAGCCTGATGTACGTTTAGATATGCACTACAAAGAAAATTGGGAAGCTTTTCTTCACGGTACAAAAATACCAAGCCCTTAGTTCAAAATTTCCCATATTACTCCCTTCTCTCGACATGGAGGTCATTTCCACAAACCCCTACAATACTTGGCACAAATCAGGATCTCGAAAAAGAGTAAACCGAAACTCACCGCAATGATTCGGAACGACATGAGAATTCGCACTCCGAGATTTAATGGCTTCGAAATCAGCTTCGAAAGACGCCTCCAAATTCGCCAATCTAGTCGCCTTGTTCAATTCCTCCGCCGCAGCGACCAACGCGTCTCCACGCTGAACTTCAGAATGAAGTAAAGAGCCTTCCGTCTTAACTGATCCGGCGGCGGAGGCAAGACCTCCATTAGCCGATGCTGCTCCAGCAACATTGTTAGGGCCAAATCGAGCTCTGGTGAAAGGGCCGTTATGATTTGGAGGATGTGAAAGCGCAGATTTTTCGCGAGTAACGCGTTTCGAGGGCGCGGATGAGGAGATAGAGCCACCGAGAGTACTTGCCTTTCGCTTCTGAGCTCCAGCTCGACGACGAGAAGAAGGCGCCTCCGATGACGGAGAATCGGTGCTGTTCGCCGGTAAATTTCCGGCGTCGCGGCGCTTGTCCTCCATGTGAGGATTTTGCTGGAAATGGAATCAGTTGAAGATGATGATAGTGTGTACTTTTGAGAACTCCATTGTTGCTGATTATATTGCTATTGGCATACCCAACCTTGTTTCTTCCATGATGCATTGAACTTAGAATTCCAATTCTTACCAAAAAAAAAATAAAATAAAATCCAATTTTTATTTTTATTTTTATTTTTATTTTGAATTTTTAAATTTCTAATTTTTTTTAATTAAATATAGAATAAGATTGAGCTATACTCGGTTGATAGTCATTATCACGACTCAATTTTCAAGGTTTCAAATCACAAATCATGATTTAAAAGACGGGCTAAAAACAAATAAAATAAAAGATAAAAATGTCGTGAAATTTAAATAAATAAATAAAAAATACCACGATTAAATACGAAATAAAATTCGATTATAAGACGTTTTTGTGTAAATTTATTATAAAAGAGAAAATGAGTTTAGGATACAATTACAAAATAAAATACAAAGACGAATTGACGCTCCAAAATGACCCCCTTTATGACGGTACAACTTCAAACGCTCCTCCATCTTGATTCGTATAGAAATGCTCACTAACCAATCTATTTGTATGCTCGCATCGTATTCTTGACATAGTAGGTATTCACTTGGGTTTACTCGGACTTTAGGAAGTTCGAGCCTAATCTCTACTGATATTTGAGCATCTAGGGTGCATTGAAGTTTCGAACGGTACCTTAAGTGCTCAAGGACCCACTTTGCGTTCGGAGGAGTGGTTCACCCTTTTTTGTCGTTCTAGATCTACGGAGCGACAAGTCTCATCTTTGAAGTGAATTACTCTACTGTTCTTTAACTTACGGTAGCTTACCTTGTCTATGTAATGTGAAACCGATGTCTCAAGTTGAAGCACTACTCGTGGAACCGATGTCCCAAGTTGAGGCACTATTCGTAGAACTCTCTCAGCGAGACGGGATGGTCGTGTGCTAGTCTACTCATCATCCATGCTGGCGAGCCCTTCTTGTAAGACAATATAGTCACCCAAAGTTGGGGAGTGACCGGATGTACTTGCCAACTAATACAATTACCTACGTGATTTCAAGCCCTCTCTTAGGACGGATCCGTACTTGACAACAACATCAAATACGTTAAAAAAAAATTAATAATTTAAAATGTGTTTATTATAATTTATTGAATAATTTGGATGATTAAAAGTTTTTAAATATTAATAATTATTTTAGCTAATTGATTTTATAAATTTCTTCCCCAAAAGAAGATGGTTGATTCATGCAACGCTCGAGTAAAAAATGACTACATAAATGAACTAAGACCACATCCGAACGAAACTGATCTTAAAGATATGATGGTTAAGAAATACTTAAAGAATTGATAGTCACGGCTTATTCTAGGGACGTGTACCTTCATTTTTCATGACACAATTTTAAGAACTTTAAGGTTGAGCGTTTTTAGTATTTGAGTAAGAACGAAATATCTTGAAAGGATCCGTGTTGGTGCGTGGGGAATAGTTTTCATTCTTAAAAACACTTCAAGACGAGTAAGTAGCGTGATCTGTTGCGGGAATACAGGAGAATCCCGAGCCATCAAGTGTCAAATTCGATTCCGATGTTTAGTTCCTTGAGGAGTTCCCCGCATTTGATTTTTGGAAAGGAAAGATTTCCAATATTATTGAACAGAAAAGTAAATTACACAAACGGTAAACACGTTAGATCATAGCTTAAGGGATTCGTAGATCCCTTAAGAGATCAATTATTCTCGTATATTTCTATGGCATGTTTTGACATAACATTAAGCGTGTACGACCTGTTTGGCAGCTTTGTCATGGTGAGCATCAACCGAGAAATCTTTAGCTTTGAGGTTGTCGTGATCGCGATCTTTGACAGAAAGATTTGTTTCGTTATCATCGGGATAAAATGAGGCACTTGGTCGTGGTTGTATGTCTTTGGAAAGAAGTTCAACTTCAACAACATTTGGATACAATGAGAGATTTGGTCGTGGTTCTATATCTTCAGCGACAAACATTTTCTTGGTATTGTCTGGATAAAACGATGCACTTGGTCGGGGTTCTATTTCTTTAGAAAAAAGTTTAGTTTTGACAACGTCCGGATAAAATGAGAGGTTTGGTCGTGGTTCTATATCTTCAGCAACAAACTCTTTTTTGGTATCATCGGGATAAAATGAAGCACTTGGTCGAGGTTCTATGTCTTTAGAAAAAAGTTTAGTTTTGACAACGTCTGGATAAAATGAGAGGTTTGGTCGTGGTTCTATATCTTCAATGACAAACTTTTTCTTGGTGTCGTCTGGATAAAATGATGCATTTGGTCGGGGTTCTATGTCCATAGAAAAAAGTTTAGTTTTGACAACGTCGGGATAAAATGAGAGGTTTGGTCGTGGTTCTATATCTTCAGCAACAAACTCTTTTTTGGTGTCGTCAGGATAAAATGAAGCACTTGGTCGAGGTTTTATGTCTTTAGAAAAAAGTTTAGTTTTGACAACATCAGGATAAAATGAGAGGTTTGGTCGGGGTTCTATGTCTTTAGAAAAAAGTTTAGTTTTGACAACATCGGGATAAAATGAGAGGTTTGGTCGTGGTTCTATAACTTCAACGACAAACTTTTTCTTGGTGTCGTCCGGATAAAATGATGCGCTTGGTCGGGGTTCTATGTCCATAGAAAAAAGTTTATCTTTGACAACATCGGGATAAAATGATGCACTTGGTTGAGGTTCTATGTCCATAGAAAAAAGTTTAGTTTTGACTACATCCGACTCAAATGTAGCTTGTGGTCGAGGCTCGAGATTTTTGACGAAAAGCTTTCCATCTTCAAGCTTCAAAGTTTCGGTGCAATCTTCTGTTTCCTTTTCCGAAAGAAGTGAGTTTGGATCAGAATGGATAAATTCTTCAATTTCTTCATGCAACAACTTGTTGTCGATGAAATTTCTCCAGTGATGATCTCCTGGCTCGTACCTTGATTCTACAGTGTTTGCAAGCTAAATTCACCGCAGAAAAACATAAATCAAAACATGTTCGAGTATACGAAAATAACTTAATTTCAATACGAAATGAGGTTAGAGCTGGAATTGGTAATTAATTACCAAAATAAGTAAGAAGAAATTGATGAACACGAGTCCCTTCATGTTTTGATATCACTTCGTTCCTCCTTTGTTGAGTTCCGTTAAAAAAAACCACAAACTCTTCCTCTATATATACCTTTAATATGTTCATTTATTAGGTTCGAATTGAAATAAATTTTATATTTGGTCACATTAATAAAAATATCCCTAAACTGACTCAAAAATGGTTCAATAATAACTTTAAACTTAAAAAAGAATTAAAAATTAAAAAATAATTTTACGGTTGATTTTGAAACGGCTATTACTTAATTTCAAAAGGGTTTCAAAAATATTTTTAAACCGTTTAAAAAATACTTTAAACTTTCAAAAGTTTAGTTAATATTCTTAAAACATTTTTAAAAATTTTAGAAATACCTTTAAACTTTTTTAAAAGTTCAAAAATATTATTAGCGTTACAATATTTCAAAGAATATCCATAAACGTTTAAATTTAATAATAATATCCTAAACTTTTTTTTAAAAAAATAATATATATATATATATATATATATATATATATATATATATATATATATTTTTTTTTTTTTTTTTTTTTTTTTTTTTACGATTGATGCCCTTAAAATTGTAGAGAGAAATAATCTATGAGATGCAAATAGACGACTTATGTTCACATATTAATTATAATAATTTTTTAACAAATTTTCTATAAAAGTTAAAGGGCGATAATAATACTTTTAAAAGTTCTAGTTATTTAAATAATTCGATTGACATAACTCAACCAGTACCGTTCGAGTTGGGTTATGAATTTATTTAGGTTTGATTGAGTTTAAATAAATGAAAATTTTATGAATTCATGTGTTTCAAAAAAATTAAATCAGGTTGAATTGAACAACCCTGGTTAAATTTAAATACATATTTTTGTTGACGATACAATTATATTTATTTAATTTTATTATTATTTTTTCTCCAACGACTCTATAAAATAATTTTTAATTATTTAAGAGGTAATTTTTAAAATATATATTGAAATAGAGTTGGTAAATCTGAATGAAATACTTAAAAATAAATAAATAAATATTTTATGATCTAACATTTTATTTTTATTAAAAATAAAAATTTAAATAAATGATCGGAAATCTATCCCATCTAAAAATTTTGTATTTAAATTAATTTTGGATGAGATCATTGATTAATAAAATTAATTTGAGTTCGATTATTTGCATTATTGTCATTTATGGTTGATATTATTGTCATTTATGGTTGATAATGCAAATTAATGGATACTTATAACAAGAAAAAGAAGGCTATATAGATGGAATTTATGAATGACTAATTATAGAAAGTTTTACAAACCTTACTTAAATAAAATTTAAATTTTTAATTTTTTTAAATTAAATATAGAATATGATTGAGCTATACTCTGTTGATAGTCATTATCTGGGCTTTCTCTTTCGGGCTTCCCCTCAGCTTTAAAACGCGTCTGCTAGGGGAAGGTTGCGGTTGCTAGGGGAAGGTTGTTGCTAGGGGAAGGTTTCACACCCTTATAAATGGTGATTTGTTCTAGAAGGGGGTGTGGATGGTGAGTTTCCACACCCTTATAAAGGGGTGATTTGTTCTGGAAGGGGGTGTGGATGGTGAGTTTCCACACCCTTATAAAGGGGTGTCTGGTAGGGGAAGGTTTCCACAGGTTTCCACACCGTTATAAATGGTGATTTGTTCTGGAGGGTGTGGCACACCCTTATAAATGGTGATTTGGGGTTTCCACACCCTTATAAATGGTGATGGTGATTTGTTCTAAACCCTTATAAATGGTTCTGGAAGGGGTTTCCAGGAGGGGGTTTCCACACCCTTATAAATGGTGATTTGTTCTGGAAGGGGCGATTTGGGGTTTCCACACCCTTATAAATAGTGATGGTGATTTGTTCTAAACCCTTCCAGGAGAAGGTTTCCACACCCTTATAAATGGTGATTTGTTCTGGAAGGGGCGATTTGGGGTTTCCACACCCACCCTTATAAATGGTGATTTGTTCTGGAAGGGGCGATTTGGGATTTGGGGTTTCCACACCCACCCTTCCAGGAGGAGGTTTCCACACCCTTATAAATTGTGATTTGTTCTGGAAGGGGCGATTTGGGGTTTCCACACCCTACCCTTATAAATGGTGATTTGTTCTGGAAGGGGCGATTTGGGGTTTCCACACCCACCCTTATAAATGGTGATTTGTTCTGGAAGGGGCCCAGCGTCGTCACTGGCACTCTTTCCTTCCTTCAATCGATGTGGGATCGCCCCTAAATCCACCCCCGATTTGTTCTGGAAGGGGCGATTTGGGGTTTCCACACCCTTATAAATGGTGATGGTGATTTGTTCTAAACCCTTCCAGGAGGGGGTTTCCACACCCTTATAAAGGGTGATGGTGGGTGATTTGTTCTAAACCTTACCAGGAGGGGGTTTCCACACCCTTATAAATGGTGATTTGTTCTGGAAGGGGCCTAGCGTCGTCACTGACACTCTTTCCTTCCTTCAATCGATGTGGGATCGCCCCTAAATCCACCCCCTTTGGGGCCTAGTGTCCTTATTGGCACACCGCCTCGTGTCTACCCCCCTTCGGGGAACAGCGAGAAGGCTGGCACATCGTCTGGTGTCTGACTCTGATACCATTTGTAACGACTCAGATCCACCGCTAGCAGATATTGTCCTCTTTGGGCTTTCCCTTTCGGGCTTCCACTCAAGGCTTAAAACGCGTCTGCTAGGGGAAGGTTTCCACACCCTTATAAATGGTAATTTGTTCTCCTCCCGAACCAATGTGGGACATCACGGCAATCATGATTTAAAAGACAGACTACAAACAAATAAAATAAAAGATAAAAATGTGGTGAAATTTAAATCCCAATAAAAACAAAAAATTCTCGATTAAATATGAACTAAAATTCTATTATTAGAGGTTGTTGCTTAAATTTATTATAAACGAGAAAAAGAGTTTAGGATACAATTAGAAAATGAAATACAAAGATGAATTGACGTTCCATAACGTCCCCCTTTATGACCGTACAGCTTTCGAACACTCCTCCATCTTGACTGGTAGCCTGCGAGTACCGGACAAAAAAGAAGGGTAAAAGGGTGACTATAAAAATAATCAGTAAGCAACCTATTTGTATGCTCTTATCACATCCTTAACATAGTAGGTATCTACGTGCTTTATTTTGGGATAAAGGAAGTTCGAGCCTAGTCTCTATTGCCACTTGAGCATCTGTGGTGCCTCAAAGTTTTGAACGGTACCTTAACTGCTAAAGGACCCACTTTAGGTTTAGTGGAGGTGGTTCACCTTTTTCTGACATTGCAGGTCCGTGGAGCGACGAGTCCCATCTTTGGGTGAATTACTCTCTGTTCTTTAACTTAAGGTAGCTTACTTTGCCTATGCAGTGTAAAACCGATGTCCCAAGTTTAGGCACTGTCTCGTACAACTCTCTCTCTAGTGGGGACAGTATGATGTGTGTGCTAGTCTAATCATCATCCATGGAAAGTTAGTTGGCGAATGTTGAACACAACTCTCTGTGGTAAACACTCGCACACTTTATTAAGAACAATCGAGTAGAGATTTACAAAACAATCTAGACTACTACTTTGTATTGCTTTGGATTTCAAGTAGGGTGGAGGGTACAGTCAATTTATTCATAAAATTTCTTAATATTTTTCCTAAAATACCTAAATCATTTTCGTAAATTTATTAATAAAATTCTAAATCATTAATATAATTAGTCAGTTGGGCTTAACCCTATTGAGCTAGGGATGATATTTTAACGGCTAACCCTTTCCATAAGATTATATAGTCATGGGGAAGTGACTCCATGTACTTACCAGCTACTAAGACTACCTATGTGATTTCACGTCCTCTCTTAGGACGGATCTGTACTACTTATACCTAAAGAATTGATGGTTAAGAAAAACTCGAATAATTGGTAGTCACTACTTATACTGAGAACGTGCACCTTCATTTTTTTTACTAAATCTGAAGAGCTTTAAAGTTACGCGTTCTAGTATTTGAGCATGAACAAAATATCTTGAAAAGAATTTGTATGGATGCATGGGGAATAGTTTTCATTCTTAGAAATACTTCAAAACGAATAGGTAGCGTGATCATGTTGCGGGGATACATGAGAATCTCGAGCCATCAGATGCTAAATTCGATTCCAAATTTGGTTCAACGGTGTTATAATTTTTAAAATTTATTACTGAAACAGATCGTTAAAGTAGATCATATACTCATTCCATTCAGTATCGATCACTATTACATGAAATGAAAATCTAAATAGAAAGCATCCCAGCAGATAGCTTCCTCGTAATATTATTCATGACCACAACTTATTTTTTCAACATTCAAACAGAAAAGTAAATTACACAAACCATAAACATGTTGGATCATAGCTTAAGGGATTCTTAATAGATATTTTTCTTCCTTTCTGTTTGGACATAGCATCAAGCTTGTGCCACTTGTACGTCAGCTTCGTCACGGAAAGCATCGATCGAGAACTCTTTGACTTTGAGATTGTCTCGATGAAATTTGGTACTTGATCGTGGCTCTATAGGTTTGATAAAAAGATTTGTTTTGATATCATTTGGATAAAATGTGAAAATTGGTCGCGGTTCTATATCTTTGGAAATCTTTGTTTTGATATCATCGGGATAAAATGATGCCCTTGGTCGTGGTTCTATATCTTCGGCAATCTTTGTTTTGATATCATTTGGATAAAATGTGAGACTTGGTCGCGGTTCTATATCTTCAGCAATCTTTGTTTTGATATCATTTGGATAAAATGTGAGACTTGGTCGTGGTTCTATATCTTTGGCAATCTTTGTTTTGATATCATCGGGATAAAATGATGCACTTGGTGGTGGTTCTATATCTTTGGCAATCTTTGTTTTGATATCATCTGGATAAAACGTGATACTTGGTCGCGGTTTTTATATCTTTAACAACCTTTAATCTGATATCATCCAGATAAAATGATGCACTTGGTCGGGGTTCTATGTCCATAGAAAAAAGTTTAGTTTTGACTACATCCGGGTCAAATATGGCTTGTGGTCGAGGCTCGAGATTTTTGACGAAAAGCTTTCCATCTTCAATCTTTAAAGTTTCGGTGCAATCTTCCATTTCCTTCTCAGAAAGAAGTGAGTTTGGATCAGAATGGATAAATTCTCCAATTTTTTCATACAACAACTTGTGGTCGATGAAATTTCTCCAGTGATGATCTCGTGGCTCGTACCTTGATTCTATAGTATTTGCAAGCTAGATTTACCACAAAAAAAAAATCGAAATCAAAACATATTTGAGTATACGAAAATAACTTAATTTCAATACGAAATGGAGTTAGAGTAAGGGAAGATGAATGGAATTGCTAATCAATTACCAAAATAAGTATGAAGAAATTGATGAACACAGATATCACTTCACTCAATATCAATATCAACTTCCTCCTTGGTTGACCTACCTTGAAAAAAATACACAAACTACTTCCTCTATATATAGCTTTAATATGTTCCTTCATTTATTCAATTCAATTATTGTGTGGCTTATTGCTTTATAAAAATATATCGATTATACAATAATATCAAAACATATTCGATCACGTGACTCAACTCATTCGATTTGAGTTGAGTTATAAACTTATTTAGACCTCTCAACCCACTAATACCCGAATTAATTTGATTGATCCAAACTTTATTGCCATTTATGGTTGATTATTGCATGCAAGTGGCTCCAAACTTATCTTAATTATCTATGTCACATGGTCTAATTCAGTAGTTAGATACACACCCTCTAGCTCATTTGAGTTTATCTCTGTTGGACGAACACGACTCTCCACAATGGTATGATATTGTCCACTTTGAGAATAAGCTCTCATGGCCTTGCTTTGGGCTTCCCCAAAATGCCTCATACCAATGGAGTTAGTATTCCTCACTTATAAACCCATGATCATTCCCTAAATTAGCCGATGTGGGACTTCCATCATCCAACACCTCCCCTCGAACAAAGTGCGCCTCCCCTTAATCGAGGCTCGACTCCTTTGGAGTCTTAGTCATTTTTTACTGCCTTCGAGGAGGGGCTTGGCTCCTTTTCTTTAGGAATTCTTTGTTCGATATTTGAGGATTTACCAATCTATTGACACGACTAAGTTTAGAGCATGGCTCTAATACCATGTTAGACGAACACGACTCTCCACAATGGTATGATATTGTCCACTTTGAGAATAAGTTCTCAAGGCTTTGCTTTGGGCTATCATTAATGTCATGTAACTCAACTTAAATGATCAGTATCGTATAGGCTGGCCCATATATGAAATTTCTCTCGATTTTTTTTTTAATGAGAAATTACTTCAACATTGCTTGATCCACCCTCTAATTCATGCTATTTTCGATTTTTCTTTTTAAATTTCAAATGTTCATTATTTGTGATTCCGTAAATTATAAATAACAACAAGTTCGATCTTGATTGTTTGTGTAACAGTTAAAGCCAACGCATTTTTAGGGAGAGATTTTCACACCCTTATGAATAATGTTTCATTCCCCTCTTTAACCGACGTGGGATCTCACAATTTGGATAGATTAGCACGTATGTCTAATAGACAAAATCAATTGATTCTTAAGCAATTTATCCCCGTTGATATATTCTATAGTTCTTTTCTTTAACTGCATTAATTTTAGTATGTTATTTTGACAATAATTGTTTTTTAAAATAATTTTAGACCATTATATTCATGGCACTCGAGTGAGTTAGATAACCCTAATTTGGAGGACAATGCTTTTTACACCGATCGATATATTAAAACTTTACATCATAAACTTTCGATAAGCTGTTATTCTCAAAAAATAATGAGCACGTAGATTTACGTAGAAAATCATTGATATGAAACCCTCTCTCAAAACCGAGTGAGAATTTTGGATGGAAGAAATAACAATATTATTAAAATTAATGAAATTTGTTAATATTTTTTTAAAAGTTAAAAGTCCTTTTAGTATCCACTTAAGAATTAAATTTGTAATTTAATGAAAATTAAAAAAAAAAAAAGTCTCAATTTAAGTTTATGAATTAAATTTGTAATTTAATGAAAATTAAAATATGTGACCTTAATAATTAATTGTAATAATACAAGCCTAATTAAAATGAATTAAATGGGAACTGAGAAGAAGATTATATTTTCAATTTCCGCCCCATCCTAATTATTTATTTATTTATCTATTTATTATTTAGCAATAACTTGTTGCCTCATTTTTTAAAATTATATTAAGTTTAACGTATTAAATATAAATAAATAAATAATAATAATAATAATAATAATAATAATAATAATAATCTTTTTAAAATAGTTATTGTAACTGTTCAAGCCTTAGTCCGACCAGTATCTCGCACTGTCAGATGACTGACTTTTATACTCTATTTGTAACTGTCCAAATCCACCGCTAGCAAATATTATCCTCTTTGAACTCTCACTTCTGAATTTACTCTCAAGATTCTAAAACGAAAAATTATCCATCGATCTAATTTCCTAGAAATGAAGATTAAAATAGCTAACAAGAACGAGCTAAAAGTTCCCATAAATAGGCATATATGAGCTCCTTTGGAAGCTTATACCACCCAAACCCAACAAAACATGGAGGAAACTAAAAGGATGGGTAGCACCAGAATGGCTTCTTGCTTCATCTTCCTACTTCTTCTCTTGCCCATTCTTGAGGTAAAGTTTGACTTTTTTTACTTCAAAATTTAAGTGTTCAGGAGCTCTCGAACAACCTCCCGTTAATTGACTAAGTCAAGAGTATGGCTCTGATATCATGTTAGAAATCATATTTGGAGCCCTCGAAGCATGACTCTGATATCATGTTAGAAATCACGAATCTCCACAATGATATGATATTGTCCATTTTGAACCGACTATGCTTTGGGCTTTCTCAAAAAGCCTTGTACCAATGGAGATGTTTTCTCTTACTTATAAACTCATGATCATTCCCTAAATTAGTCAATGTGGGACTCAATCTCAACAATCCTCCCTTCGAACAAAGTGCACTATATGCCTCCCCTGAGACTTATGGAGCTCTCGAACAAAAGCCGCTTGAGGATTCTATTAACATGGCTAAGTTAAGGGCATGACTCTGATACCATGTTAGAAATCACGAATCTCCACAATGGTATGAAATTATCCACTTCGAGCATAAGCTCTCGTGGCTTTGCTTTGGGCTTTCCCAAAAAGCCTTATACCAATAGAGATGTATTCATTTACTTATATACTCGTGATCATTCCCTAAATTCGTCAAGCTGGGACTCACTCCCAACAATCCTCACTTCGAACAAAGTACACTATAAGCCTCTCCTGAGGCTTATAGAGCTCTCGAACAACCACCCCTTAATCGAAACTTGACTCTTTTCTCTGGAGCCCTCAAACAAAGTACACTCTTTGTTCGCCACTTGAGAATTCTATTGACATGCCTAAGTTAAGGGCACGACTACTCATTTCTCTTGAGCCCTCAAACAAAATACACCCTTTGTTTACCACCTGAGAATTCTATTAACATGGCTAAGTTAAGGGTATGACTTTAATACCATGTTAGAAATCACGAATCTCCACAATGATATGATATTATCCACTTTGAGTATAAGCTCTCATGGCTTTGCATTGGGCTTTCCCAAAACATCTCATGCCAACAGAGATGTATTCCTTTACTTATAAACCCACAATCATTCCCTAAATTAGCCAACGTGAGACTCACTCCCAACAATCCTCAACAAATATCACCTCACAACGCTCATATTTTGCAGTTTACCGAAGGAAATACAGAAGCCTTCAATGAAAACGGTGAGAAGAAGGATCCCATGCTCATACAAATGGTGACCAAAATAGACCCAAAACTCATAGTTTTCTTCACCATAAATGACCTAAAACAAGGCAAAAAACTCCCAATTTACTTCCCCAAAAGAGACCCATCAAAATCCCCTCCATTATTCCCCAAACAAACCCCTAATTCAATCCCTTTCTCCCTCAAAAACCTCCCTCAAATCCTCTCCTCCTTCTCCTTCCCCCACGCCTCCCCTCAAGCCCAAGCCATCCAACAAACCCTCCACCAATGCGAGCTCAAACCCATCAAAGGCGAGACCAAGTTCTGCGCCACTTCCATGGAATCAATGCTAGCCTTTGTAACCACTGCCTTGGCCACAAAACCCCCTTTCAAGCTTCTCAAAACATCCCATCTCACAAACTCCAACGTCCATTTCCAAAACTACACGTTCCTCGAACCCCCTAAGCAAATTGCAGCCCCGAGGCTCGTGGCTTGTCACACCATGCCATATCCATACGCTGTTTATTACTGTCATTACCAAGAAGGTGACAATAGTGTCCTGAAAATTGCTTTGGAAGGTGATAATGGAGACTTGGTTGAGGCTTTGGCGATTTGTCATATGAATACCTCCCAGTGGAGCCCTAGTCATCCGTCGTTTCGTGTCCTTAATATCCAACCTGGGTCCGTCCCCGTTTGCCATTTCTTCCCTTCTGATGATCTTGTGTGGATTCCTCAAGGTTAGGTCAAAGGCTCGAATACTCCTACTCGTGTTTGTCAAACTCAATAAATAAAAAATAAGAGTACGGTCGTATGGTCGTACGGTCAAACGTGCTTTCAAGTGGTTAGAGTATTAGTATGTCGTCGGTTGAACATGTATGTGGGTCTAAGTTTGATTTCCGTCTTTTAAATTATGTAATGCATAAAAATAAAATAAATTGAAATATCCTTCAACTTTATCTAATCAATATTAGTTTAGAAAAAAAACTAAATAGAAAATTTAATAAATTTCTAAATTATATCCATAGATTCTGATTTGGCAATGCTACGTCAGCAATTTATCCAACGGTCATTAAAAACTAGATAGATTTGGAGCATCCAATCCAACGGTTGATAGAAAACCACGTCATAACTAGAAATGATCATCTCTACCAAAAAAATGGCTACTAACAACCATAACGACGACCTTCAACTCTCTCTCGCCCTCCCGACGGCCGCCGCCGCCGCCGCCACGGACGATGCAGCCTCCGAGCGACACTTAATAATCTTAATGAAAACTGCCGACAATTTAGAATTTCACCGAAGATCTCTCCATCATATGAAATCTCAAACATCGAGAGAGACGGGGCCGATCGAGCCACCATATCCAGGATCGACGAACCAAAGAGCGGTGGCTCATACACTAAACTATATGACATCGAACCAAATCCTGACGATCACTGGGGATGTCAAGTGCCACCATTGTCAGAGGATTTACGGGATCGAATACGACATTGTTTCGAAGTTCAACGAGATCGGGAGCTTCGTAGAGAACAATCTTAGTCGTGATCTTGTTCTTTCTCCCCGTCTTCTTAGTTGTTTATCATAATTAACTAATACATTTCTTGATTAGGTTCGTTTGGCCTAAACAAGAGCACGAGATTGTTTTAGTCTTTTTTTTTTTTTTTCACTTACACTAGTCTTTTGAACCGATAGTTTCTGGACACCATGTTTGTTATGAGCTTGTTGTTGTAACGGACACCATGTTAAAGAACGTTCATACCGTGATAAATGGTTCGATTAAGAAAATGTAGGTGTTGGTTTATGCGGTATTCTGAAATACTGTTGCAATATTTGTACTAATCAAATGGAATACTTGACTTATGTTTCATTCTTCTCATTTCACTTGATTTATGCATTGATTTATGCATCGGTAACAAAAGTGTGTTTTGTGGAGGTTATGATCACTACAAGAAATAATAGATACAATAGCTTACAAAAAAAAAACGCTATTGTAAACTTTTTATAGCGTTTTTTGTACGTCATGAGCTATAAAAAGAGTTGGAAGAACAGAGAACAATAGAAGGAATCGGTTGCTCTAGTAAGGAACCGGTTGCTCAACGTTTTTCGTACGTCGTGAGCAATCCTCAAGAGCCCAATATTCGTACTAAAGTTGCTTGCTCCTAACGAGATAATGCACTTGTAAGAAACAGTTCAACGTGTTAAAAGAGTTGGAATCGAGCCTCGATTATGGGGAGGCGTGCTTTGTTCGAGGGGAGGTGTTGGATGATGAAAGTCCCACCTCCGCTAATTTAGGGAATCATCGTGTTTTTATAAACAAAGAATACTCTCTCATTGGTATGACGCCTTCTGGGGAAGCCTAAAGCAAAGCCACGAGAGTTATAGTGGACAATATCATACCATTGTGAACAGTAGTGTTTGTCTAGCCATAACAACTTAAATAAGCTATAAAAACTAACCCAAATTTTTTATCATCAATTTCATACGCCAAAAATGGCTACTAACATGATACACAAGAGTAGCAAGACTAACAAACGGGCTGTTATCAGCTGCCACCGCCGCCGCCGCCTACGAGGAAACCAAATCATAACCATTTGAAACATGAACAGCTCCGATACCTCTGTGTACCCATACTATTGTAATTTAAATTTTAAAATAAAAATAAAAGTAAAGGTTTAAAATATAATTTAAATTAAAGATACATTTTTATATTTATCTCAAATAATAATAAAAAAAAAAAAGAGATAAATAAATCTTTTCTCACTGATCAAAACCCTAATCCAAAATTCCACTCAATTCAGTAATAGAAGTGTCTATTGTAGGGTTGAAGTTGCTTACACAAAGTAAGGTACGTGAGAAAAACGAGGCGATCCTTAGCCCCGGTTTGATGAATTTTAGTATGGGTGCAGAAATATTTGAGATGTTTAAGTTTCAAAAGTCCAATTAATCGTCCCAGGAGTAAAAACAACCAATTTATTCGTTCGTTATCATCCTCGATTATCACGGGCTCTACGCACTTTGCATGCATGCACAACATGCAATTCGCTAACGTTGGTTTCGTCCATGATTGGGGAGCTCTACTATGGAGAATATCTCGATTTCTCTCAATAAAACTCGCTATTTCGTTGAACTTCTCCACCAAATCATACCCCATGTTGTAACTTTCTTTGCATTGGTTGCATTTGACGTCGCCCGTGATTGTGAGGATGCGGTTCGCTCGAAGGTAGGTGAGTTCGTGGACTACGGCTCGACGGGTTGTGGACCATGGATACGGTGGTTCGATTGGCGTGTTGTTTGGTCTACTTCTTTGTCGTCTTTGATTGGATTGTGGAGCTTGAGGGGAGTGATGTGGGATTACGACATGTTGGGGTGATGTCGATGGTGTTGGGTCGATACTTGATTGTTGTAGTGAGAGTGTTGATGGTGTCATTGTAAATTGGGGCAGTGGCGATGACGACGGTGGACGTAACTGGGGTGGTGGCGACGGTGGATGGAGAGAGGGCGGTGGTGACGGTGGACAGAGAGAGGGCAGTGGTGACGATGGACGGAGAGAGGGCGGTGGTGACGGGGGACGGAGAGAGAGTCTAAGTTCGAGATCGATTGGAGTGTTATTTTCTAGATTTGTCATCGAAAATTATTGGAGAATGTTGGTACGGATACGAATAACTAAGTTAAGGGTTGAAATTTGTGACCAGAGAGTAAGGTATTAGGTAAAATTTAAAATCTGTCCCCGTCCCCTTAAAAAGAAAATATTATAGATAATTTAGCAAAATCTTCTATCAAAACACTAAAATTTTAATTAAAAATCCATAAAATAATTATATCTCGTTTCAAAAATTAACAAATATATCAAATTATTTTTAATTAATTAATTAGAAATTAATAGAGAGTATTAATAAAAAAAATATTAGATAAAATGAATTATAATTAAATTAATTTTCATTAATTTTTCGATCACTATTATAATTAATTAAAATTTCTCACATTAAATTATTTTTAATTAATTAATTAGAAATTAATCTGAGTATTAATAAAAGTTAAGGGCAAAAGGGTAAAATATTGAAATATAAGAATTATATAAAAACTACCTTTAGAATTTAAGGGAAAAAATATAATATTTTAAAATTTAAATACGAACAAAAAAAAAATTAAAAAAAAAAAAAGAAACTTAAAATTTAAAATTAAGTTCAAAATTTAAAGGTACAAATATAATATTTTGATAACAAAAAAAAATTAAATTAAATTCCAAAGTAAAATATAAATTTCTGTCTTAAAAAGATTTAAACAATCTTTTATTTATTTGAGTATTTTATCTCACTCCAAATTATTTTGACTATTGTATTAAAATAAATATAAATAAATAAATTGTAACGACTCAAAATTTTCTATTTAATTTAAAGTCGCAATTGTATACGTACCATAAACATTGAATGCGGAAGATTTCATTTAAATTTCATAAAACATAACCTTTAACTTAAAACACAGTCATGGACTTACGTGTTTCGAAAACATCTTTAAAACGACACAACAAAAGACCCGAAATAAAATAAATAAGCGTTTAAGTTTAAAACATCCTATTCTAGCCTAAGTCTAAGAAAATAAATATCACTATCCTATACATGTGCCATGTTCTTGAGTTGCGATGTCGTTGTCAGCCGTACAAAAATGTCTTGCCTTAACCTGAAAAATGTAGTAGCACATTGCTTGAGTATTTAAAGAAATACTCAGGAAGTGACCCCACTATTGAGGTTAAATGCAACAATCACATGCAATGAAATGATGAGACCTAGCTTTAGTTTCGTTTTCCCTACGGTGCTGTCCTAACGGGTAATCATGGACGAGTACCATATACTCTACACGCAGTCCATACGTGCGAGTATGGGCTCACCAGCTAGTTCGCACACTGCTGGGCCACTTTCCTTATCCGGTGGGCATACTCTGGGAGCCCCTTGTGCCGGGACCCGTTAGAACTAGTAACCGTCACGACAGTGCTATGCAAAGCATAACGATCGTTGTCCTGCCATTGGATGTACGCGTCTGTACCCTCGTGATGGGATAGACGTATCCCCCCAGATGCATGAACACACATAATGCATGAGGTCCCCACTACTTCTACAATTTTATTATCCTTTAATACAACCTCGCTAGCATTAAGTACATATCATATCATTTTTCATATCGTTTCAGATATCGTTCATCATTCATATCATATCGTTTCTCATTCTTCCGTTCTCAAATCATACATAATTCTAACGGGGTTATATTGCATCACAATGTATCATATCATAAACAAGTAATAATGTAAGCACTTCATAGTCATATCATTCTCTAACTTATCATAACCTTAACGTTCTTATATCTATCACAGACATATCATTACGTGAACGTACCTTAGTCATATTATCACAAGAACTTAACCTAACGCTATCGTTATATCAATCTATCACAAACCTATCCCTTTCTACCCGTAACCTAACCGTATTCTTCCATCAATCTCTCTTATCCATATCACTCCGTTATGTAACCTAGGTTCTTCGCTTTGCATCGAATTAAAATGCCTGTCGCTCTTCTTTCTTTCCTCGCGGGCAGGTTCAGGTTCAGGAGATTGATAAAGGGGCCGTGAAACCGAGTTGTAGAGGTTCAGGGTGGTTCGAGCAGCTTTCGCTCGTTCGCCTCGTAAACTCCCCTTAACGTTTCGTGAACATATTTTACTCCTATCGTTACATTTCGTTTTGTGCATCCTTCTTGTATCCTATCTCAAACATATCCTTGAACACATCGTACAATAACTATTATCATACAATTCACATATTATAACATATACATAACATATAGGAAGCATATCAATCCACAGACGATTCATACATATCAATATATAGGACACGTGCAGAACCATAGTGCATGTGTGTCAACATCAAAATATAACCATGCTGATAGTAAGGTCACTTACTTGGCTAGCTTAAGTCGTTGTCATGAATATATCTTTAATTAAAGTTTGATTCCATCATTTGAAATCCGAGTCAACCTATATGAGCCCATGACATTAGTTTTAGGCTTGAACTCTACAACATTATCTCTCTAATTTGAAATTTGATTCCATTGTTAAGAGTGTGAAATGTTATATATCTATAATTATATTTTTATTAAAAATCTTATTTTTCATGTTGTATAAAAAAGTAGATACAGCTATTTCAAGTTATTCTCGGCTTTACTACTTTCTATATTTACCCTCTGTGTTTACCTTTCCCTATTTCAAGTTATTCTCAAGTTATTCTCGGCTTTACTACTCTCTGTATTTACCCTCTGTGTCTACCTTTCCCTCTATTTAGTTTGTGGCTTTTAATTCCCCAATCTCTTTTTTTTTTATCTGCTGCCTTTTAATTCTGTTCTCATGCATTCCGAATTTCTAGTGGATCTCTGTTTCCAAATTTTTCCTTATCTAAAAATTTAATCTGATATTACTAATCTGACGTGATTGACTAGAATCGTATAAATGAATGACATTTAGTTTCTAACCCAAAGCTAGATCATCGTAATAATTCAATGAAAATCTAACTATAATTGGAAGTGATTTCTAAAACATAGAATAAAAGAAAATGAAGATTTAATATATACCTTATTGATCAGATCTATCTTCACTAAATCTCTGGTGAATCTCAACTGGGTAAAGGTCATTTTCTTTTTCTTTTTGGAGCAACTGTTACTTTCTATCAATGGGTTGAGGAGAGATAATTGTGAGAAGGGATGAGAGGTTAGTGGAGAGAATGGGAAAAGTTTTTATTTTTATTTTTATTTTTTATTTATTTTATTATTATTATTTTAACTATTTTTATAATTATTTTTATTTCTTTATTTCTTTATTTATTTTTAGGCTATTGCATAAATAAAGTTATTTTTATCTTTATATACAAAAATGTTAATAAAAATAAATACTTTTTTAATTCATTTTTACCCGTAATCAAATTTTTACGTAAACGAAAGAAAATAGGAAATCTCAACCGATACGAAATATTTAAGAAAAGAAATATAAAAACAAAAATTTTAAATTTTTGCATAAACTAAAGAAAAAAAGAAATCTCAGCTTATATGAAATATTTATGAAAAGAAATATAAAAACAAAAATTTTAAAAAGAAAATATTTAAATCAATAACTAAATTAAAAAAAAATCAAATTTGTTTTAAAATGACATTAACATCCTTTAACAATTAAAAAAACAAAACGTTTTTGTTAACTAAAATTTGATAATTTAGCAAAATCTTTTATCAAACTCAAACACTCAAATTTCAACTAAAAATCCATATAATAATTATATCTCATTTTAAAATGGAGAAATATTAGGTAAAATTGATTATAATTAAATTAATTTTCATTAATTTTTCATCACTATTATAATTAATTAAAAATTTCCCATCAAATTCTTTTTAATTAATTAATTAGAAACTAATTGAGTATTAATAAAAAATATTAGATAAAATTGATTATAATTAAATTAATTTTCATTAATTTTTCATCACTATTATAATTAATTAAAAATTCCCCATTAAATTAATTTTGATTAATTAATTAAAAATTATTCAAAATAAAGCATTAATAAAAATATTAGATAAAATGGGTTATAATTAAATTAATTTTCATTAATTTTTCATCACTATTATAATTAATTAAAAATTCTCATATCAAATTATTTTTAATTAATTAATTATAAATTAATCAAATATTAATAAAAATTAAGGACAAAAGCGTAAAATATTGAAATACAAAACTATATAAAAACTACCTTTAAAATTTAAGGAAAAAAATATAATATTTTAAAATGTAAAGACAAACAAAAATAATTAAAATGTAATTTTTTAAAATTTAAGGACAAAAAATTCAAAATTTAAAATTAAGTTTAAAATTTAAAGGTACAAATATAACATTTTGATGACAAAAAAAAATTAAATTTCAATATATATATATATAGTTATTTTAATCTTTATATACACAAATCTTAACAAAAATAAATACTCTTTTAATTCATTTTTATCTATAATCAAATTTTTAGAAAATATTAAAAATAATCCTAAAATTTTTATTTGAAATTTGGAAACCTCAACTCGATAGGAAAAATTTATGAAAAGAAAAATTTTAAAAAGAAAATATTAAATCAGTAACTAAATTTTAAAAAATCAAATTTATTTAAAATGACAAAATTTATAATTTCTTCTTAACTATAAATTTTAAAATAACTAAATTTATAATTACATTGAATCAAAATTATAAAAATAAAGAATCAAAATAAATTAAAATTAGAATCTAAATATTTTTTTAACATGAAATTTAGTTTTAAAGATTTTGCGGGAAAAAAATAAAATTTGAAGATTTTATTCTTATCTGGTTCATCTGACGGTCGTGGGTAATTGAAAGATTTCAAACCTATATCCGACGGTCATGATTTTTTCTATTTATCCAAACAATTATTTAACTTTAACCGTATAAGATGGTCAACCAGAATGAGTAATATCTGATTTCCACATGGTCTAACACAATGAAGACTATAGAAGGTAATAGCCAAAATCAAAATAACAATGATCCCAACCTTGAACTCTCTCTCCGTATGCCATCTCAGTCTCCACTTGAATGGGGGCAACGGTCGACACCGACATCAACACCGGCATCGTCCCAAACTCCGAACCAACCGGTGGCGGTCCCTTGCTCCATCGAGCAAACTATGAACCAACCGGAGGCGATCCCTCGTGCCATCGAGCAAATTTTGAGTCAACAGGTGGCAATCACTCAAGCCAATGGGGAAACTCCGAACCAATTGGTGATGACCCCAAACCCTGTAGGGGAAGCTTTGAACCAACCGGTGGCGATCCCTTGCGCCACCGAGCAACGCCGGTTGGTTCGAAGTTTGAGCCTACCGACGACAATCACTCGGCCCATTGGGAAATCTCTAAACGAATTGTTGGCAATCCCTCACACCGTAAATGAAACTTTGAACCAATCGGTGGCGATCCCTCACACCATCGAGCGAACTTCTAGCCAACCGGCGGCAATCACTTGGGCCAACGGAGAAACTCTTAACCAATTGGAGGAGATCCCTCACAACATAAGGGAAACTTCGAACCAACCTGTGGTGATCCCTCGCACCGTCGAGCAAACTTCGAGCCAACCAACGACAATCACTCGAGGCATTAGAGAAACTCTGAACCAATCAGTGACAATCCCTCCCGACATAAGGGAAACTTCGAACCAACCAATGGAAATCCCTCGCGCCATCGAGCAAACTTCTAGCCAACCGGCGACAATCACTTGGGCCATCGGGGAAACTCTTAACCAATTGGAGGAGATCCCTCACAACATAAGGGAAACTTCGAACCAATCGGTGGCGATCCCTCATGCCATCGAGCAAACTTCGAGCCAACTAGCGACAATCACTCAGGCCTTCAGGGAAACTCCGAACCAACCGGTGGCGATCCCTCATACCGTAGAGGAAACTCCAAACCCTCAAGCCACAAATGGACACTCTACATCAAGACCGAGACGAAGACGAAGTAGAACGAGAGCAGACACGAGGAGGATCGAGCCACCGTATCCATGGTCAGCCGAGCAACGAGCATCAATCCACAATCTCGAGTACCTCCAATCAAACAACATCGTTACGATCAAAGGCGATGTGAGGTGCAAAAAATGCGAGAGATATTACGAAATCGAGTACAATTTGATGAACAAGTTCGATGAGATAGCAAGATTCATAGAAAGAGAAAGAGATAAGATGCATGATAGAGCTCCAATTTGTTGGAAAAACCCTATTTTACCAAATTGTGAGCATTGCATGGAAGAAAACTGCGTAGAGCCAATGATACCCGACGAGGAGGACGACAACCAATTCAGCAGAATCAATTGGCTGTTCTTGCTTTTGGGGCAATTGATTGGACGTTTAAAGCTCAAACAACTCAAATACTTCTGCGCTCATACCTATAATCATCGAACCGGGGCTAAGGATCGTCTCATCTTTCTCACTTATCTTGCTTTGTGTAAGCAACTTCAACCCTCCAATCGTCTCTTCAATTGCTAATTTGTATTAACATATTACTTCCATTGATTTCAGTTCATAATATGTGTTTCTTTTAGTAATATCCTTTTTGTTTTATGTTTCCGTTTGGATTGAAATATTATTTAGATTCAAAAAAAAATTGATGTTATTTGGAGTTTTTTAAAAATTATATTTAAATGTTGGGTCGAGTTCATTATTTAATACACATCTTATTTGGGTCGGAAAAAATTGATGTTTCAATCAAGTTTGATTGTTGCAGATTTTGGGTGGGTTACAATTTACATTGTATTTTAAGACTTTTTATTTAATTTAGGTTACAACTTTTGGTATGCCTTTAATAGTTTTATATCGAGGCTATATAAAGCCATGTATGTTGTATTTGTAAGAAGACTTGGAAAATATAGTAAAAGAAGCATTTGTGCTCAATTCTACGTAGTTTAGATTGCATGTAGAATCATTCAAGCTCGACATGATCAATCTTGCTTGTGGAGTGATTCGAATCTCAAACAAGTGTTTGAGACATTTGATCAACAAGAGTCATTCAAGCTAGACATGATCGATCTTGTTTGTGGAGTGTTCTTGCATTGAGATATTCGATCTTGTTTGTGGAGTGTTCTTGCATTGAGATATTCGATCAACAAGGTAATCCGAATCTTATTCCCCTTGTAGTTGGTTTCTTATCTTATCAATTTGTGTTCGAATATTTTAAATATTTAGATAAATTTTGTACATAAAATGAATTTATATTATTTTAAAAATAACGTGTTGGAATGTTTGTGCCTAAATTTTTCTTTATTATTTTAAAAATAGTATGTTTAAGATTATATTTTGTCTCTTCTTCCTCTTTTCCTTTATATATATTATATTGTATTATATATATTTCTTTAGATAAAGATTATATTTTTCCTTAACGTTATATATATACACCATAGAAAAATTAATTTATTATGTATTTATATTATATTATATATATATATATTTTGTTTATATTTATATAATAAAAAATGTAATTACCGTGAATTATGTTATATTAAGATTTGAGTGGGTAGAAATTAAGTTATAAAAAATTATTGAATTTATAAATATCTTTTTAAAATTTTAATAAAAATTATATTAAAAGATAAAAATTATCAACTTTCAAATGTTTTTAAAAAATGAATAACTCTTAAAAATAAATATATATAAAATAAAAATAAAATTTCTAATTGAAAATCACGTGAATTTGAGTTTGGCAAAATAAATGGAGAATTGGTAAAGAAAATTAAAAAATGTGAGAAATAAATAAAATTTCCTTTAAATATGAAAAAAAAAAAAAAAAAAATCTTAATTTCGGGACCGAAATGAATTGGAACCTAAAGATTTTGACGAAATCAAAGGCTCGACTGTGTAATCCGATGCAGATGATCAAAGCTCGACTGTGTAATCCGATGCAGATGATCAAAGCTCGACTGTGTAATCCGACGCAGATCGATCGAATGGCTAGCAAATTTTTTTTTTGAGAGTTTTCAGGAACAGAGAATCGGTGAGCTAGATTAGGGGTGAAATTCTCTCTCAGTTCTGCTTAGTTTACGCCATGGAAGCTTCTTTTCGAGCTAGGAGTTTTGTTGTCTGACATTAACGCAATATTTCACCCAGTTGCACGAACGTATCGTTTGTTTTTTCAGATTTGGTTGCAATGGACGCGTTGATTGAGCTCTGCGACTTGATCGCGCAGAATCCAGCCTTGTTCTCTGAAAAGCTCTCGTGGATTTGTAGTCGATGTCCTCCATCTGAGGCTATTCTAGCTGGATCTCCTGCCATTTCGCGTTCTCAGCTCAATGCAGTGCTTGCGGTTGCTCGACTTCTCTCTAAATGCCCTGAATCGGTTGGTCTACGCCCCAAATCTGTCGTCCTCGAGTTTCTTCGTTCAATTCCTCTCTCTTTCAGCTTATCTTTCTGGCCGCAGTCGTTTGGAAATGATGCTATCGCTTCGTTTTTTACCGAATTCTTGAATTACACGTCGAAAGCCTGCGAATTATCGACAGATTTTGCCATGGAGGTTTCGGGATTCACTAGTGAGGTTGTGTTGTCTGCAATTAGTGATTGTAGTGAAGGTTCGGCAATTTCTAGAGCTTTTCTTGTGGCTCTGTCGAAAAGTTTTCTCCCAATTATCCCTTCCGATGCAGATAAGTTGGTTAGTTGCATTCTTGATCTTTTTTTGATATCAGAAGTTGTCCCTGGAACGCCCAGGGAACAAATTCAGGCAAACTCTGAGCCCTCATCGTCTCAGAGTTCGCCATTGAGTGTAAGCCATCAGCCTTCGAATGGAGGCTTAAGCCCTGGAAACGAGAACGGCCAAGTGTCGGGTTCCTTGAGTAGCGGTGCTTCACGCATCACAGACGACGCCACTAGTGCGTCCTCAAGAGGGTCGGGGATGATGAACGGAAACAGCATTCTTTGGAAGAGTGGTTTAGACCAATTAGGTATGAATTTGGGAACCAGTGAGGGCGGCCTAACTTTCGTTAGGCAACAAGTTGCCTTCTTCGAGGACGAGTCCATCGAGAATTTGGAGAAGCAGGAGATTGCCTTTAAATTAATGACCCACATTTTAGATAATTCTTCCTTTGATGCAAGGCTCTGGGAACAGATGAGAGCATTGGCTAAGAAGCAGCTCCAGACATTGCCAACTTTCCTAAAGGTTAACATTTTCATTGTCAAACTTGCAAGAAATTGTCTTGGCAAAACTATACTTTCCAAAATGAATTTATGTGGACAACGTTTTAGATAGAAGAAAGTTCAATAGTAATTGTTAAACTTGCTGATTGACATCTGCAGATTAAAAAGCGAGATTGGAGTGAACAGGGTTCAGTTTTAAAAGCAAGAATTAATACTAAACTCTTGGTTTATCAAGCTGCTGCGAGGTTAAAAATGACGACCGTTGCTTCTCTTGATTTTGATGGGAAACCGGCTAAGAAGTTAATATTTGAGACTTTTGCATTATTGATGGATGCTGCTGAAGCCTGTTTACTCTCTGTGTGGAGAAAGTTGAGAATCTGTGAAGAACTCTTTGGTTCCTTGCTTACTGGACTGGCACAGATTGCTGTTACTCGTGGAGGTCAGCCATTACGAGTGTTGCTCATCCGTCTTAAACCTCTAGCTTTAACAGTGTGTGCACAGGTAAGCGTTCTTGATTGGTTTAATTTTTTCTATATGCAGAGAAAGTGTAACAAGATTCCTATATCAAATCTTTGTTCGAAACTCAGAGGAAATGGTTAACAATTTTGCAATGTATCAAATGTATTTGTTCCAGGCTGATACTTGGGGAAGCAACCAGGGAGCAATGTTCGAAAGTGTCTTGACAACATGTTGTGAGATAATAGAATCTTGCTGGACCAAAGATCGAGCTCCTGTTGACACATTTATCATGGGATTGGCCACGAGCATCCGTGACCGGAATGATTCTGAGGAGCAGGTTGGTTATTTGAGATTGCTAAGTGAACAATAAGCAGTTACACATCGCCTTTTTTCCTTTTTTCTTTCGTAGGAAATAAAAGCTTTGTCATTATTAGATTTCTTGTAAAATTGTGCTGATATCTGAAAGATCTTTAATACCCACGAATACAATCTGTAAGTAAATCTCATTGGTTCTCTCTCTTTTCTACTTAAGCTCCCCTCAGTACTGTTTTAGTGGATGGTCTGGTTTGTTTAAGTTGTTTGATTTTTATTGCGGTTATCGATGGGTATCTATGGCATTAAAGTTTTTCATAAATCCTCAACCTTCTATGAAACGTATAACGTTTCTGTTTGTTTAATTTTACAGTCAATTGCCAAACTCATAATGATTTGATGTACGCCAATTTCAGGATGACAAAGAGAAACAGGCAGTTCCTATGCAACTTAATGTTATTCGCTTGTTAGCTAAGATGTCTGCTGCTGTTAACAAATCTGAAATTGTGGAGATGATATTACCCCTTTTCATTGAGAGCTTAGAAGAGGGTGATGCGTCAACTCCCGGTTTATTGCGGCTTCAAGTATGGGAACTTCTATTTTGCTAATATTATTTGTGGATGTGGATTTATGACATTTCGTTGTTACTAGTTTGTTTGTTACCTTCAGTTGATGGCTTTATATTATTGTCCTAATATTTTTTCTACAGCTTCTTGATGCTGTATCTCGCATGGCAAGCCTGGGTTTTGAGAAGTCTTATCGAGAGACAATAGTTCTGTTGACAAGAAGTTACTTAAGTAAACTTTCTAGCATTGGGTCATCTGAAAGCAGAACAGTGGCTCCGGAAGCAACTACAGAACGTGTTGAGGTGTGCATATTTCTAAATAATGTTATGTGATTATTTTGTTCCAGATGCCCAATGAAATGGATGCTCATGGTTCAATTACATTCTAGATACTTCCCGCAGGATTTCTTCATATTGCTAGTGGTCTTAAGAGTGCTAAACTACGACTGGAGTATCGTCATCGGTTACTCTGTTTATGCTCAGATGTTGGCCTGGCTGCTGAGTCTAAAAGTGGCAGGTAGAGGTGCTTTTAAATTTTTGTTACATCGCACTATTTTGATTATTTATTTTTCCCTTGCATATAAAATTCCATATTTAATGCTCTTCAAGTCTTACAGAAGTGGAGCGGATTTTCTGGGACCTCTACTGCCTGCTGTCGCTGAAATATGTTCTGATTTTGATCCCACAATGAATATCGAGCCGTCCCTTTTGAAGTTATTTAGAAACTTGTGGTTTTATATTGCACTGTTTGGCTTAGCTCCTCCCATACAAAAATCTCAACTTCAGACAAAATCAGTTTCCTCTATGTTAAACAGTGTGGGAAGCACGGCAATTGCTCTGCAAGCTGTGAGTGGACCATACCTGTGGAATACACAGTGGTCATCTGCCGTTCAATTTATTGCTCAAGGGACTCCTCCACTCGTGAGTATTTTACGCTTTCTTTCTTTTGTTTTGGGATTAGTTTTAGTGCGGGAAAGAGGGTTATAAATGACTCCATCTATATTCTGCTATGAAGATTTTGAATTCTTATTTCAAGAAACTTTCCCTTTGTTGCTTAATGTTTGAAGAGTCTTGCTTGCAATCATCGTTTTTAAAGCTATTTAGTGGAACTCTTTTTTTTTTTTTTTTTAGGTTGTAAGTTCAGTTAAGTGGCTTGAGGACGAGTTAGAACTCAATGCTCTCCACAATCCAGGTAGTCGGCGAGGGAGTGGTAATGAGAAAGCTGCTGTAGCCCAAAGAGCTGCACTTTCTGCTGCTTTAGGAGGCCGAGTAGATGTTGCTGCAATGAGCACAATTTCAGGTAAAATTTTGTCCTTCTCATGCTTCAATATTGATGTTTGCCATGGTTATAGTATTCAAACATGAAATATTGTAATAGCTCCCATGGGCAGGGCCGATCTCCTCCTCTGACTCCTAATCACACCCACACCCACACCCACATATATTACTGAAAGTTATATTTGTATTTAAACTATGTTTTTGTTATGTGGCTGATGCAATCATATGGAGAATTCTATATTTTGCGGAGCTTGAATAGGGAAAAAACAATCCATTTTTTTCTTATGGTCCTTAAGATCTGAAGCAGATTAACATTGTTGACTGGCTTCAGAGAATTGTTTTTACCTTTCCTTGTTGTTCAGTTGGTTATTTCTTTGTCCAAAAAACGGAGAACATGGACCCTTCTTCATGTTTTGGCCCTTTGTTAAGACTTATATGGCCTTTTCAAGAATTTTTTTCTTAAGATTCTGCTGGCCAAACAACCTTCATGATTTCTTGCATCAGATTTAGTTTGGCTATAATTGTAAGAAAAAAGAAAACAAAATGTTAAAGTTCCTTGGTGTAGTAATATCATAGTGACTATTGTGTGGCCTATTTGGCTTGGAAGAGCAATTATATTTACAAGATGTATAGATGTGAATGAAGATTTTGAAGTCCTTGAAAATATGATGCAAAGTCTCCTCGCCCATGTTTAGTACAACAAGAGGGAGAGGTGTGTGGAATTTATTTATTTATTTAGAAATTGCACAAACCACCCCTGGAGTTGTTGCAATCACATACTCAGCTTTCCATTTTATGAATCGCTTCCCCAAACTTATAGATTTTTTCCAATTATACCCTAATGTTATAACTCCACGAGTGACATACTGCCGAATGCTCAAACTACCCTGTACCATAGAAACTATAGAGATTGTTACTATCAAATCTTCAGGCTACAGGGATTATTACCATCAAACCCAATCTTTTCAGCTCTATAAAAATTAAAACTAAAATAAAGATGGATTGGTTATGGTTGGGTGTAAGTGGATTGGTTTGGATCGGCATTTGGCCTAGTTGAACCAACCTATAGAAAATAATAAACTGATGTCATGTGGGTGTGTGTTATCATGTGGGAGCTTTTAGGCGAGAGAAATAACAAAATGTTCCGAGGACATGAGAGTTCTTATATCAAGGTTTGATTCTTTATTAGATCATCAATTTCTTTTTGGGCTTTTTGTTTCTAGGCTATTTTTGTAATTTTACACTTGGTCTTGGTCTTATTTCTCTGGTTCTTTATTAGATTTTTTGTTTCTTTTTGGGCTTTTGTTTCTAGGCTCTTTTGTAATTTTTCACTTAACTGGACTGGAACTCTCACTTGTTATTTGGCTCCTTTTTCTGGATTTTCTTGTATGCCCGTGTATTTTTTTTTTCATTTTTTCTCAATGAAAATCAAGTTCTTTTTTTTTCATAAAAAGAAAAAAAACTGAAAATTTGATTCCCTTATTTGGGCCATCCCCGCTACCTTTCATGACTTTAAAAAAGAACGGGAAACTCAGACGAATGTAGAAAAGAAAGAGAAACTAGAAAAGATAGCTTCTGAGAATTTTGATTATGCCTCTCATCCTACCAGATGGGACCCTCCTCTAAAAGGGGAAAAATAATTCTAGGTTACAGACTGTTTGACTCCAAAGGGAATCGTGTAAGAACCATTTTGCCATTAGGAACTCATCACAAAGTCTTAGGCTATTGATTCACAAGCTCCTAATGTCAACTGCCCTTAAAACAACCTCCCAACTAATCAAATGATCCCCTCTCCTTCATCAATGCCTTCTCACAAAATGTCTCTAAGAATTTTCACTAGACTTCTAACAAAAATAGAAATCATAAAATAAAGATTGAGAGTAAGTTAGTATTCCACTCAAGACCGGTTGAATAAGAGTTGTCAACCTATCATCTTTAGAGAACAAGCTTGACCACAGTTCTAATGACATCGATGGTGGTCTTTAAAGTGACAGACAATAGCGAGAAAGCGATTGAGAATTGGCTGATCTAGAGTTAGTCAACCACCCTGAGATATAAGGATTTTCCTCCACTTCCTTTTGTATCAGTTGCCTATTAAGCAGTTTCTTGTTTGAATATTTTTCATTACTATGATATTTTCATTTTTCCCATCTCATCTCATCTTTGTTTCATTTTGTAGGTGTCAAGGCTACATATCTCCTTGCAGTATCTTTTCTAGAGATTATACGTTTCAGCAGCAATGGGGGCATACTTAATGGTGGTTCAAATGTAAATGCTGCTAGAAGTGCCTTCAGTTGTGTTTTTGAGTATCTTAAAACTCCAAATCTTTTGCCTGCTGTCGCCCAATGTTTGACAGCAATAGTACACAGGGCCTTTGAAACTGCAGTTTCGTGGCTGGTATGTCCTGTATTCTTTACTGAACTTCTTTGGTATGTATTTCTTCGTATCCTCACTCTATCTTTTACTTTACTGCTATTGATTAGTACACCTGCTAATGCAAGATCTATTCTCTCGATGCACCAGCTTCTGCATATTTAAGGATCCATGTTAAGCAACTTGTCAACTCTTGTTAAACTGTCAAGTTCTTATATACCAACTTTGAGCGACTTATATGATTAATTTGAAAATTTCAAATTAGTTAACCCTCTTAACCCTCATTTTGAGGATAAAGAGAGTTCTTTTACTGCTTTCTTTTTTTTTTTTTTTTTTTTTTTTTTTTTTTTTTGCTATTTTGTGGAGAATTTGGCTTGAGAGAAACTGTAGGATCTTTAGAGGGGTTAAGAGATCATGGGAGGAGCCTTAGGAATTGGCTAGGTTTATTTCTTCGTTGTGGGTGTCTGCTAATTGGGCTTTCTCTGACTACCATGGTCACATTCTTTTTGATTGCGGTCCATTCTTGTTGCTAGTGTTGGCAAAGAAATTTAAACAATAATTTCTCTTACAAAGTTTTATTAGGAAAAATATGAGTAAAAGAATAAAAGAGTTAAACCTAAATGATGCAACCTGTGTAGTTGAGGATTTATTTTCATTTTTAAGTTTACATCAACTTTACACCCTTTCTTTATATGTGAATGTTGTTTTGCCTTTGGGCATCAATCAGGAAGATCGGATATCTGAAACTGGTAATGAAGCTGAGGTCAGAGATTCGACTCTATATGCTCATACCTGTTATCTTATAAAGTGTATGTCTCAAAGGGATGAACATGTTCGAGATATTTCAGTTAACTTGCTGACACAGCTCAGAGATAAGTTTCCCCAGGTGAAATCACGTCTTTGATTACAAATTCTTTTCTCATGCATTTTCATTTTCCTAAAAGTCTTGAAATATGTGCTTTCAGGTTATGTGGAATTCGGCTTGTTTGGATTCCTTGCTCTTTTCCATGCATAATGATGCGTCTTCAACTGTTGTGAGTGATCCTGCTTGGGTTGTAACAGTTCGTTCTTTATACCAAAGGGTAGTTCGGGAGTGGATCGTCAAATCACTATCATTTGCTCCTTGCACTTGCCAAGGTCTCCTACAGGTTGATCAGTGGGAATAACATTCGTTTTTGTCCTTTTTTCTGTTTTGCCCGTCTCAAGTTTGTGTTTTAACATCATTTTCTTAACTACACTGTCTTTCATTTCTCCACATAAAAGCTTGGTTTCTCAAAAAAAAGAAAAAACGTAATTCTCTCAACTCTGCAAATTGCAATATTTCTTTTTAAGCCAGCTACTTGGCATGTGAACTACAAAAAAGGGGGAACAGTAAACCCAAGTTGGAAGTGGTTGCTAGAAAGTTGGAGTAAAATGGTCTTGTCGGATAATGTTGTTAGGGCTATCTTTCAGTTTATTTAGTTGGAAAGGAATAGAAGATTTTCCAAGGAGTAGCCTAAGATTGAAGAAAATTTGGGAGTCCATGACTTGTATATCTACTTTCTGGAGTTCCTCTTCCTAAGTTCTTGTTTTTATAATCATTCTCCATCGTTGATATATTCCCATTGGAATGCCTTCCTGTAACGTCCTTGAAATTTTTTGCACATTTGATTTTACTTGATAAAAGGAATCTGAAGTGGAATGTAGTAAATTTTGGAAGGAACACTAAAAGATATCTGAGGATAAGAGGTAATGACTGGACGAACGGATTGTGTTATTCGGAGACACTTAACTGCATCTATGATTCTATATGGGCTTCAAGGGGAAAGTATAGGATATAGTTATCCGTGAATTGTATAAGCTTAATCTTTTATATCGGGATGTTGACAAACTTGACGGCTTATTGATGTCTTGTCATAAATCTCTTGCATTATCTAATTGATACTCACAGAAAAGGTTTACGTGTATAAAATTGAGGCAAGATCTTTGCTGCCAGATTTTTAGACCAGGCTAGACACAAATCCTTTCAGCAATACAGTTTTCTTTTCTTCTCTTGGTATTTCATCACAGTGATAATTGTTACTCATCTGTCCTGTGGTGACTTTTCTCTGGCAAGATTTTTATACAGTTTTAGATGTCAGTTTTCCTCTTCTTGGTGTATCAAGACTTTGTATACGAAGGGCTGCACATCAGTAATAATATGTTATTGTTCTTCGTACTACCTCTTGGTCTTTTGCGTCTAAGTTCTTTTGTAATTATTCTATCTACTCTACAAATTAAATGGGGATTCTTTTTGGTAACTCCAATGGTTTTGCTGGCTTTTGTACGTTTCATTTATTCGTGAAAATGATTTAACTTCCAGAATTACTTCTACTATAATTGTAGAAATCATCTCTTGCAAATCTTCTTTCTGCTTGTTTTGCTCAACCCTCCTTGTCGGTTGTCACCTTCTTGCCAACCTCTATAAGGTTAAAATCACCAAGAAGATTAGATCCTTTTCATGATTGGTAGTCTTGCAGATGATCAACACCATGAATTTCATCCATAGATCTTCACCTCCGGTATTATCCCTTCAATGGTGTGATCTGTAATGGTAGAACGATCTGGGTCATTATAGATATGTCAGCATAACATAGGATGCTCTTTGTGGTTGGCAGTTTATTTTCTTTGCTATTATTTGGTAGATCGGCTAGAGAGAAACATGAGAGTATTTTGTGTTGCTTTTTCTGGTGCATATTTTTATTGAAAAATTATAGTATGCGACACATAGTCAAACTCAACAAGCTACATGGGTCGGAGCACTATTTCCATGGCTTCCTCGTGCAGCTTGGCAAAACGACAGTGGCTCTTGTGACCTTTTTCTTGCTAGAAGGATCTAGAACATTATTATATTTTAGTTTAGCGTACCTGCTTCTGTAGAAACATATTGAAGCCTTATAGAGCGTAGTGCAGCACTTAAAATCAAGTTCTCTAGTGGGGATTTTTGGTTAAGATAATTGGGTTTGTTGTATTGAGATTATTAGATCAGAAGCGTTAAAGAGGAATAGTGCAAACATATCAGATGTTCCCATTCTGGGAAACTTCAACCTTTTTGAGAAACTATAACCATATCTTGACTTTTAATAATAAAGTTCCATCACATTTTTTTTGAAGCATTCACTTTCAAGTTTTTAAGAATTATTTTTAATGGGGATGATTCAGGAAAAGCTATGCAAAGCGAATACATGGCAAAGAGCCCAGCATACACCTGATGTGATTTCTCTTTTATCTGAGATACGGATTGGCACTGGAAAAAATGATTATTGGACTGGCATACAAACAGCAAATATTCCTGCTGTCATTACTGCTGCAGCTGCAGCTTCAGGGGCTGACTTAAAATTGACAGAAGCCTTTAATTTGGAGGTGCTAAGTACTGGTATGGTCAGTGCAACAGTTAAATGCAACCATGCTGGAGAAATTGCTGGTATGAGAAGGTTGTATAACAGCATTGGTGGATTTCAGACTGGTGTTGCTGGTCCAACTGGCCTTGGTTTTGGTCAGGGCCTTCAGAGGCTGATCACTGGAACTCTTCCCCAACAACCGCAGAATGAGGATGATTCATTTAATGGGATTTTGATTATGAAATTTGTGCAGTCACTTCAACAATTTGTTAGTGGAGCAGAAAAAGGTTGTGGCCTCGACAAGTTGAAATTTCGTGAAACTTGTTCTCAGGCAACTGCCTTACTTCTGTCAAATTTGGTATGCCTCTTGCTATTCATGGGTAAATGCAGTTGAAGTATCCTCTTGTCTGCATGCATTTTTTTTCTTATAATATCTACTCATTTTTCAGGCTTCTGAATCAAAAACAAATATAGAGGGCTTTGCACAACTTATACGCCTTCTTTGTTGGTGTCCAGCATACATTTCCACTCCTGATGCAATTGAAACTGGTGTGTTTATTTGGACTTGGTTGGTTTCTGCTGCACCTGAGCTTGGATCGTTTGTCCTTGCTGAGCTTGTTGATGCATGGTTATGGACAATTGATACTAAGCGGGGTCTCTTCGCTTCGGAGGTCAAGTATTCAGGACCCGCTGCCAAGTTGAGGCCTCACTTATCTCCAGGGGAGCCAGAATTGCAGCCGGAGATTGATCCTGTTGAACAAATAATTGCTCATAGAATATGGCTTGGATTCTTTATTGATCGCTTTGAGGTTAGAATTTTCTTAGGCATCCTAAATATTTGCAGTTTTGCTTTGATCATTGCATGGTATACTGTGGGTAAAAGTTGAACATAAATTGAGGGTATGTGCTGCTCAGTGTCTTCCCATGAGTTTTGGCTTATTGTCTGATACCAAAAGTCAGTGCTTACCCATAAGTTTGTTACCAAAAGTCAAAACACATAAAAGGAAGGTTATGACAGAAACCAATATTATCCTAGCTGCTCCTATGATTTCCCTTAGGAGACAACTGCTAGCACTTTTTCAAGTGTTTCTTTGGCGTGACTAATATTTTATTTCTTTGTAGGTACAATATCTTTCATTCTCATGTCATTTTTCATTTTTTTTTCTGTTATTGTGCCTGCACAGTGCATGCATATTGGGCATTGTGCATAATTTTTGGGTAGTTCACCTTTCAAGTCCTGGTGTGATTACGTTATTGGGATCTTACTCCTTGATCCCTCATCGGATATGGACTGTAAAGCTCTTCAGCATTTAGCATCCTTCCTTTTTGAGTTCACTATCTCCTCTCATTTATTTATTCTTTCATATTAGCAATGAAATGCTTGCCTTCTATAAGCATGTTTTCATTGAATCACTTTCCTGAAGAAAAAATTGTTAACACTTGATATGTCTGCTTGGACCTACTCGAGTGGTTTAAAGTTTGCTTTAAGCTTTAAATTGTAAGAATATGCCTTAAGCTTTAAATTGTAAGAATATGCCACTATTTGAAAACGAGATATATTTTAAATCTTTTACCTTATTGTTATTATTTGTTTCATTCTTACCAATCCTAATTGGCTTGTCTGATAAATGAATCCTTAATATTGTTTTTAATATATGACTAGCCTCTTCAATTTTTTTGTTGGTTCACTAGGTAGTTCGACATAACAGTGTTGAGCAACTCTTGCTCTTTGGTCGCTTGCTACAAGGGTCCACTAAGCCGCCATGGAACTTTTCACGCCATCCTGCAGCAACTGGTTCCTTTTTCACTCTGATGCTTCTAGGGCTTAAGTTTTATTCATGCCAATCTCAGGGCAACCTACAGAATTTTAAAACTGGACTTGAGCTGTTGGAGGATCGGATATATAGGTTCTCATTATTATGCTCGTCAAATTTTCTTTTCAACCAAATTAAGTATTGCATTAGCGTTTGTGATGGTATATAATGATATATTATGGTATGTCTAAGGCTTTGATTCAACTATCTGTTTTGATTTGTATGAGACTTGAACTGTCTTGATATCTCTGCGGGACTACTGATGTTCTGTGATATGTATATATTACGTGTGTTGGAACCAGTTACTGATGTTCTGTGATATATATATCAAGAAAATGTGATGGGACTTCATTAGGATTCAAGTAAGAATTTGATGTCTAATCAATTAGCCAAGCACTACCTTCCCTTGAGTTTTTGCATGAATAATATTATCCATAATTATTAGGATTTGTTTTGTCAGTCTTCAGCTTTTTACATTATAGAGATATCACCATATTCATCGATTATGTATCTTTTTACTTGGTAATATACAGTAGCTTACTGCACAAGCAATTTCATCTTTGTTATTTCTCTTGGTTGCCTCATCATTCTTCAACCAAAGAAAACTTGTTTTCTTAGTTTTTCTTATCCTAGTCCACTAATTATCTAAAGATTGATATAACCACACGATTATTTACTCACATCCTTTAGAATGACTGAATTTACAAATTTCTAGTTTACAGTGGTTGATATAATGATATTGGTGAAGTTTTGGTATTCCGCGTTTCTGTTTTCTCTTCATAACCATTATACAATGCCACGCATTTTGTTATCTTTTATTCTTCTCGCCTCTTGTAGTTGCAGTTCACTTTTTATGTTTGTTTTGTGAAAACCACCCCAATCTTTATTTGAAATTAAAACATGTGTTTGCTACTTCTTTCAGAGCATCCCTAGGATGGTTTGCACATGAGCCAGAGTGGTACGATGTAAAACATGTGAACTTTGCCCAAAGTGAAGCTCAATCTGTATCCATATTTCTTCATTACCTTTCAAGTGAACGTGGAAATAGTCTACAGTCTGATACAAAAACACGTGGGCGCGAAAATGGTATTTCTTTGGTTGACTCGGTAAGATGATTGTATCTTCAGCCATTCCTCCTGTCTTAATAAATGAACCACTAAGAAGATATGTCCTGCAGAATGGAACAGTGTCTAGCGTGTAACTTTTAAATTTTGCCCGAGTTTCTGGTATTGTTCGAGTTCTTCAACTTTTTAATTGAGTGGTTTAAATTTTAACAGAACGATCAATATCACCCTGTCTGGGGCCATTTGGAAAATTATGCGGTGGGAAGAGAAAAAAGGAGGCAACTACTTTTGATGTTGTGCCAACATGAGGCCGATAGACTTGAAGTCTGGGCACAGCCAAATATTAAGTAACATATGTGCCACTGAATATTTTCATTCTTCTGATATACAGAATTTGCATAATCTGGAAATCTTACATGGAATATATTGATTATTTCAATGTTTAGGGAGAGTACACCTGCTCGACCCAAGCTAAGTGCTGAAAAATGGATTGAACATGCTCGGACTGCCTTCTCTGTGGATCCACGCATAGCCTTTTCTATGGTCTCTAGGTTTCCAACAAATGCATTTCTAAGAGCTGAAGTGAAGCAACTAGTACAGGTTTTTGTTTCCTAATTTTTCTCTAAGCTAAAGTTCATGAACTTGAACTTCCTGTGCATTAGATACCATTGTTTTTGTTGTCTATAATTGAAGCTGTAGTATAAGCATGCAAGTGTCCTTGTGCTCATGGTTAATAATTATTTAAGGTGAGCTATAGCTGGATGAAGAAAGGGTCACATTTGTGGTGAAGTTGATAGGATAGGACATATGTTTGATGCCATGACAAGTATATTTTCCCCAGGCTTAATAGTAAGCACAAATTCTCTTATGACATAATTGAGCAATTTCTCTCCTACTGGAGAGTTTGCTGTGGGAGAGTTTGCTGGATTAATGAATCAGATAAGTTAGGTTTTACTAGGTCCTAAAATATGGAATAATTGACGTGTAAGATGGATTTGATATAAGTTACCAAGATGGGATAGATAAGTTGATCTGTTTAATAAGTTTAGCTATTGTTTTAGTTAACATGATTTCGAATGCTAAATGCTCTAAAAGATCTAGTTTTCCCCCCTTGTATAGGAACCTGAAGTTTGTGGTCATAGACATTGTCTTCGTTTTGAAAATGTGAAAAACCATGTTCATCTATTATTCTGCACTTCCCATTTTACCGCCAGCTACCTGTCAAGCTCTTTAATATGTGCCCTTCAATGACCAGCATGTTGCCTTAACAACTATTTAATCAACACCTCTTTGTTGGCAACGTTGGGGTTCTGTGTACTAACAAAATCAAGGAAAATTGTTGAGAATCTTGCACTTCGAGAGACAAAATTAGCCTATTAGACTATTTAATCAACACCTCTTGATCAATGCGTTTAGTAGGAAGCTTTGAACTTCTCTACTTCCACACTGACACTCGGACAAAATTAACCTATTAGATAATTAGTAATGCACCATGCTTTGGCTGGGTTTCTTTCGAACTTGTGTACGCTCACACCCAAATAGATAAATGAGCCCAGAAGATCAATGTCATTTTCTGTTATCTTTTCTTATATTCTTCACTCCGATAAATCGCCAAATTAGGGGATTAACGGACGTCGACTTTCTTGGACCAGCATTTTGTGAGTAGAATATCCCTTTCAAGAATTTCAGAGGCAGCAGACTTGATCGATAACCAACTTTCACTTGAAAATTTTGTCTTTTTCTTTTGTTTCTAAAATTGATCCTTGGACAAAAGTTTCTCTTAATCTGCGTCTGCAATTTTTGTCATTTCTTCTACTGTTGCTTAATGAGCCTTTGCTTGATTTTTCATCTTCCTGATGTGGTTTCTTGATGCAGTTGCACATATTGGATATTCGCTCCATTCCTGAAGCATTGCCTTATTTCATCACACCAAAAGCTGTTGAGGAAAATTCTGAACTTTTGCGACAGTTGCCACATTGGGCTGCATGTTCGATTACACAAGCTCTTGAGTTCCTCACTCCTGCCTACAAGGGGCATCCACGTGTTATGGCATATGTTCTTAGGGTATTGGAATCTTATCCTCCTGAAAATGTTACATTTTTCATGCCACAGCTGGTGCAAGCTTTGCGATATGATGAAGGGGTATGTGTTCTTAATGAACTCTTTTTCTATTATTCTTTCACAAATCCTTGTTAGTGTTGTTTTAGTTTAGTTGTTGGGACTTGGATGAAGCTCTCTTTCCATTGATTTTGTTGATTTTGATTTTTGTCAATATATCAACCGATTCAATCATATTACTAAATCTTGGGTGATATTTTGTGATGCTGTGGTTATTCACACTTCTCCTTATCGAGGTGTAGATTTTTCTATAAAGCTGGGTTTAGATTTTTTTTTTTGTACTAATTGATATGACTAAATATAAAATCCTTTGGATTTTGGTTTACTTTTGCCTCGATATCTTTTGACATGCAAATATTATTATTATTTCCTCTTAAGAAGTTTTATTGTCTGCTCCTCTTTTAATTATTGAGAAATACTAAAGTTAATCAACTGATGTTTTTAGGCCAATAAAAAGACGCACAAAATTTCACCTTTACTGGATTTAAGCAAGATTCAAAATTTGCTGACTTGAACATTATCAACGCTGATGGACGTATTAACTCCTCTGCATTCTAAATTCTCTAGCTTTCTTTACATGATATCTGATTCACTTGCTTTCCAGAGGTTGGTTGAAGGATATTTGCTTAGAGCAGCTCAAAGAAGCGATATATTTGCTCATATCCTGATCTGGCACCTGCAGGTTTGTGAAATTTCTCGTGGTTTTGTATATTCTTGGAATTCTCTTTATATATTTTATGGTTTTATGGGTCATAAAGTTATACTCTATTTTATTTTTTTTTATTTTCTTGACGTATATTGGGTGTGAGACTGCATTAGGGATTCTGCTATAGTATATTTGGCTGTACATATCATAAATTGAATTGATGACTTGCAGGGTGAGACTTCTGTACCAGACTCTGGGAAGGATGCTAACTCTGGGAAGGTATGTTTCTATTGGTGTTTATGAAGTCAAGTCTGTTAGCGTTTTTCTTCTTTCACACTCTGAAACTTAAACAAGGTATCGTTTTATCATCTAAAAAATAGACTGAGTCGTAAGAGGAAGACATAACACATAACCAGTCCCACCAACCACAATAAGGGATTCCAATCCAAGAGCTAAAATGTAATTTATAATTACAAAACACGTCATAAATAGAAGCTCACACAGAGGCATAAAATCTAATGCTCCCATATCTCCTCCCAAGACCTCTCTCCCTCTCTAAAAATTCTATGGTTCCCCTTTAACCAAATATCCATAAAACCACGAAAAAACTAGCCTACCAAAAGAATCCGCCCTTATACTTCTAAGGAAGATGTAGTAGGACCTTTCCAACACTGTCCTATTATCTCTATAATGACTTTCATGCCATCTGAAACACTATAAGACTACAAAAAGTAAAGAACTCTAAAGAATATGATCAAGATCCTCTAATGATCCTCATAGGGTACACCATGAGGCCCCGAGAAGCAAGAAGAATGCCTCTGCACAAGGTCTAGGGTATTAACTTTTCCATACAATATCTTCCTAACAAAGAATTTGATCTTCTTAAAGATTTTAACCTTTATAAACCAAGGAAAAAAAGAGGCATCAGAGGGGAGCGAAGGAGCACATAATAGGGGGAAAAAGGAGAGGCAGGAAAAATGTTTTGTTTGATAGATGGGAGTCTCAAAGCCACGTAATCCTACCTGTCGCAGTGTGGCTAGATTTTGGGAAATATGATCTAAAGTCAAAGACTTTGTTGGTATCATTACCCATTACAAAATCATTCCAGCACCTTGTGGAATTGTCATTACCAACCAAGTTTTAACTATTCTGAAGATCCAATCTTGATGAGTAAGAATATATCTACGAAGCCTAGAGAAATATGGAGAGAAGTAGCCAACCAAAGACCATGTTTGGTGGAGCCAATTTTAGCTACAATGATTTTCCTCAAAAAAAAAAAAAAAAAAAAAAAAAAAAAAAAAAAAAATGGTGGCCTTTCTCAGGTATACTTATTCTTGATTATCATTATCCATTAGACCAAAAAATTTCCTAATGAATTCATTTTTGCTTACTGTACACTATGTTTCCCGAGCATGGTGATTATATTTTACTTTGCACTTGGTTGGATATAAAGTATCCTTGAACTGCTCTTTTCATTCTATCTTTATTTTATCGATATTTTAGTTGTTTCTGATTTAGTGCTCAATGATCCTGTAACGTGCTATTTTCAGAATGCATCATTTCTAGCGTTACTACCAATTGTAAGGCACCATATTATTGATGGTTTCACTCCCAAGGCTCGTGACTTATTTGAAAGAGAGTTTGATTTCTTTGACAAAGTTACGTCTATATCTGGTGTTCTCTTTCCACTTCCCAAGGATGAACGTCGAGCTGGCATCAGGAGGTGTGTTTTCAACTTTTGGTTCTGTGGCTCACATTTCCTAGACTGCTTGTTAACTGAAAAAGATATTAAAATCATTTGCCCAGGGAGTTGGAGAAAATTGAAATGGAGGGTGAAGACCTATATCTTCCAACTGCCACAAACAAGCTCGTCCGTGGTATTCAAGTAGATAGTGGAATACCCTTGCAGTCAGCTGCAAAAGTTCCTATCATGATTACATTCAATGTGGTTGATCGAGATGGGGACCCGAATAATATAAAGCCTCAAGCTTGCATTTTCAAGGTGAGTTAACTACAAAGTAACACGTCATTCCAATATAATTTTGCTTGACTGCTACAGTTCTCTCTATTCATTATTTTGTTTTTTTAATAATTAGCCAATTTTTCTTAACGTCTAGGATCAGAAATTAAGCAATCATCATTTATAGCAGCCTCGTTATTATTTTCCTTTTTAGCATGCTGATAACCGTCATATAATACCCAGAAATTTTCAAATTTGGATTAAAATGTTTGAGTGCTTTATAAACCTCTGAAGAGACTTATGAAATCTCGTTACATTTACAAAAGAGCATACCCTATGTTTTGAAGGATTTCTATATTGAATTATGTCTGGCTGAGAGGAGACTTTGACATGTTAAGAATTAAATTTAACTTTGGATAGTTGTTAATTGAATTGACGTGTCATACAGATGTTAGAAAACTCTTAAATGCTTGGATTTTAACTAGGCACCCTTTTGTTTTTATGAAGTTGACGTTCAGAGAAAAAAAAAATCTGATTCTCAAGCCTGAGCTGAAGTACATGACATGTATATCCTGATTGATTTTAAAGAAATAACTTAATCAAATTCTAGAGAACTGAATTGCTTATGCCCGTGGATTGCTCTGTTTTTCTTTTATTTAAGGTTGGAGATGATTGCCGACAAGATGTTCTTGCTCTGCAAGTGATAGCACTTCTTAGGGACATCTTTCAAGCAGTTGGCCTTAATCTCTATTTGTTTCCATATGGCGTCCTCCCGACTGGCCCTGGCAAAGGCATAATCGAGGTAACTTTTGGAAACTGTATGATTAGTTATGGACTATGCTTTTCTCAGTGCATGCTCTCTGCTCAAAGCATATGTGCTGACGGTAAATTTATTGTTTTAGTTATTTCCTGTTAAAATATGACCTGAAAGTGCAAGCTGACAAAAAATAAAGTTGGATCTAGTTTTTACTTCATTAAGCTAAGTTATCAATTCCATGTTTGTTTGTATGCACTTGAGACAGACTTGCATACTGAAATTACTTGCGTGATTGGATTAAACACTATCACCTATACTTCACATTCTGCTTTTGTTTATTAATCAGAGCTATAGCTGTATGGCCTTATTTATTCATGAGTGCTTCTTCTTCTCGCATTGATCTTGTTAACTTATAGCTCACCTAATGATTGACCATTCTCAGGTGGTTCCTAATACACGAAGCAGAAGTCAAATGGGTGAAACCACTGATGGGGGCTTGTATGAGATCTTTCAACAGGACTATGGTCCCGTAGGCTCTCCTAGTTTTGAAGCAGCTCGTGAGAACTTCATCATTAGTAGTGCAGGTTATGCCGTCGCTAGCCTGTTACTTCAACCAAAGGACAGGCACAATGGCAATCTTCTATTTGACAAGTATGCTATCCTTTCCTCTAGTTCCACCCAATTATAACTTTCACGACATAATATGAGATTTAATCCGCATATTAGCATGTTATTTAAAATTTCGTGTCATATGGAGCATGGCATGGGAGTTAAAATAGTTGTGGATGATGCAGTGTTGGGAGGCTGGTCCATATTGATTTTGGTTTCATACTGGAGACATCGCCTGGGGGAAACATGCGGTTTGAGAGTGCACACTTCAAGCTAAGCCACGAGATGACTCAACTTCTTGATCCCTCCGGGGTTATGAAGAGTGAGACCTGGAACTTATTTGTTAGGTACAGAAGTTTCTTCCTCTGCTGCATATCTATATTCTCTTGTCTATGCTCGGAGGTTGATTGCGTTAACTCGTGTGCATGTCCATAGTTTGTGTGTGAAGGGGTACCTCGCTGCTCGACGCCATATGGATGGGATCATCAACACCGTATTACTGATGCTAGACAGCGGATTACCATGCTTCAGCCGTGGCGATCCAATCGGAAATCTTCGGAAGAGATTTCATCCCGAAATGAGCGAGCGTGAAGCAGCCAATTTCATGATCCGTGTCTGTACCGATGCATATAACAAATGGACAACTGCAGGCTATGATCTCATTCAGTAC